>NW_026623270.1:0-244757 GCF_030028575.1 Malurus melanocephalus | reverse complement strand
AAAAAAAAAAAAAAACCAAACAAAAAACCCCCTAACAAATAAAAACCTTGTTCTTAAGATTATTTAGAAAGTTGAAAGTCTAGAAATGAAAAATGACTGGACAATTTTTCATTTTACACACACTGTTCCTATAGTTATACAGGCTTGTCACTTTCATGCAAAACTTTGAAGGTCATTGAAGTAAGTTACTCCATTATACCACCACACTGTTGACATGAGAAAGTATTCTCTGTTTCTGTTTCAGGTGATATTACCTTACTTTTGAAGGACTCTGGAATTGCTAAACATGTTTCATACATGTTTGGTTTTTGTGGGTTTTTTTTTAATGCATTACTATTTTTTTTAATTGAAAGATACATTACCAGTATAGTCTTTGTATCATTATGGCATGATTTTCTGTCTGGTGTTAAGAACTTTTAGTCACTTACCTGTTGTTTTAAGTTATAGCAAGATACTTCTGAAGACTGATGACATTGATCTGAGTCAAAATATTAGTATAAATTTAGATTTTTTTACTTAAGGTGGGAAATTAAGACTCTTCAGGTAAACATACCCTAAAAGCATAAAATGCTTTTGCAAGCAGGATGAATGCTTTGCACCGTAACCAGTGAGGGAATTGTAGTATTTCAAAGMTTTGATTTTTATTGTTAACTATTCCTTTGGTTGTGTGTCTTGTTAGCTAACCAGAGATGATCCTTTGTCCCATTTCAAGCTGCTGCTTTCACGAGAAACCATTGCTAGTTCCTTAAACAAGGAAATGACTTAAAATAAATCCCAATGTGCCTTGTCATCTTCAAGAGAAAGACATTATTGATATGTAAGCTGCCCCGTAGCTGACTCACTAGCTCTCAAGGTGCAGAGCATGAGTTTCCCAGGTCTTCTTTTTGATSCCTTAGCACAATGTATGCATTGCTGATAGCAGTTCTCCAGGGTCAAACAGCTTGGCAATTTTAGTTCAGGAAGTCCACCTTCACCAAAAGCTTTTCATGCTCTCTGAGTCCATGTGTTGCCCAGTCTGCTTCCAGCTGATTGCTGGTAGCTTCTTCAGAGAAAAATTTGAGAGTGGTACTACCGTTATCATGGGAGATTCAGTTGTGCCAGGCTTCTAAAAGGAGATTCATATCTGTTTAGTTTCTTAAGGAGGAAGCTTGTGGCCCTAAGAGGAGAAGAGGATACTGCTTTGTCCTTTTCTGTTATGGAGGATCCCTCATGCCACTGTTATTTYTTTCTCAGAGCATCTGCTTTGTGTGTTTGTCACCAATCTGCTGTGCTGGGCAGGTGGGAATTTCCCGGCTTGTTCTCTGCCTAAGTGATCTCTTCATAACACKGAGGAAGTGGTTACAGCCAAGGAGATATGAGGAGCACATTTTGCATGTTCCTTCAGCCAGGTACACCAGGGTCTACTGGCCTCTGATTCGCTGGTTTGATWGTTTGGAAGAAGGGCAAGGTGTCTGTTGTATTCAGTTATGGCAGGCTACTGGACAGATGTGACCATCTACATACACTGCTTCCCTTAAAGGATGCCTTGCAATAGGATGCATTAGGATACCTAATTACCACTGGGATTAAATGAGATTGAGGAAAAGCTAATGACAAAGTCGATTCCAAATCCTTTGTACAGTTYTGGAATTCGAGTCTTCTGCTGTGTCAGGATTAATGAGCAATATTCTGTGGGAAGTGGCTTAATTATTCAAAAGGTGACTGTGCTAGTTTGGATGTTTGCTAGTGGAAGAAAGCCTAGCTGTTGGCTGTTGATGCTGATGCTGTTTCCATCACTATTTCTGAATACAGAATTATTCTCTGCTGTRGCCTCAGAGAGTTAACTTTTGCACTGGGCTGGTGGCATGATTCAGCTGTACATTTAGTAGGCTGTGCTCAGTGTTAGCACGTGATCCTCGAAGAGTCCTGGCAGCAATTTCCCATTTAATCTCTGCGAGTAAAGAGACACCTTTGCCCTTCCCCTGAGTTATACTGGATGTRCAACAGGCTGGCTGCCCTACTGCTTGTGCTGTCTTGGTGAAGTCTGTCGGTAAGGTTGGGGAGATCCAGGGTCTTGCATGTGGTTGTTTTGGGCTGTGGATTTAGGCTGCTCCGAGAAGTGTTGGCCTCATGTGAGGTGAGGTGGCCTGGAGCTGTCGTGCTTGGGAACATCCCTTGGGGTACTCGGAGGCTGCACAGGTGTGAAGCTTGTGTGAACAAAGAAGGAACTGGAGCCAAAGSGCTGCTTTGGAACTCTTGGTGAAGAGGCAGCTTCAGTGTATTGCCTGATTGTTTAAAACAATAGTGGTAGTAAAGGTCATATTTATTCTGAATGGGCATTGCGCAAATAATTCTAACTAATTTACTTCCAAGTGAGGTGTTATGAGACAAAAAAAAGGGAAAATTACGTCTGTTGCCTAGAGAGCACAGTTAATGAAAATATCCCTAAATTCTTCACTGTACTTTCCTGACTTTCAAAGATGAAGGAGATCTGAGCGCCTCTGGTGAAAACACTAAATGAGGGTGGCAGAAGCTATAAAGTACACACACCAGTTTTGCATTTACAGAACTGATAATTGAGAAAGTAGTGTAATTTTGGTATACAGGCATTTGTCCTTCTTTGAAAGTCTCCTTTTCATCTTTATGTTAAAATGTGTTGTAAATTTCCTGTTACAGTTTCTACATCAATTGCTATTGCTCTGTTGACTTTTATTGGAGGTTTTAAACCCTTTTCATGCTGACAAGTATGTGATTCYGTTTCTGTGTCAGTCTGTCAGCACTTCTATAGTTCTTTACAAATGACTTTGCCCAGGTGCCTTATTTTGGCAAAGGAATTATTCTTTATCCTCCGAGATAGAACTGGCTACTTATATGATCAAATATTTCTTGTATCCACATAAACTTTTAAGATTGCAAGTATGCACTTTCAGTGCAGACAGTATTAAAAAGCAGTTTACTTTAATACCTCTGGTAGGAAGGGACTTAACCGTGTCRCTGTGCCTGAGCTCAGAGGATTTATTTGTCACCCAGCTCTGGCCCAGAGACGTTCATTTCCCTCACCACCTCCCCTGCACTGTTGCTATGTACTGGCTCCCTAATTTTTAGGGTGCATTAGTGAGCACTTCAGTGCTGGAAAGCCTGCCCAGTGTGGTGGGGTGTCATGAGGGCTGACAGAACAAAGTGGTCAGGCAGTGCAGCAGGGAGCTGGGGGTGGAGGACTCTTGAAGAGCCCTTCAGCTTCTGCTCTGGTTTGCCTCACACCTGGTTCTCTTCACTGCCTAGAAATGTGTCTGCTCTGKGCACCAAGGTCAGCCTCATCCAGGGTGCCGTCCCTTCCTCCACCCACCCGCTCCCTGCCCTTTCTCCCCAAACTGCAGGCTTGGGTCACTGTCATTATATGATGTTTTCAATTTAATTGAAATGGAGTTTTTATATATGACTTCATATTGCATGCAGCAAATGTTTTTTGTTTCCCTGTGTACGTATTATATCGTACAAGAGCATGTGGTATTCATTTGTAGATGTGTCTCATAATGGGAAGTACAGCTGTCTAGCATGAGGAGCTTGGTCCTGTAACTAGAAATCATGGATAGCAGTACTCAAGAGTGCTTTAACATTTCTTTTGTTCTTCTGTACACCGTGTGTGTGTACACATGGCAAAAGAAAATACGGATTTGTATTTATAGAAGCATCTGCATATGGATTGTGCYTTACTTCAGGTTTAATGTGTAATGTGTGAAGCATTGTATTGCATTTTCCTTTATTATTACTGGGATCTGTAATTGTAGCTACTTAGTATTACAAATAGGTGCTCTTTTTTTCCCTGTTTATGCAAAGGAATATGCCTGAAGTTGAAGCCGAGGATAGAACCTCTAGATACATGGGGAAACTTAGGAGTACAATGTAATTTTTACTTGCATTTTTTGCTRGCACTTAGCCCTCCTCTGAAGTGTTTTGTTTGGAAATGCAGAGTAAGAGATAGGGCTAATATTAGTGATGCAATGATTTTGAAAAGCCAGATTCATGTTGTTTCCTATAACTGGTTGATACAATCCAAAATAGACTGGTATCTTTTTTGAACAATCATCATGGAGAATGTTATCAGCTCAAAAAACCACATAAGGGACCTGTGTGTTGACATAGAAACTAGTACCTTTCATGTTTGTAAGATGCTGGTAAAGAAAGGGATGTTGGTTAGGGAGGAAAACAAAGGATTTTCCTAAATAATTTGTATTAAGAGATATCATCTAGATAATTTGTAAATCTACAAATGGAGCTTTTTTTTTTAATTACTACTTGTATTTGATATTGAAATACCAGAATTCTTGCAGTCCCCATCTGCATCTTCTTTGATGAATGTAATTCAAACTGAAGTTGCTAAAAGCTCTTGATTTTCTGGGTTACTTTTCCTCATTTTACTAGTAGCACGTTATTTTCTTTCAGCTGCAGAGCAAGTAGATTTCTCTGTCAGATTTCTCTTTCTGACCAGACCTGTGCATTTCCTTTTGCTGCCTTAAAATTTGACAGCAGTCTTTCCTGACCACGTTAAGTTTYCATGAACTTGCTGCCTAGGTACCCACATGGAATGGAGGCTGCTTACACAAAAAAGAATCACATCCAGGAGTAAAAAACAAAAAAATGAAATKCTGATAGTGGAAATGAGAAACAAGGACTATATATGTGAAATCATGATCAACAAATAATAAAATACGTATGAGAAGGCTTTTTTAGGGTTTGTTTTTCATTTTGAACAGCTGTTTCTGTTAAATGATCGATAGTTAATTTGCATGTTTTGTTTATTTTTTTCTTAATTTCCAGTGTTCATTTCATGTCTACAACACTGTTGTTTGGTTTGTATTACATCTTCTTTTTTCATCCCCCTCTCCTGGAACAAACCAAAGTTCTTTCACATCCATTCCCTTGAAGTTTTGTTTTTGTACTCAAGCCCTGGTGCTCAAAGCTTGTGGACAGATAGCATAGTAGTGAACCCTGTGGTAGGCTGCCTTCCAAACTTGCACATGAACACATCTGTACATTCAGACTGGTGGCTGTACATCTGTATTTTCATTTGTAAGTGAAAATTTCTTATTWGTAAGTATACCTATGTATACAGGTGCCAATAAAGATTTGCAGGGACCTTGGCTGAAAAAAAAAACACCTCACCTTTTTTTTCTTTTCTGCCTATGTTCAGAAAACATAACAAAGGGTGAGAGGGATRAAGAAAATCTGTGATTCTGAGCTCCTTAGTGCTTGCTTGGTTGCCTATTGACATTTAAGAGCTTCCCAAAAAAAATGAGGAGGGAGGGAATATATTATTGTAATTCTGTTTTGTTTAGTGGGTTCCTTGCTTGGTCATAGGACACTTAAGCCTTTGGAAGCGCTCGTTAGCGTGGATAACAGAGCATAGGTTAGCGTAGGTCTGCAGTGCTCTTACTGCAGGCAGTTCAGCGGTTGCACCCCAGGAACATTTATTTCCCAGGAATATTTGCTTAGAAGAAGGAAGCTGGTAGGAAAGGAAAGATTGCAAAGTCTCACAGCTTTAGCTGTTTCTGTTTTTCTTTTAGTTGCCCTGAAATGAAAAAAAAACATAAGGATTGTGACTGGGTGCCCTTTCTTTTTGCTGAGGTGATGATGGACTTTTCCGCTGCTCCCTGTGTGGTGGATCTGTGGGGAGGGAGTGTGTGGAAACAGCTGGATCAGGGCACATCTGCATTGCCCTTTGCTCCTGCTATGGCACACCCTGCCTGGCTCCTGCTAGAGGAATTTCTCAGAGCAGGTTTGCCTCATGTGCAGAGGCACGTGCAGCATTTTGTGTTATCTCCTCTGGCAATGAGTAAAATCCCAGCCCAACCTCTGAAGCTGTTTGCAAACGCCACTTTCCTTATGCTGACCCTGAACTAAACTGAGAAAATCCATTCTGTGCAGCGTCYTTGAGGCCTCCCTCTCCTATCCCCTTGCCCTTAAGCATCTCTCTGATATTTTGCTTCTGTACCCTCAGAACTCTTGAGTGCTGGCCCACCTTGCACATGCTGCTCTCCTCAGTCCTTCCTGCTTCCTCCTCACCCTCTCTTGTCCAGCTTCCCTGAGACCACCTTTGTCTGCTTTGTCTTACTGGGTCTTTGGACAATGTTGCTGGTTTTTTTTGGAAAATGAAAGCTGTTTTGTTACAAAAGGTCTTTAGACTCCTGCGTGAATTTCCTTGTTTGGGAATGCTCATAAAAATTCATTTACAATTTCTTCTGAATGTAAGGATTATATTGTAATAAATTGACTGTGAATGCCTGCCAATTTCCTTCAAGCATAAACAAAATTACTGAATTGTGCTGTAAGCCTTGTATTAGCAAGTAACAGGGTTATAGGCCTAACTAACAGGTCTTTTAAAATGGTAAGAGCTAATGATTTTAGAGAACTAATTGCTTTTAAAGGCACAAAAGTAACTGCAGTCTCATTTCATGGCTGTAACTGTACTTTACTAAGTGGTTTTGGTATTTATCAGGGTATCTTAAATCGGGCTTTGTTGCCATGCTTATTTTTTCCAGTGTGAAAAGAAAAATAAATTATTTAAATCTTTCCTCTCTGCCTCTCAATAATGGAATTACAAATACTGTATCTGTTTCACTTCCTGGTTTATTCTCTTTGATATTTGTGAAGCCTGAAGTGATCTCACACAGGCTTTATTCTCTTCTTTGCGATAAGATTAGTTCCAGTGGTTTTCTTAGAAGATTACAGAAAAAAGTGTATTTTAAAATGTGTATTATATGCTTGAGTATTTKCCCAATAAGCAGCATGAGGGTGGTTACAAACAACATATTTTGCATACATTTTTGTCATTGATACGTATTGTAGAGAATGAAAAGAATCAAAACTGCAAAGGAAAACATCTGTGCCCGTATGAAGCAAGATGATACAGAAGGCATTTGGAAGGAATGAGAAAGGTAGGTCAGTTGACCATGGGACCGAGCCAAAAATGTGACAAAGGAGATTCAAGCCAGGCCCTTCCTTTCCTTATTTTCCTAGCTGTAGGCAATTTTTTTTAAACTATAGCTTTAAACACAATTAGGATTGAGTATAAGGGAAATATACTGCTAGTTTGTTGAGTTTGGAAATTGACTTCTGTTTTCATTCTATGGGACATGGGATTCTGTGACATTCTTCAGCTCTTCTAAAGGTATACATGACTTGCAAATCTGCTCCTAATGTGGTGCCACTTTAGGTGATTTTACCTATACATGTCATTCCCTTGTCCCCTTGTTTTCCCTTCTGGTGGATTTTGCTCTCCCAGGAATAGSTATCTGTCTTTCTTTGGAGTGTATGATTTTGAACAAAAATTGATATAKATGGGCAAAAAATAGGAATGTGAATCCTGAGCATCTGAGAATCTTCATTCAAATGAGAAATAAGAGGGTCAGAATGACAGCACCTGAGGCAATGTGGTCTACTTCATTTTGTCAATACAGAAGTAAAACCAAAACTGAATACTTCCGAAACTTCTGARTTTAGCTAAACTGTGAGAATTTTATTGCAAATCTGATAATACATTATGTCATGATGTTTYTGAGTTTTAAATAATCTCCAAATCTGAGTCAATGAGACTTWTCTTTCTCTAAAAGAAATAAACAGSCTTCTSCATTTTATKGTTGGAGAATAAGGGTAAAAGCATGCAATGAGTTGAACAGCTTGGGTGCTGGAATGCAGCAGTCCCCCAAAAAAACAAGGAAACAGAGCTGGTGCAGTCATATTGTGGCGAGAGGCTTTAAGGCTGTACTTGTCAATCCTGAATTCCTCCTCGCTTTGTGTGGAGTGGAACAAGGTCATGTTTTTCCTGAAACAACCTGAGGTGGCACAGCAAGTAACTCCTTTGGCAACTGTTCAAAAGTGTACATGTTTTAGTTCTAGCACCTCTTCTGCTAATAAATAATTTCACTTCATAAATCATACATGGAGCACTGATGATCTGTATCAGAGCCACAGAATCACAGAATATGCTGAGCTGGATGGGTCCCACAAGGATCATTAAGTCCAACTCTCAGCCCTGCACAGGACACTTTCAAGAGTCACACCATGTGCCTGAGAGCATTGTCCAAACACTTCTTGAACTCTGTCAGTTTTGGTGCTGTGACCACTTCCCTGGGGAGCTGTTCCAGTGCCCAACCACCCTCTGGGTGAAAAACCTTTTCCTGATATCCAGCCTAAACCTCMCCTGACACAACTTCAGGCCATTCCCACTGGTCACCTCAGAGAAGAGATCAGAGCCTGCCCCTCCTCCTCCTTTCACAAGGAAGTTACAGACTGCAATGAGGTCTCCTCTTGGTCTCCTCCAGGATGGATAGACCATGTGTCCTCAGCTGCTCCTCACATGGCTTCCCCTCAAGGCCCTTCACCATYTTCTTTGCCCTSCTTTGGAYTYTCTYAAATAGTTAATTATCATTCTTRCATTGCYRTGGCCAAAACTGCACACAATATTCAAGGTGAGTTTATTACTAATTTTAGATAGAGTATATATCAGCTTTCCATAATTATAATTTGTCTCACTGGAAGTAGAAAATAGAGTCTAAATGGCTGTGTAGGAACACGATGTCCTATTAAATGAAATGTTGTGAAATATTTTAATCTTCTTAGAGGTGCTTCATATAGTTCAGGCAGATTAAGTTTTGGCATCATATCTGGAATCTCCCATTTCTGGTCCATTGGATTAGAATATTAAGCATAATACCCTGTGCCATTGCCATAATTTTCTTTCTATTTTCTTTAGTGACAGGCTGGGGTAGGGAAAGAAGTAAGATTATGTGCACRAAGGTTAAAAAAATCTTATATAAATAGTAATGTGGATGTGGCTGGAAGCAGCACAATGTTCATATGTATGTATATCCACTTTTTAGAGTCTGACAACCCTAACTTTGCCCTGTTTTRTATTTATTATTCATGGAGGGGTTTAAAATGTCAGTTGGTGGGGTTTTCTGGATTTTTGGTTTTGTTGGGTTTCGGTTTTCTKTGTTGKTTTTTTGTTTGGTTGTTGTTRTTAATCTCCAGAGCAGTTTTGAGCAGGTATTAACAGCAGCTGATGGTATTACAAAAAATCCTGAGAGACCTGATTYTCTTTGCTCAGCCTTTTTTATGCTAATTTAGAAAGTGAGTACTGTTTTATACCCTCTCTGCAATTACTTTGTACTCTCTGGAAAGAAAACAGAGCTTTGCCTYAGTTCCTACTTCTCTGGCTTTTCTTTGGAGCTTAAAGGGGATTTGGRGAAGTTTGATTGCAGTTGACATTCAAAATGTTCCACAAGGTCACAGAGTAGCCAAAATGAAACTATTTAATTTGGGAGAGAAGGAATTTTAATTTTCAAAATACAAAAAATACTGTAAATTACGTTGCATCTTTACTGTTCTTTTTCCATGTTCTGTATGATTCTCTTGAAAAGACTGAATTGCAGGAGAGTTTGCAGTCAGTCATGGAAAGAACAAATGTCACAAAAGGTAGAAAAGAAAGCATGCAGCTGTTRCAACAGGTGACAGGATTTAGGAGGTAAATTGAAAAGCAGCCATACAAGTCAAGACTGAAGTTTCTCTAATGCCTTGTAAAAGTTATGAAGCACTTTAAAGGTGGTGAGAAGTATTTTTTCATCGTTCTGGACATCAAATGTTCAGACTTGGGTCTTGCTCAAGKGTTACCTGTTACTTGTGAAAGGTTGTGATACTGGCTTTTGTTTGATGGGAGGTTTTCATTATCAATTAAATAGACAGATTCGTTTTAACATTTTAAGTCTTTATAAAAAGGTGAAGGCATTTTCATTTTAAAAAAAACAATTAACTTTGTTTAGGTAGTCACAACTCTATGGCTTTATGCAAAGTTCAGTTATTTTAGGACAACCTGCTTTGATAGGCACATCAATTCCAATTTTTTTTTTTTTTTGACCGGACTTTGAAAATTGCTCAAAACTGCAGTGCAAAGTGCTGGTGTGTGAAGGGGTGGTGTGTCAAAAGTGTCTCAAACATTGGGCTGAAATCATTAGAATAAGCAATTAGGGAATAAAAGACCTCTGCAGCTTTGCCTAGAAACCATGAAAAATCAGGATGCCCTTCTGGTAGGCACCATGGCTATAGGAAGGTTGGGCAGTCATTTCCCAGGCCAGTGATCCAGCCAAGAATGGGGAGCTGAAGCCTGGCAACTGCTGTAGCCATTGGATTAGAGCTTTCTTGCTTAATTCAGTTAAGAAGTTTTYGCATCTTGTGGTGCTGCTTGGGTTCTTGAAAGTAGGGGAGGGATGGGAGAGCTTTGAGTTTAGGAGCTTGGCTTATTCCCACACTTCTTGTAGCTCAGCATTCAGAATGACAAGTGGGACAGGAGATCACACTGTTTCCCTCTCCTTATCTGTTTAGTAGTTTAGATTAGACAGGACTTAAGTGCTGTATTTATGTTTAAGGGCACAGCATCTCATGTATGTGATTACTCGGTAAATAATTTTCAAAATGAACCACAGTACTTGTAGGCATTTTTTGTTGTTGTTTCAATCTGGCTAGCCTTTGGACAAACTTGAATGACTTACACAGATTACTGTACTTTGTAACTCCTATGTCAACAAGATAATTGTTCTTTGAGKGTGCTATTTTATTTATAGCCACAGTGCTGGAGTCTGTCACAAACCCACAAGAGCAAAGCTTCCTTTTATCTGTCTTGCAGTATGACATGGGGTCAGATCTCAATCTTTAACACTCAGTGGTCCGGTGGTGAAAGACTCCAGAGGATCTGAGAATTATTTTTGTTTCTGTCACAGATTTACACTATGAGTTTGAACAGCAGGCTTCACCTCTCTGAGCCAAGTACCCACTCCTTTTTCCCCTATCTCATAATCTTTTGTGTCTTCTTTATCAGATTAACAGATCTAAGCACGTGTTGGTGTGATGGCCAGACTCAGTGATCTGCAGCATCAGCTCAGTGTATGGCTGCAGTAATACTGCTAATAGCTTCCAAGACTCTCTCTGCATGGGCATTTTGGAAGCTGCTGCTGTAATGTAGCCACAGTCAGGTGTGTTTTTGTTATTTTATACAACTCCAAGTAAGGTGCTGGTTTATTGCGGTGCCAGACAATGTATCTGAAGGGCAGCAGTGCTCAAGACATTGCCTGTACAAGATTTCCAATAAAYGCGCTTCATGGCTACGATTTAAAGATACTTTTAAGGCTAAACGTTGTATTTTCAGTGTACAGCTCAAGGATGTGTAATAGCTCAGTTTGACAAATAATTACATCACTTGATGTTGAAGTTTAAGCCCAGCCAGCAATCAAGCACCACTCAGCCACTTGCTCTCTTCCCCACAAATGGGACTGGGGAGAGAATCAGAAGGGTAAAAGCTGGAGAACTCATTGAGATAGAGACGGTTCAATGGGGAATCRAAAGCTGTGCACACAAACAAAGCAAAACAATTAATTCCCTGTGTCCCATGGCCAGGCAGGTGTGCACATGTAATGGTTACTTGAGAAAACAAACTCCATCACTCCAAATGTTCCCCCCTTTCTCCTTCCTGCCTCTACTTTATATACTGAGCATGATGTCATTTGGTCTGTAATATCCCTTTTGTTAGTTTGGGTCTGCTGTCCTGGTTGTGTCTATTCCCAATTTCCCATCCACACTATCATCCCTTGCCAGTGCAACAGTACAAAAAGCAGAAGAGGCCATAACAAAATAACAATAACAAAATAGCAATGACAAAACCTTCTCTATTATGAGTGTGTGTTCAGCACAAATTCAACATAGCCCCATCCTCGCCATCATGAAGAAAATTATCTACCCCAAACTCAGCACACTTAGTAATGCAATGTTCTTTAGTGTTATCAATATTGGAAATTGGCTGATAAAAACAAGTGTTTTGGAAACTCTTAGTCTTGTAGAACAGTGAGTTAAAGACAGTGTTTAAAACTGATAAGTTTTGTTTGGCAGGTGTGGAAAAGGACCATATTTGTTTAATGCCAAAGAGTTGAATCCAAATTGAGTTTAGACCCAGTAATTAAGTTGATGGCTTTTTCCCTTGTTGCCTTCATGACACTCTTTATAGGTGTGAAAGTTTTTATTCAGGAAAGATCCAGCTCTGAATTTCGAATTCCAAAGTATGGCAAAAGTGGGCAGAGAAAAGGACCCCTTGTACAGAAATTCTCAAATTTTATGCTGCAAAACATGTTTCTCTCTCCTCTCTTTCACTTGTATTTCATCCATTATTGCAATTTTTTTTCCAAGAAGAAATAACAGATTGTAGAAACTGGTGTCTTTTTGCTTCATGCTCGTACTGTATTTAGTAGCTGGACTTTGTCCTTTCCTAGAGTCAGTGAGCATTCCTGCAATAATCCTGTTAGAGGAGCTGCACATCTCTTGTAGCAGCGTTGATTTTTTTGTTTTTGGTTCAACATAAAAGTACATTCATATTCCTACTTTTGGTGACCGTGAGTATCCTTGAATTTAGTATTTCTGCCTTTCAGTATATTTACACATCTAATATATGCATACACACACATGTAGTATATAAGAATATCATACAGTTATGGTGCCTGTACACTTACATTTTTGTGATGTAGAAAGATCATATTCAGATGCAAAACTAGTGGTTAGCTCTACAGAGATGACAAAGATTATATTTTCCCCCATCACTCACTGTTTTAGAGCACAACACAGCCCTCATTTTTAAGTGAGAAAAAATGGGATTAAGGAAAAAATTAGCTTTCTGCAAAGTGTATGTATCTGAAATGCCAGTGGAAGCGCACATTACTAACTGATTCATATCTAGTGGCTGTAGTTTATACATGACAAATAGCAGTTACGAATGGCTAAAAAGCCAATGGAACAGACAGGAGATATAGTTTTCACAGGGAAGAAGATAAACAATGAAGACAACTTCTTAAAAATGGCTATTGATGAAATCAAAATCAGGTTGACAGAACCGGGAAAAAACCACATATTTATTATGGTATAAATCAGTGATTAATGTAAGGAATCATATTTTCTTGAAGGCTGAGAAAGGACACACAGTTGGTCACAAAAGAAAAGGCTGCGAAGAAAACATTTGCGTACAGTTCTTCTCCCTTAAGTACTTAGTAAAATAACCCAAATCTGGTTTCTTTCCTTGTAAATACAATGAATGATGTTCATGACAAGTATTGTTTTTAATGGCTCCCTTCTGTAAGAGCAGGAGTGCT
This sequence comes from Malurus melanocephalus, assembly GCF_030028575.1. Taxonomy (NCBI): domain Eukaryota; kingdom Metazoa; phylum Chordata; class Aves; order Passeriformes; family Maluridae; genus Malurus; species Malurus melanocephalus. The sequence continues at coordinate 231,597 of NW_026623270.1, read as the reverse complement.
TTGTCTGGCATCCTTGATGTTTCCGATAAAAAAGTGCATCTCTGGTGGGTGGGACAAGAAGATTAAATCTGGTAAGACACTGCAATAACTATATTGAAGAATGATTTTATGCCTGGGGGCTCTGTTTTGTACTGAGATAAACAGGCAAAAAAATCTCATCGGCTGCAAAGGGCAGTGCCTGAGTATGAGAGGTCAGAACTGACTGTGCCATTTGGAAATGAGAGTATTGCACTACTCCCTGTAAAGCTATTTGAAGAGCAAACTATTTACAAGTGGGTGAAAATAGATGTTAATAAGATTTTAATGGGGTTTGAGCATGTTGTTAGTGAAGACCTGAATGGAAATGAGAATTTTCTGGGGGTAAAGAAACTGCTGGTGAGTAAGCTTGCCATTTAGTCATCTGAAGTGCTTGAAAATTACTTCCAAGTGTGTGTTAGCAATACTGTGCATTTTCTAGGGGGGAAAAAAGAGATCTCCTTTAAGATACTTGTGAAAAGCAGCTGCATTTTAAAAATTGCAAATAGATAAACTGGACACCTGAGAACAACAATGTACTGGAGAAGTAACCTATTTTCTACAACTGCAGTAATAGCTCTTTTTTTTTTTTAATGAGCTATATTTATTTCCAACTGATAGCTTTTTGGAAAGCAGTCTTCTACAAGATTTCAAACTTTGTAAGATGGGGCATCTGAAAAACTTTAAAAATAATTTTAAAAGAGTCTATAATTGTGGGATTAATTATTTTTTAAAAATCTCTCTTTCAGAGTCCTTGTAATACTATTATTAAGAGTGATTGCTTTTCCCTTTCTCCCCTCTGTTGTTCTTGGCCTTAACATGTTTCCACCTATGCTTTTCTATTGTATTATATACAACAAGTGCTTACTAAGTATAAGTTTGGAGAAGGAGTGAATTTAGTGGAAGACTAAAGTGGTACCAAGACAGTCCTTATTATCCTCAAAAGGTCTTGTTTGTGCATTTTTGTAGACTGGGAGAGGTTCATATGAGAGACAGAGATGGAGATGAAGATGCCTGGAGCCACTGCTGTGCAGATTATGCACCAAGTATTGCTTCACTTTCTCTGGTGGAGTATGCAAGCTAAGAAACCTTGAACCAAGTGAAGTGAAAAAAAAAAAAGATATGATCTGCTCTGTCAGCTGGAGCTTTAGCAGTTGCTCTCTCTGAGCCTGAGCCTCTCTCCTAGTCCACAGAAATGTGAACTGTGGCTATGGACGAAGGCAGATGGCTTTGAGAGAGTTTGCAGTCTGAACAGAAACTAGAGGAGGGATTGAGTGTAGTAAGGGAATACAAGGAATCAGTGGGTGCAATGGGAGTGGTGTGGCATTTGGCTCATCAGGAGCCCAAGCATTGCTGGGGCTGGGGCTGAGGCTGAGGCTGGCAGCCAGGAATGGGCCTAAAGCARCACAGATGTTGAAGGAGAGATTCAAAGATTCACAGCAGAGTAGTGAGGTTTCTGTATGAATATTTCTTGTCAGGATCCCCTGGTCATTGATGTCTTTCTGTCTTGGAGGACTTTCACAACACGACATGACAGAACTGCCTGATCAAAATTAGGAGTTGCTGTATGGGTTTGTTGGTGAGGGTGGAAAGGTCAGGCCAGGAGGAGCTTTACAAGAAAAGCTGCTTACATTTGGTCAAGCAGAGCAGCCCTGTGACCAGAGACTGAAGGGCAGGGTGCTGTCTCTGAGAGTTAATGGAGTGTTTGTAATGTACAGCAAATGTTCACAGGACCCTGAAAATGGCCTTGAGTGCTCTGTGCTGTGTCAGCCATGCATTTCAGGACACAGSCTTCTCTTCTCAGAAACACAGCCTGCTCTGGGGAAGGTTACAAGCCCGGCTTGCGTAGAAGGATTGGAGGAGCTCTGCCCTGTCAGTGTGGCATAGGCTCCACCATGCCATGGCTCTATCCCACCTCAGCCTGCCAGAGCCCCTCAAAGTGCACATTTGTAATGTATTCAGTGAGTTAGTTTTATTTTTTCATGGTGTGCAGTGGTGGTTAAATTTCAGCTGAGGTGGATCAGTGAGAGCAGGTTGTTCCAAAGGTAAGAGGCCACCCAAGAGCTGCTGAGCAGCTCCACAGGGTTAAACTGAGTGATGATGAACTGAAGTCTGACCTCCTTTAGGCACCGATTCAGGTGTCCAGAATATTTGTGGGAGAGACCCAGTCTGCACTGAGCACCTCCAGCTGAAGGAGGAGGGAAGGCTGGCCAAGAGCTGGGGAGTCTGACCTGCTTTGACCACACTCAGCACCCAGGTTGCCTGCTGGGGACATTTCTGTGTCCCCATGAACACCTTTCTGCAGTGATTAGTGCTGAATTCACAAATAGCACAGGTCACACATGGGACACGCCTGCTGGGAGAAGTTTAGGAGCTGAGGTAGCTACACAGAAAAGTTGTATTTATTGAGTAACATGCACTGCTAGCATGATGGCATTATTACCATTGATGCAAAAACTAAGCAGTCCCCTTAATGGTTTTTTTTTTTTTTTTCCCGTGGGCTTTCAAGAAAGGGCGGGTTAAGCAATGGTGTTGAGRTGCATATTAGCGTGGTGATTAATTGTCATTTATTAACTTGCACTTGGAGCCGAGAGACAGGGCAGATAGAAACTCATAGTCCTTCCATAAGGTGCTTTACTTTGAAAGGCAAAGGCCATATGGTTTGTGTTTCTTATCAGAGAATCAGGCATGTATGGTGTGAAAGGATTTGTGCCTTGGACACAAGGAGCTTATCTTCAGAGGGAAAGGCATGGCTTTTTTACCTAGGGGCAGCCAACAAGCATCAGTTGTCCTGAGATAAAACGTAAGGACAAGAGACTTCCATTTTAATACTATGTAAACTTGCCAAGTCAGCTAGATAGAAGGTAGGATTTAATTTACTGTGTTTACATTGTGATAAATCCACAATGCTTGTTCTTTGATCTGTTTTTTTTCTCTAGGAGTAAGTGCTATTTATTACTTAACCCCAAATCATGTCTTCTTTTTTAGAATATGGAGACAAATTCAGACATATGGGACTCTGAATCTCATTCTAAAATACAAAGAAATTGCTATTTTTTAATATAAGGAAGAATTTGGATATACTATTGCAGTTGTAGAGTGACTTAGTTTAGAAAAAGGTCACTGGAGATCATAGTGTCCAATCTTACCTCCTCCGAAGCAGGAATAACTCTGAGGTTAAATCAAATTGCTGCTACTCATGTAATCAGCCGATACTCTGAATCAGCTTGTAGCTTTTGATTTGGTATATTTGATTGTGTGGGTGACATCAATGACATCATTACAACCTTTGTCCTTTTTAARCTGAATTCTTTACTAGGTCAGTGGTCATTTTTGCAAGTGACTTAATGAGGTCAAGATGAGACCTAGAGGTTTCAGCTTGCAGGTTTCTCTTTAGTAGCTGCAGCTACACTTGATRAAAGTGAAAGATCCCTTGTGGTAGCCTTAGCAATATTCATTCAGCAGGGTGAACCAAAAACCAGTAACATCAAACTATAAAAATGGTAAGCTTTCAGTCAAAGAGGCAGCAAGATACAAGAAGTRGTTTCTATGGTCTTTATTACACATTTGGACTCATTATTTCTTTTTTAAGACTGACTCTTGTGCTGTTCCATATTGAAAGATAAATATAGCAGAAATATTAAATTTAAATGATATGCCAGATAGTAATAATAATKTTTAATATTTTGGTTTACTTCACAAACTGTAACTGTAGTAATTCTATGTTGTCCTTTTCCAGCTGTAATTAAGGTCATAGATACCAGAGTAAATAATAATAAATAAAATCAGAATAGCAAATGGAAGCAGTAATTGTATTGTCAAGGTGTGAGAATTTACTCAGGCGGAAATGCACTTTTGAAAAATTCTTTTAAGTGGTGATGATAGGAAGACAGWTGCCATGAATGGACCTGACTGTTGAGAGTTGAATGGTTTGTTAACGAGGCTTACTAGAACTTGGATTCATTATTTCSTTTTCTTAAGACTGACTCCCATGCTGTTCTGCATTGGGATATACATATAGCAGAAACACTAAATTGAAAATATATTTCAGATATTAAAAGTAATTTTTAATATCTTGGTTTGCTTGTTGACAGTGGTTTGCTTTGATACTTTGACACAATTCATGCTGCCTTCACACATATTAATACATCCTGTATCTRTTATGCTAACCAAGAATTCCTTTTTGATTTATGTTTACAGCCGTCGGTCTGGACAGTATACGATGAACCATGACCATTCCAAAAAGATYCCCGATGGAGCATCGTTTGACCGCTCAGGATCCCAGGATTCCTTGGATGAACTGTCTATGGATGACTACTGGAAAGAACTTGAAAACATCCATGAAACCAGAGGAAATAATCACGAGGAACGAGCACTTGTAGTGAAAGAGCCAGATGGTAACGAAATCTATTCTGTGAATGTTCATCAGTTTGCTGATTTAGGGATTTTTCTTCAAGTCTTATTTCAAGAGTTGGCACCCACCTGGCAGCCACCTAACACAGATCAAAAAAGGAGGTCACTTTCCTGAACATCTGCTTTGAAAATTCTGTTGCCACTGATGCATGTCACCAGAAACAGGCAGTGCCCTGAAAGAGTTTTATCAGAGACKAATAAAAGGCTGGTTTTCCTTTGAATGGGATTTGCAGAATATCAGAAAGATGCCTGTACTTGCCAGTCACAGCAATTGAAACTTTATTTGCAGTTTACTGTTGAACTAACTTACCCTTTCGCTCTTTGTGTATATTGTTTGTTATTGTAGCTATTGTGGATAGAAACCTCATGCTTTAGAAGACAAGCCAATGATTAACTGGTTTAAGTATAGTGAGTAACTTTCTACACTTGAAACTATTGTGATTGTTCAGCTGTACTATTTTTGTTTCTCAGAAGCATAAATTATGGGCCACTCCTTTGGGCATGGTCTCAAAAGCTGGGCAATTTTTTTCTCTCAAGTTTCAGTAAATTAAAGCGGTGGATTTGGCATTTTGGTATGGCCTCCACATGAGGAAGAAGAATGTGCTCCATGAGCTTTCAAAGAGATTTGCACTTCAGCCTCCCTGAGCACTTTGAAATGTCACTGCTCTGAAGAGCATAACGTGGGCCCCGCAGAAAACAGCAAGGCTTCCAACTCTTGTGACTGGGGAGCCACAGAGCTTTCTCCAGAGCAGTAGAGCCCATTGTTGTGCAGTGCATGAGCCTCTTCTCCTACTGCAGCTCACAGATGTGGCTGTGCCTGTAGGCTCTGCACCCCCAGCCCCACCGTTCCCATTGGTTTCATGTGCAGCCTTGTTCCCTGGGTTACTGCAGCTGGCTCTGGGGTGAAGCCTGAGTGGGTCAGCGCAGCTGAGTTCTCATCTCGAGCACGTTTGTGTGCCCCACACCTCGTGCAGCACCTCTCCTGCGCATGAGTATTCCTGTGGGATGCTGCTGATAGGGCTGAACGGGCAGGGGCTGGCCTGAAACTGGRCTGTGCAAAGGCAAGGCAGGGGAGGGAGGAGACAACCTTGCTCACAGCTGCTCTGGACTGTAGCCCTTCTTTCCAGCCCAGGTAACAAAACCTGAGAGTCTCGTCAGAGGCTCAGCATTTGGCTGCACAGTCATAGCAAAATTCATGCTTAAATTTTGTCTGTTTTTTTCTGGATGCTGTTAATATTAGGGTGCCCACTTGGACATGCACTGGACATAGTGGTAAAATGCAATCAATAGTGAAGTTGACRTGCCGTCTTTGGAGAATTTTTAGATATCTGATAAATGGAAATATTGCTTGAACATTTGTGAGGGTTGTTGGCATTCAGCACAACCTCAGCTGCCACAGACAGAACTTGGTGTTTTATAGAAAATATCATTAGGGAGATACAGATTTCAGACGTTTTTGCCATCAGTGACAATATTTAATAGCTTTCTCCTCTTTCATGTGCAGTGATCTGTCAATAAGGGATATTTTATCAGCTCTAAGACTAAAACAAAAATTGTTTTGTGGCTGTCAGCAGGCTGGAGACCATGTCATAAGAACTGATGAAAAAATAGTATTAAGGTGACTCCTGTAGGCTGGTTTGCCCTTCATTAAATTGAGCTAGTGGAGKGCTATAGGATTAATGTATCAAGAAAAGTGGGCAGAACCATGTCAGTAAGGGAGCTAAAAAGATTGAGTATCGAACTAAAAATCAACGAAGCAGCAATGATCTGGCTTTCAGACTTACCCATACACATTTTTATCTARGTACATTTATAAAATGGTGTATGATTTTAATGGAAGTGCTGTAGATTATTATAAAGATTGCCACACAGCAATCTGTATAGGATTAACTACTTTAAAAGCTTTGATGTCATTTATTAAACCTTTTGAGGCTCTTTAGAAACAATAGCTTTTTTCCAAGTCATGACAGTGTAAGTAATTCTTAATTGTGTATCGCCTTAATACTTTTCTGTGAATTATACTAACTGTATCATGCCATTAACATCCAGTGTGCTTGGCAGGGGTGAAAAGCCAATGTTTATGCCTTTTTCTGTTTGACTTGCTCAGAGGGAGAACTGGAAGAAGARTGGCTGAAGGAGGCAGGTCTGTCAAATCTGTTTGGAGAGAGCTCTGGAGACTCCCTGGAAAGYATGGTGTTTTTGTCCACACTGACCCGAACCCAGAAAGCTGCGGTGGAAAAGCGAGTAGAGACTGTCACACAAACCATGAGGAAAAAAAACAAACAGCACCAGATTCCTGATGTCAGAGATATCTTCAGGCTACAAAATGACTCAAAGGGAAAAGTGAGTTCCTGTCTGTTGTTTGGTTTGATTCTGGCAGAGTGAARAGAGGGACATGTAAGGATAGGGGGAGAGCAGAGTGGCATTCAGAAGGGATATTTCCAGAAGATCTGCGTCAGAGTTTTCACTGATTTCCGTGGAAATGTTTCACTAAATTTTAGTATTTATAAGAGTATGTATATTGGCTTCATCTTAAAGATGATGAATAGAACAATCTCTCTGTGGTCAAGATATTAATCTGAATTAATGTTCACACAGATGCAAAACTCATGACAGCAATCACCCAAAGAGCTATGAAAAGCCCACTTTTAACTTTGAATGGTTACCTCTTACTGGTGCTTTTGTTTGTTTGTTTGTCTGTTTTTAGAAAAAGRGGGGGAAAAGAGACATCAACCTTACCTCCTTGGTTTGGGCTAGGGCTTTGTGCCTATCAGCTGGAGTCTTAAAACCCATACTAGTTCCCAGGGCTTGTGTGTGTGTTAAACTGTGTGTGGGAAGTTGCTCTGACAGCTCCAAAGGGTCCCAGTTTCCCGTCATGGGATATTGAAGAGAATTCCTCTCCCATATACAGGAAAGAGGAAGGAGGGAAATGGAGACTATGATTAGAATTCCTTTTCCATGGAGAAGGGTATGTGTCCTGCCTGCTCCCTCAGAACTCTGAGATGTTCAGCCATGAGAATGAGACCTGATGGAAGTTMGTGACTGGATTACCTGACCTCTGCTCTGTCCCTTGTTCTCGCTGCTGACACTGCCATCAGTGCCGTGGTTGTGGTGATGGAAAGKACAGTGAATTTTGAGGGGGTTTAACTTCCTCCTTCCCTCAACAGCTTCCTCTCCTTCAGCAACTCCTTTTAAACTCAGTTGAAGTGAAGTGTAGTGGGGGAAGTGGTATATTCTGGAGGCACAACTTCCCYTTCACTGTTCTGCTTTGCCTGTGGTTGCAGAAGAGATATTAACTCCATAAAAGCTTTCTGGGATCTGATTTGTAATTGACTCTACCTGGAAATTACAAGATCTAATAGCAGAGCAATTTAGGTAAAATATCATGTAGCTTAAAGCAGTGCAATTTCTCTTGTGAGTGTGTTATTTCAGCAAAGCACAAGAAATATTCATGTTCCTGTACGTAAGCTTCACACTGTAATGTTTGAAAATTCTATGTCATGGTGTTTGGTAGATTTTTGTTACTCTTAAACAACATGTTTTGATATTGAAGACACCACTGAGAAGTAATGCAAACAGACAAATAATTGTAGGCATTTAAGATGTATAAAACAGATGGTTAAAATATTTATTAAATATGGAAATATTTAGAAAATAACAATTCCAAACCTGTCTCCTTGACAGAAATAAAGTAATACAAGTATAGATCCTCAGACCTTTACTTCATTCCTTTCTCCAAAGGAAGATAATTATTCAGAAATCATTGCTTGTAGTTACACATCTAATCTGTCACAAAAGCCTGTAGTGAAGTATCCTCCACTGCCTTCCTAGGTAACTTGTCTCAGTGCTGTGTTACTGTCCCATCATTAGAAAGCTTTTTATATAACAAAAGAGTACTGAAGCCACCTGCAGCTGTATGAAGTCATTCCAGTTTAATAATAGCCTCCAAAAATCCTGTAACCTCCCTTCATCTGGAGGAAAGCAGGAGGAAAGGTAAAACAATARTGTTGATGTTTTGTATCAACACAATTGTGTTGATGTTTCTCCTAAATTTCCTGCCATATTCCCRAAGAGAAGCAAGACTTTTGGTACCTTGACAGCTTTCCAGTCTGCTTCTGCTGCTTTGTGAAACAGATATAATTTTCTGGGCAGTCGTGCTAACTTCTTCCTCCTCTCCAGATCCCTGATTTAAAAAAAAAAGAGAAGTGAATATATATATTGTATATTCAATAGGATAAATCATTAAAACTTGAATTTGTCTTCACAGTAAGTATGGAGTTATAAATTGCTTGAGTAAAATAYAATTAGAAATACAGAGTGCTAAACATTCATTGTTAATTTGAGTTGCCAAAAAGAGAATGAAAATGGTATGTAGGTAAAAATGTATATATGTATATCCCTATGTATGGGCATGGATTTTCTACATGTTCTGAAATATTTTTGTGTATAGCAGGTGTCATCCAGTTCACAGAATGTGTCACATCTTGAGAGTGGGTAGGGCAGCATTGTAGAAAGGAGAGGATGGTTCAATTCCTTTGTCCTTTTTCATCTCTTGAAAGTGTCCTGGTTTTGCTGTTAGAAATCTAAGCTGTAAGCATGGATATTAATGCCAGGCTGCCCTGTAAAAGGGATGGGATTGCTCTCTAGGGGAACCATGTCAGCTTTTTCAAGAGWAAGGAATTTGGTCTGAGTTAGTCAAAATGTCTCCTCCAGACTGCCTTTCCGTATCTTTTCCRGTGCAAACCACGGCTTCAGGTCAGACTTAATTTTCTTATTCTTTCCCACTCTGGAAAATAAAGTCCTTCATCTGCTTAGCCTTCTAGGAAGAGGAAGAATTGACTTAATTATTACTCTTTTAATTACCTATTTTTCAGATCCCCTTAGCCTTTGGGCAGGGGTTTTCTGCTGAAACACAGGATGTACTTTTGCATACCCGAATTGCAGGAGTGTGTGCTGTAATCCTGCACAGAGTCAAAGGAGTTTCTGCAACTATGCCCTAGGTTTTTCTAGGCATGCATATTTATTGTTCCTTTCTTAGGTCTGTGATGGAAGTGAACCTTCAACTGTGAGAACAACTGAAAACAAAAGTGAGACACATGATGRAACAAAAGGTAATGCCAAATTACTCTCTGTTTTATTTGTTGTTCTTTTGGTTTGTATATGTTCATCTACACAAGCTACTACATGGGTCCATATTTTAGTAACTTTTCAGCAAAATAAATTATAATGAGAAACCTGTTCTGTACTGCATTGTTGCTATGTAAAATTTTAAGTGTGCCTTGAAGTAGTATTCTCTGAGCCACCTGAGAAACCCTGTTTATTATTAGAGACCATCTTAAGCTATCTGTGAGATGTCKTCTCTCATGGTTTATGATCCTTAATTTATCCCTTCTGGTCTATCTCTGCTCTACAGTACAGGAAATGTAGGCCTATGCACAAACTCATCAATGCATACAAAAGAATAAAACCAAATGGACTATAAGCAAAAAAAAAAGAGGACTGGACTATAAGCATCAAAAAAAACTGTGAGAACTGGCTATATAGCTGTAGCTCAAATTAGAAGAAAAACAGATATTAAAGAAAAAAAAAATTGTTTACTTTTTCAAGGAAAATGGAAATGAAATAGCATTYTGTGTGTAGAGGTTGTGTTCAGTGGTGTGTGATCATACGAGAGGTGCAGTGCCCATGGAGCACTCTTTCCTCTCACTGCCAGGATAATGCATCACAGAAGTCCTTAGCTGATTCCATAGTTTCTGTTTTGAGGGCATGCATTTTCATGAAAGACTTTGACAGAGCTTTCTGCTGTTCTTCAGGTCCAATAATAGAAGGGTGGCTGTCCTGCCTCAGGTTAGGTGTTTTCAAAGTAAGGGTTGCACTATGTCTGYGATACCACCATACCCACTCCTGTAAAGATCAGGTTATTTACCTGCAGYCATTTAAGCTTTAAGATGCTGCACTGTTACTCTGCTTTGTTTGTATATTGCCTTTTTTACTTTCTGGGGGAYTGGATAGTATATGGRTGTTACRCTGAACCCTATRCCCACATTAAGCAGGCAGATMAAGTTACCTAGTGCAAGTTAGTTAGCTGTAATTAAGCCACCAAATAAAGTTCTGCTTCAGTTCTAGAATTCTGTAGCAGTAGCATTTTTGAAAAAATTGTTAATTTAGAATTAGACTTGGAAAACAGTAATGGACAATACAGAATGTGCATCGAAGTTGAAGTGGGAGACGTGAATATAAACCAGCCCTGAGTAACACTGTATCTGTGTGTGTTTCCAGACCTGTGTATTTCCCTCCTGCCCTCCCAGCATACCTCACTCCAATAAGAGCAGAAAAAAAAATTGGGAGGACTGCCAGACTGCTGGTTCAGCACAAGGGAAGGAAGAGATGCCTGGTGCTTGTGTCAATAAACTTCACTRTAGGATTCAGAGCTGGAAAATTACCAAGCAATTATTACTGAGTTTTTATCACATCTGGTTCTTTTTTTTTTCCCTGTGGCCCTGATGAACTCTTCAGAAATGGGAAGTTCTGAAAGGCAAATCCCATATGGTAGCTCTCCTCAGCACAGATTGTGATGGGGATGGTAAATGCAGTCTGCTTACATCCTGATACACTCCTGCTCTAGTCAACATGCTACAGTGGGCTCTGATCCCAGGATTGGAGAAGGAAGGAAAAATCAGTTCAATTTGCAGTCAAACCATGGAAGTTTGGTGGCGTTAAAAGCACCACACCTGTTTCAGTGCTRTGCTGTGATCTTTCCTCCAGAATGATGAGCAAATTAGTGTTATACAAACAGTGAATGAATTTCAGGCAAGAAGTAAACAGTGTCTGATACTTCAGAGATATGAAATATTTATGAAATCCAAATCCAAGGACATTTTTTTAAAAATAGAAACCCTCATTGACACAGAAGTAGTCCCAGTTCTACCTGGAAGAATATGAACATAGTCTCAGACATTATTACAAAAARCTTAAATTGAGACATCTTAAAATTGTTCTGGTAAAAAACTCTTCTTGTTCATACTTCAAAGGTGATGACTGTTCCTAATGTGATATTTGAATACTGCATTCCCAAGTGCTTCTGCCAGACTCTAGATGTTAGTGGTTTGCCCTTAGAGCACACCTGGGCTGTGTGAACCTGTGATCACTTCTCCTTTTTTACCTGTCCAACCTTCTTYCTTGACTAAATAGTATATGCAAACTCACAGAATAGTAAGTGCCTTTCTTTCCTGTAGGTATGGAGTATGGCTACAGGAAACAAAAATTCAGAATCATAAATTAAGCTCTCAAAAGGCATTATGATTTTAACAATCCATAACACTCACCAAAGGCCTGCAAAGCTAGCAATATGTTCAGTGCATACAGAGGAAAAAAGTAATTTTTTTGGAATCCTGTGAAAAGGAGTAAATAATTGTGTTGGTTGAGACCTCTCAAAACTAAAAGGAAATAATAAAACATATGAAAAGCTAATTACTTATTAGCTTAAATAGGGGAGCAGCAGAAGTCAGTTTACTATGACTACAGTTGTCTTTCTGAACATAGGATTAGCTACAGGGGAAGAATAATAGATAAGACCTCTGTATAAGGGCAGTTTCAAAGCCTAACAATCTAGAGTGGATGAAGGAATTGTGTGTAATATGAGGATAAAGAGCAATAATGTTTGTTTCTTGATAGGGAAAAAAAACTGAAATGTGGTYGTGGTTTTTAATTAAAGAGTTTGTTTTTGCTTTTCATTTTGCATGATAAATGAGAAACCTATTGCTGAAGTAATAGTGTCAGTGAAAAGATTACAGAGTTTTTTGTTTTCAATTTATAACCATCTATRAACTAGCATTTTAGCAAAATGCTTTGTCAGTCAAAGAGAAAAAATCATTCTGCCTTTCCAATTGTAAATTAAGGTCTGTCAGATTAGCTCCATTGGTCTATTCTCAAGATTCTCTAGCAAAACTWAAGTTATAGCATGGTTGGCATTTGCAATGTTTCCTTGTTTTMTTCACATCATTTTATGTGATCTTTTAATAGCTCTGTGAACTAAGGAAAGTGTACAGAACKCATGTAAAATATGGTTTCCACTTCCTCATAGACAATATTTACATGTTTCGGTATCACATTTGCATTTCTCTCATTAAATACTGCRTGTAGTTGGCAGCTTGGCAGAACACCAAGGCTACTTCCTCTTACAGCTGCTGCCTAGTTCAGGAATGTACAACAATAGGAGCAAGGCAACTGAGAAGAAACTCCCCACAACAGCAGCATTTCCAGAACCTTTAAAATGTGCAGAGCATTACTGAGACATCTGCTTTACATGACACCTTGGTATGACCAGAGGACTGAAATAGGAGCTACTGCTTTTTTGTTTGTTAACATCAGATCCCTCCTGGGCTGGTAGGAGGTATGTAGGTCAGGTATAGGCCACATTAGCATGACAACAGTTTTGGGAGAACAGGAAACTGTCTTCATTCAGTTTGGATGCATTAARCAGTTTATATGATATGTATGGATCTATACACAGGGAGGCCAAGGATCACAGTCAGAGATGAATTTGACCTTAGATATGTTTGCCTATGAGGACTCGGATATCCCTTTACCAAAAGGAGCAGCTCTAGTTTCAAGATCAGCTTAATCTTTAGTGTATGCCCTAGGCATTTTGGGGTCTGTGGAAAGTGAGCAGAAGCCACTCTGGAAAAAGCAAGTGATGAGTAGCACACACAACCAGCAAAATTTAGAAATGTTTTATTCTACTTCTCACAGCATTGCTTGGTTGTAAGTAGAGTCAAAGTATTAACTCAAATCCACCTTCCCTCTCTGAAAGGGTCTCAGCTTAGGTAARTACTTTGACATGGGAGTGGTTGTGTGAAGCACTGAGCCTTACCAGAGAGTGGCTGTGGTGGCTTCAGCCATTTGCTTGTCTGTCAGGTCCCCTGACTGTGGCCCTGGGTAACTGAGGTTATTTTCAGGACTTGCTCTAAAGAATKTCAGAGAATAGTCTTAGTTTTGTGTTTTTCAATGAGATACAGATATAATTTAGAAAAATTGTCAAGTTGGTGTGATTTTTTTCAAACTTCCTGCTTTATGTGGTGTTAGGATTTGCATGCGTGCAGCTCAGTTCTTTTACAGACTGCTGATGCTATCAGTGGAGAGCAGCACTTCCCTGACTCCTCTTAATCAGCCCATCTGCAGGCCTCCCCCTGCCTCAGGATCAGCTTTTGCTGTACTTGTAACTATTTCCTGGGAACTGGTTTCTGTTTTGGCTCAGAGCAGTTAGTCCAGACGAAACAAAAATTTCCTGCAGCAGCATCGAAGAATTAGTTTATGATGTTATACAACATTCTGACTCTGAAACATTCACTGCTCATGGTTCTCCTTCTCAACTCATGCCCATTTCCATCCACTTTTCCTGCACTTGTGGTGCACTAGCTTTGAACAGGCTGCAGTCACCTCTGAGTAGGTGCCAGTGGCAGAATCATGGTCCCAGGACTGGGGAAGTGATTCTTCCTCTGTACTCAGTACTGGGGAGGCTACACGTCAAGTTCTGTGTCCAGTTCTGAGCCCCTCAGTTCAGGAAGGACATTTAGGGGCTGGAACATGTCCAGAGGAGGATAACAGAGCTGGTGAAAGGTCTGCAGCATAAATTTTATGAGGAGAGGCTGAGGGAGCTGAGGTTGTTTGGCCTGGACAAAAAGAGGCTCAGGGGAATCTTACCACTCTGTACCACTGCCTGGAAAGGAGGGTGTAGCCATGTGGCCTCTTCCTCTTCTCCCAGGCAGCCAGTGACAGGACAAGAGGAAATGGCCTCAAGCCATGCCAGGAGAGGTTTAGGTTGGATATTAAGGAGAAGTTCTTCACAGAAGGGCTGATCAGATATTTGAGTGGACTGCCCAGGGAGATTGTGGAGTCCCTGGAGGCATTTAAGGAAAGACTGGGCAATGCYGTGGTGTAGTTGACATAGTGGTGTTTGGTCATAGGTTGGGCTCCATGATCTCAAACGTGTTTTCCAACCAAAATGATTCTGTGACTTTACTTTTTTGTAGTACTGAAGCCTGGAAACCTTCTGTGATTCTGTACAAGGAACAAGTAATGTCTTGTACAGGGAACCTAGTCCTTGATGTATATTTTTGGATACACCATCATTAGAGAGATGGTGGAGAGACTGAAAACTTCCTTAGGCTTTGATGCTTTGTATTAGTGTTTTTTGCAATCTAATTTTCCTCTTGTTTCTTTTGCGATATATTTTAACTTCAGACTAAAARCAGTGGTTGATTTGCTGTGAAATTGGGAAACTCATTTTTCTAAAAGCAGAACTGCCTCTCCTTTTTTTTTTGATTCTTTATTCCTGTAACAAAAAATGTTCTATATTTGTCTGGTGTTTGATTTGCTTAAGGAACAAAGAAGGAGAAGTAAGGCCATTGTTGTGTACTTAGCCCTTCCCTATGTCATGGAAGCATGCCCAAACAATTTTGAGGAATCCAGACTCCTCAGGCTGAGGTGAGAACAGGAATGATGGAAGAAATATATGATCTGTGTACTCCCTATTATTCTCAGATGTTAATGCTTTGGATCACAGAGGACACATTCTCTTGCTTTTCAAATTTTGTCAGCAGAAAAATTTGCTGATTTGTTTGTARGATGTTACAGTCTTTCAGGCTGGAGAGTGTTTGACGGCAAGAAACTTCTGATGCCAAAGCTCTTTGGCTCTGCAAGATTCTGGGAGTCTGCTGTTTGTTTGAGGTGGATTGCTCTATCTTTTCATAATAGGTAAATAGGAGAGAAAACCTCATGCCTTGGCAAAATCGAAGAAGAAAGCCTACAAAGCTGAACCCTTTTCAGTATAGGTAAATAGGTGAGAAAATCTCCTGCCTTGGCAAAATTGTTGAAGAAAACCTGCAAAACTGAACCCTTTTCAGTAGCTACAACTGATACAAAAAATACAGAAAATAGTGACTTTACAACCAGAAAGTCCACTGCTTACACAGGATTTACTTCTACTTGGTTTAAAACTTACTCTTATGCACTGAGTGGTGCTCARTTGTGCTGCTGTTGATTTTTAGCTTTTTCTTTTATGGTGTTTTCACCACAGGTCCAAAGTTCAGTCTTGGAACAGATGAGCAGAAGAGCCTACTTGAAGACATGCCATCTTCAGACACTGACATCAATTTGGAGATATCATTTGCAGAACAGGCAGCTAATCTCAAAGACAGCTCAGTAGGCAAAATGTGCAAAGGTGGAGGGAGTGACACTCTTCTCCCGGTAGGTGTTTCTTATTTATTCCCCTTTTTTTTTTAACTAGAGGTACTGTTTGGGTGAAATTTATCTGATAGGGAATTAGTCTTAGAAGCTTTGTAGAGACAGAGCTTCTCAAGGTATCTAATTTTTGGGAATTTTATGCTCAATAACATGAAAATWGCTACATTTATGCCTATTTATGTACCTGTGTTTCTGACAAAATGCACTCTATATGTAAGCAATAATGAACTGGTAATATTAAGCTGGAATGGTGGTATAGTGGTAGTTGTACATAAACTGTGTCTTGCTTTGTTTGCCACCCCTTCTCCTGTTATCTGAGGTGAGATGCTTTGCCTCTAAGAATAAACTCTGTTGTAATTTTAAAAGGGTTGGTGGATGCCTGTAGAA
Source organism: Malurus melanocephalus (assembly GCF_030028575.1). Classification (NCBI taxonomy): domain Eukaryota; kingdom Metazoa; phylum Chordata; class Aves; order Passeriformes; family Maluridae; genus Malurus; species Malurus melanocephalus. The sequence continues at coordinate 215,538 of NW_026623270.1, read as the reverse complement.
ACCTTGTGTGCAGGTAGGTGAGGGATGAGATGAAGAGTTCATTGTGTTTAGAATTGTGTTTAGAAGTTGGAGGTCTGAAGTCAAAAGGCAGGAAATTAAGGATTAATTTAAACTCAGTTTTCTTTCCAACTCTTAATTTTAAAAGGCTGTTACTGAATTAATCCATATAAATAAAAAAGAAAACCTCCAAGGGATTTGGTTGTCAATCCTCAGAAATATCTGAGGATCTCTTTCTGCCTAAGTCCATGAACATGCAGTTACATATGACCTGTGAACTAATGACTGGTGTGAAAATCATCCTTTTTGATTTTTTTTTTCTGACTCTATATGCACACATGTCTGGGTAAACACAGTTTCTGAATTCATGTTTCCCAGTTCTTCAGACACTTAATTTAGATAAGGACATATGCAATTCTTCAAGTAGTAATTAACCTGTGTATCCTAGTTTAAACATTATAAACCAGACTTWAATGGATATTTAGAGATGGKTTCTAAAGTGTTTGAGTCATGTTTCTCTAATGCAGCCTATAACAAGGAGATAAAGGCTATGCTCTAACTCTTGGATATATGCATATATATGTGCATATTTCATACATTAGCTYTGCTTCTGGCTGGGTTTGTGAAGGATTGCTCAAAGACATGGCTGTGGGATTTCTTCTTCAGTTACAAAAGGAACTGCAAAGTGACGGAAAGGGAGTTACCTGTTCAAAGCTACAATTGATTGGTTGCACCTTCATCATTGGCAGCTATTTTTAAACGAACATGTTTGTGCAAGTAAATGAAAGCTAATGGTGGGGAACTGACTACATATCTACCATTTGTAAATTATGTTTATGCTTTGGTATGTGCCCTTGTAGTCAGGTACCATAATCAGCAATTCATCTGTGCCATTATTGGGTTTGTACAGGATAAGAAAAAATTCGGGAGTGTAATATGTCTTTTCACGTGGAAGAAAGTCTTGTTAACCTTCCTGTTTTGAGTYATGGGTACATAGAAACCTGCTGGTGAGAGATGGAGTTAGAAAGCTCAATGAGTTKGGAAGTCCCTCTCCCTTACCCTTTCAAATAAGGGTGAGGGAAAGGGACTTTTCCTGAAAGAAAGAATCTCTCTCCCTCACCCTATAAACCTTGTATTGGTCCCTGACTGCAGCCTCTGAGTATCTTGTGCAGTGGAAATGAGCCATAATTAAGTGTCCCTCGTCCCCAAGAAGAAAACCCCTTTATTTTATTATTGTGGCAGCCAGATATTTTGTGTGCACAAATGCAAAGGGATTTCTATCCTTATTGCACATGCATAGGATTGTTTGTGGACGGCCATTTCCACCACTGTCAACTGGCAAAGGATGCAGAAGGTGGAAAGTAGGTGATTGTGAGCAGGACAAATGCAGACTCTTTTTGGGGGTGCCAAGAAAAAGGGCAAGAATTAAAGGACACAAGTGACTAATGGGGAAATTTTGTTTTGCAAAGTTGAGAAAGTCCCCATGTTCCGCACTGAAACGAGTTTCTGCATGGGTTATGGCGAATTTTCAAAATTCGTTTGAACAGCACAACAAGCAATCTGATCAGACTTTGAATTTAGCCTTGCTTTGAGCAGCAGCTGAATTAGGTGACCTCCAGGAATCACTGGGAACCTAAATCTTCTYATTATTTTAAGATCTTCTGCTTTTTAACCTGTTTGGGGGATTCTCCCATGATTTAGTCAGTAACAGCAGGCTTCKTGATGAAAGGTTGTACCCTGAAGGAAGCCAACCTTTGAGCTAAGTAATTGGTCATGACTTGGATTAATCACCATGCTGCAAATCTCTGCTTTTAGAATTTCAGACTGCCAAAGGACAAAACAGGTACCACAAAGATYGGTGACCTAGCTCCTCAGGACATGAAGAAAGTTTATTCTTTAGCACTGATTGAATTAACTGCCCTCTATGACATACTTGGGACAGAATTCAAGCAGCARAAAGCTGTAAAAATGAAAACCAAAGGTAAGTTGGTGTTTTGTATTCCAAACCAATTGAATCTGTTTAATCCAACAAATGCACCCTGTTCTTTATGATTTTCCAGCAGAAAATTTATATATAATGTAAAAACAGTAACGTAGGTCCTGAGCAATGTTTAATTTTACACCTTAACTCAAGGAAAGTTTTAAACAAGCTCAGTGGCAAAATATCTCCAGATTTTTGTCTATAGTTAAAACTCAAGACAGTCACTGAGCAGATAAAGGAGTGAGGGGAAACAATCTTAGTAGCATTTCATGTAACAAGAATTGCTTCACAGAAGTTTGTGTATGTTGATTTATTCCCGAAGAACATGTGCATATGCTCTTTGTGGGTATATTCCTGATTTCTTGAAGGTGGGTGCTGGTCTACTTTCACTGTTGGACTAAATAATCTTAAAGRTCTTTTTCAATCTAAATTATTCTGTTAGTCTACCTGACTTTTTGTTTTTGTTGCTCTGGGTGGGAGATACTGGGAACCTTTGACACTTGTGTCCTATTCTGTCTGGCACAGCCTTTCTTGTGTCATATAGGCCTTCCCATCCAGTGTTGGCTTAGGCTGTAATGCAGTTCTTACACTGACTGTCATCATATAAAGTGGAAGATTTAAACTGTTGCAGGGAGGCAGASACAGCTGCAACACTTCATTTTCCTCTGCAAGCCATTGGAGTATATGTGTAATTACAGTGCTTTTCTTGGGAGCACAGAAAACATGGAAAACAGCTTCAGGATGCTAGAGGTTTTCAGTGCTTTGTTTGGTTTTTGTATTTTTGGCTTCTGCTAAATGCTTTACAAGAGCTTGAAATGTGTTACCAGTTAATCACTAGCCTGCTTTGGCCAAAGCTCTGTTGTCAAGGTTCAGTGAATGTGACAGTGCAATAGCTCACTTTAAATAATTGAATGCAACAGAGARCATTGAGAGATACACAGCAAGGTGCAATAGATTCTTCAGAATATGCTTTTCACTTTACAGTTGTCGTAAATAGCTTTTTTAATGCAAAAGGCATACATGAAACATCTACAAGACCTTGATCGCTTGAATGCATTTTGTTCTTGCAGAAGTGCTCGTGCTGTCACTAATAAACAGAGACAAAGCACTTTCTTYTCTTGCATTTTGGGTCATGGTTTTACCTGCTTCTTACAAAATTAATTGTTTATTGAATTTCACTCTCAGCATTATTATCTGAATGACAGRCATTCATAAAATGTTGAATTGATTACAGGCTCTTTTAAAAGGTAAAAAAGATAGGTTAGACTTGTTGCAACGTGTAGGAAATACACAATAATGCCACCTTTTCTGCCAAGCAAATCTGGTATTGCAATGTACTGCCTTCAGTGCCTTGTTGCTCTGTCTGACCCTTACCTCTTCACCCCTGAATGTTGTTTGACCAATTGATTCATACAGTGGTGGGACTATTCGCTTTCCCCTTTGTGCTTGAGTATGTAAAGATGATGAAAACATCATTCTTCTGGGCAGTGCTGCACCCAGCCTTTTTATTGACCTCCTGGAGTTTCTTTTTTCAACCACATCTCAATGGGAACTTTTATTATTGACAATCCCTTCAATATAATAAAGCTTTGGGGGTATGGATATTGTATGTATGAGTCCCTTGTATTGTATAGGTAGACGTTTATGCTGACAGAGATACAAGAACTTCTGGTTCGACACTGAAATTGATTTTTCTTTGACGTATATCATATTTCCTCAAGGGCTGACAGYTTTTTTTAGTAATTGCATCTGTTCTGTGTTCAATATTGGCAYGGCATCGTACCAAGCAGTACTTTTTAACTACATGTATTGTTATATGCTGTTCCAGAAAAATTGCACATACAGCAATTATCAGTACTCCTGACAGAGAAGTTCTGTGTCAGCAAACTTTGGGTTAGTCATTTTAGCATTGCTCTCTTTAAATGGTCATTCACTTCTATTCAACTGGGCCATAACACGAGAGTCCCATTTACGTGAAGACTAAGGTTCATTTTTCATCAGGGCTAAATTAACTGTGACTGAATTTGTTTTAAAAAAAATTGAATTGCTTTAGCCCTATTGTAAAAGTTATTTTCTAACCAAGAATTAACTGTACTTTCGCTTTTTACAAAAACCCCAAACCAACTGTGGGTTGGTTATCTTGCTATACTGCCAATGCTCTATAATTCAAAAGCATTGGAGTTGAAAAGCTGTTATTTCTAAACCCTCCTAGAGAAAAGTGTTCAGAGTAACTCTGGGTGCTAATTGTATTTGTCTCATTTTAGTGACCAAGTTCTGGATACTTTACTCATGCCATTTCCCCCTTAACTCTAAAACTTGTGTTGAGTAAAGAATCTGCATGGCAGGGTCATCATCACACCCATTCTGCAAACCAGAACTGTGCAGATGGTTCATTTATGCAATTTGCTTTACTGTGCCGCAGAATGTGTGGTTGGCAAACTGAAATCAAAACAGAGGACTCCTGAGGAAGAGATGATGAATTCTCTTAACCAGAATATTTTGTAATAACTTGATTGACAAAGACATTAAAACAATTTAAACAAAARGTCAATATCTCTGAATGTGTTGAATAGACTTTCTGCTTTAGAAATGTGGGTTTATGCCAGTTTTACATGCCCTGAAAAAGATGTGGATAATATCTCAGTTTCTTTTGCTTTATTCTTCAGACTCTGGCTTGTTTGGTGTCCCACTGTCACTTTTACTGGAACAGGATCAGAAGAAGGTCCCAGGAACCAAGATCCCACTGATTTTTCAAAAGGTAAATAAGAAGTCAACTTTTTATATACATGTAAATGACAACAGCAGAACATTTTGTCCTGTGTTTATTTGCTTCCTGTGGCAGTTTTCATTATAACACTCTAATGCATCTGAGCTATTGTAACATTTTTTTGCAACTTTACTTACTAACTGAGTAAATGTGATGCTTTGCATTGTATATCAGACTTATTTTGAATTAAAGAAATAAACTCACAGGGCAGGTGCTTTTCCAGAAGTCTTGTTGCTTGTTAGTACGTGGGGGTGTGCTTTGGCTCRTAAGAGGTCTTGGTAATGGGGGAGATAATTGGAAAAATGATGGAGACCCTGGATTTACTGCCCACACATAGCACATCTCATTTCATGAGAAGAAAAGAAACTACTGTGTGTGGACCTGTCCTTACACTGACAGAAGCTCAGTGATCTATCACCACTATTTCAGTGTGTTTGTGGATGTGATTGTTATTTTTTGAGAAACAGAAATCTCAGAGTAGTTTTGCATCGTGGTCTGAAAACTACTGCAGTGTCATTCATGCCAGAAATTACTTCCTCAGGATCATAAAAACACATTTCTGTAAAGGATGCTGTCTATAAACTAAGAAATCAAATTGCAAACAGTGATTGATCATTCTGCTATCCTAGCAATATTGAAAGTTCTGTATAAACATTAATAGCTTATAGATGTCATTCGTTTTGCAAGGTGCAGACATCWTTTGGAATACAGTCTTACTTCAAATGAGAATATGAAAATAGAAAGTTTCCCATTTGTTCTGCCTGTTCTCTGCAGCAGAGGCTTTTCAAGAATGGGGAATTTATATAAAGTGCAAGAAAAAACAATTTTTTTCATTCTGCTTTTTTTGTTAGTTCATAAATGTACCTTGTTTATCAGTGAAATAAACAAAGCAAAGTAACAAGAGAACTCCTTAATTAAAAATAAGAGCACACTTAGTCTTTATTTCATTGAGGAATTTAAATTCAAAGTAGTGACATCATTTAGTCAGGGGTTTTCCAACTGGAAAATCTAACGGTAATACTAATTCATGTATCTTCATCAGAAGTTTCTGCTGAGTAATTCCAGTCTCTGGCCTGCTAATGAAGCCATGCAAAGCAGTCCTGATAGAGATGAAGAGGGGGCAGGAGGCTGGTGGTGGTGGCTGGTGGCCATGGGACACTTGTGAGTGACTGTGACAGAATCATGGGCACCAGTCATGCCACCAGTCCTTGCCTTCCCTGGAAGTGGTGATGGTGACAGGTCACACACTGCCCACAGCGTTTTTGTGCCCAGCAGATGTGAGTGGCAGCCACTGCTCTGGTGTAACCCAGGTACASTGTGAGTTGGATGGGGCCACTTTTTTTAAATACACTCGGGTGACATTTGTGCTGTTTTCTAAATTTTTCTGTCTGATCTTTTTTATGGCCTTTATCTGTTACATTAATACAATGATAGGTAAACTCCCTTCAATTTCTGCAACTGGAAGAAAACGCAACTGTGTTGCACAATTTTTCCTAATCAAGAGCTGGTGCAGGAAGGCATGTAACAAAGGCACTGCCCTAGTTAAACATCGTGGGAACTGTTTGTGCTGAAATTATGTCATCAGCTTTTGACGTTTACAGATTTCTTTTGAGTACTCTTAAATCCATCCTTCCGTGAATTGATTCAGTGAATACTTCTAGGCATATCTTTTAGAGAAAAAAAGATTGTCATATGGGTTTTCAGTRCATGCAAATTTATCCATGTGAAGGGTTGCAAACTTTGAGTTTGTTAGGAGACTGTCAGAATTTGCAAATCAGAGGTTTCTTTAAAGCCTAGAAGTTCTTAGTTCTTCTCTAGTKTATTTATGAGAATGTTACCTTAATTATTTTGATTTGGAGACATTTTAACAAGGGTAGTAATYGGGATATCATTTTGAAGCCATGATAATTTCTGGAAAGAATTCTTTGCTCTTCAGGGGAGTCAAGAACTTCAGGGGAGTTCTTAAAGGAGGTGAAAGCCATAATTTTTTTTTTAATAAAAGAGACAAACTCTTCTTTAATAGTATTCATAAGAAAAGGTAAGAACCACATTGAAGTTTTCTCCTGCAACAACTGTAATCCATTTGCAAACCATCTTTGGGCCCTGTTTGTTGCATATGTGTGTGCACARATACATATGCACAGAGAGAGAGATACAAGCATAAAGGCTCCAATATATGAGAACTGAGTGCCAGTAATTTTTAATTGGCATCTTTATTCATGCCAGTTTGGTTTGTGTTTGACAGCTGATTGCCCAGATAGAAGAGACAACTCTGGATACGGAAGGACTTCTTCGAATACCAGGAGTTGCAACAAGAGTGAAGGTAAAACATTGCATAGGKTATTAACATCCCGAAATGTGTCTGTTTGTTGATTTTATTTTGTCATGCAAATGTATTTTAGCATCCCACTGTTATGAAAATCTTGAAAAACAGAAAGCAAAATATCTTTACAAAGAAAACTGAATTGTATTAGCCAGAGACATGATGATTTCACCCAGTGTAGTTCTGGGGGGAAGACTGGAGTTCAAGTTTGAAGGAGAGTCAAAGCTACATTTCAAATTCAGTTGTGCCAAAATCTCATTAATTCTTGGCAGGAGCTTTCCAGCCTTTTGCTTTTTCCCCGAACCAGCTTAATCATCCAAACAGTTCATATACAGTCTTTCTACCCCAGGAGGAAGCTTTCCTCTGGCATTGTGAGCCTTTTTTAATAGCTAGACTTAACCTGTGTTGCAGGGCAAGGCAGGCAGCGTGCACTGAAGAACCTCTCACGTTTATTTTTATGAGCAGRTCTTGTTAGGCGCGTCTGTGCGCTGCGACACTTCGCAGGGCGAGTGCCAATTACACGCAGGCTCTTCCCAGCGCTCGCCTTAGTGCRGGGAGCTAAATACACAGCATGGTTCATGCCAAGACTCAATGTGTTCAAAAGATGGTCTGAACTGGCCCTAAATTCTAAACAGAAAGGACCATTTAAGTGGATTCAGCTGTCTGAAGACGTCTGCCAGCCTCTGTTGTGTGGAACTTGGTCCAGCTGCTGGTTCATTAGAAACSACTAAAAGAAGGGAATATTACGGAAATTGGTTGTGTTTATTTACCAGTAACTAAGATACTGATTTTTTTCTTCAATTTTCCTCCTTTCTTTATTTTGAACTTCCCATCAGTTCTGCARACTGGAATGATTTCTTAGTGATTTTGTTTATTTGTTTGCTCTTTGATTTTATTGGCTTAATACAATTTCCCAGGCAGTGGCTCATTTACTGTTGTCTTTCATTTATTTTTTACCTCTCTACTTGCAGGAACTACTTTAAAATAAGCAATAGTTTTATTAGCGAATATGTTAAGTTCCTGTTCAAAAAGAAAATGTTTTAAAAACCYGGAGATTTATCACACTAGAGGACTGAAGCTTTCCCTTAATTTTCATAAACTGGAATTWAAAAAAGTATTTTCCTCATTATACAGTTTAATAAAAATACACAGAAAAATACTTTGCTATCATATTCTATAGATTTTAGAGTTGTTATTATTAAAAATGCATTAGATATACCCCATAGTCAAATACATTTACTTTAAAATGTAAGTATTGGAGCATGAGGACACATAGTTGAAATTTCTGCCTTTGCCTCTCATATAAAATAATTGTATCTATATGTTTAATATTGTACTTGCTGCAAAGATTTGATTTGAATGTGGATGGAGAAGGTGATGAGCCTCAGGGGGAGAATTTTCATCTCTGTTTCTAAAGCTTGCTATTTTTGCTGATCAGGAAATTATACCCCCTTGACTTTASACATCTGAGTTTTATGACTGTTGCAGCTTTGAACCTCCAGTATTGTCAGTGGAGACAGAAGATCTCTCTGGAGGACAGTTGAGAACACCCAGCTTTTATATCAAACTAAGTGTCCACATTTTCTTTGGAAATAGATCCATTTTCCATTTGGACAAAGTTAAATTTAATGAGAATGRTATCTTGAAAATGTGTCTAATATCCTCTCTTCAGTGTGCCCTTCTTGTCCAGATAAATAATTATGGCCATATTTTTGCACAGCACATATTTTACCAAACAAGTCAGTGTCTCTGTGCTCTTTTTCTGTCCAGAATAAATGAAGTAGAAGAAGGAAGGGACCGGTGAGAGGAGCCTCAGGGCCCCTGGCCCTATACTGAGGTTACTTCTCACTCTGCCAGACTAGGAAATAAATGAAGTGGGTGTGAGATCAGGGCTGATGCTTAGCAGCAAACTGAGAAGGACTTGGCCCTTGCAGCGTGCTATCATTTGTACATCTGTCCCAGCCCAGTAGTGGCACTGCATGGGAGCAGGGCAGGTGTAGCACGGTAATGTCTGCTGCCAACAGTGTCCCACCCTTTCCCAACCCCAGAGTTTCAGCCTTCCACTGAGACTGTCAGTGCTGTTCACTCTGCTGCAGAACCTYATGATTTGCAGGACAGTCCCCTTCCACACAGGACATATTTGACTCAGTGCTGGGCAAAGCTGTGTGTGTGCCCAGCAACATGGAATTCCCTGAGGATGACAAGACATTCAGCTATTTGGCTGCACAAATCATTCCCTGTGTTTTCAAAAGAGAACCAGCCTCACCTTAGTGTATATTTTGATAAGAAGCTGTGTGTCAACACACATAATTGCCTTATTTGTTTATGGAAATGGYCATGTATGCGTTGCAGCAACACCCTTGGGTAGTAGTTTCAGAATTGCTCTGTATATCAGACAAGTCTTAATATTTGGATGGAGGGGAAGTCATGACCCTTATRTTCCTGAGTATGATATCTCTTTCTTACTGTGTATTGCAAATGGCCCTGACTCAGGCCCATGGGATTTCTTCCCATATTATTTGACTGCTGCCTATTACTGTGTGCTTGCTTGCAGTACTTTGGATTCCAAATTTATCTTTTTTGTAGCTAAAGACCAGCAGCAGCTGGAATTAAGTGATATTTCAGATGTGCTTTTCCTCCCCSCTTCTTTGTGGAAAATATTGCTGTGTGTGTAACGCTTGCACGACTTCCAGCAGCCAAGTATKACTGGTGCTCTCTGTATCTACTGCCTTTCAGGGTCTTTGCCAAGAACTGGAAGCAAAATTTTATGAAGGGACTTTCAACTGGGAAAACGTAAAGCAACATGATGCAGCAAGTCTTTTAAAACTCTTCATCCGTGAACTGCCTCAGCCACTCCTCACTGTAGAATATCTCAAAGCTTTCCAAGATGTKCAGAGTGAGTACTGTCCTTTCTGTTTCTGCTGAAAGAATTGATACCTGTGAAAWAAATGCCTCTTTACTGAGAAACAAATTGAGTACCAACAATATGAGTTCTCCTGAGAAAAGATGGGCATAATTTTGCTAATGTGCATATAACATCTTTCATGTAACAACTGTTTTAATAGCTTACACATACAATGAAAGCATATTTTCACTTCCTGATAGTAGCTAGGAGTTATACAAGGGCTATACAGAAAATGCATATTACAGTATCAGTTTATAAATAGTGTTTGCTTCAAAAGAAAACCACAGCAAAGATAAGCAGTTCTCCAGGAAATGCAACAGATGATAATTGATATTGTTTAGGGTCTTTTATGTATTTATAAAAGGAAAAGTTAGAGCAGAATAGTTGGCACTGCTRGTCATCTATGGTCCCTTGAGGTCAGCAAGTTCTTGTGGAAATGTGCTCCTGCCCAACTGGTCACCAAGACAGAAGACAGCAGCTGTGACTCAAAGAGAATGGCTTGGTGATAATGAATCCAGAGTGAAAACCCACATGCATTAACTCCCCAGTCAACACAGGACTGCAAGGGCCATTCTCCTTGTCTGCAGGCAGAGCAATGGCTCATTTCTAASAGGGGCTTTCACATAATCACAGAATATTCTGAGTTGGAAGGGACCACAAGGACCATCAAGTCCAACTTTTAAATTAATGATCTGTGTGGGGATCAAGCCATCAACCTTGCCATTATTAGCACTGTGCTCCAACCAGCTGAGCTAAACTCAGGGTCAGAGAATTCCCATGGACAGAGAGACTGACAAATACTCTTAAAAACCATGGACAGCATTGATTCTCCCAGCTGTGAGCTGCCWTTCAGTGCTGTTAGGTTGGTTGGAGGAGGGGGCTGGTGCTTTAGCCTGCTGCACAGTGCTGTTGATTTTGCAATACTGAGTGTCAGGTTAAAACTGGCCAGAACGCTTTCAGATGGTGCTGGCAGCAAAGAGGTCCACAAGGTTGTTTCATTTACTGGAGAGTGATTGGAGCCAGGAGGGTTTCTGCTTGTGCTCCTGAGCTGTCTGAAGGCTTATGTGGTTTTACTTACCCAGGATTACTCAGATGCGAGGATCCAAACCACTTTCTACATTGAACCACAGGATTTGCTTCARAACAGACATAACACTTCATAGCCTTCCATTGTTTAAATTGTATCTCTTGATTAGGTGGCAGAGAAAAAGGACCATCTTTGGGGCAGTAATCAGTGTTTTTCATGACACTGTGACTAAGTGGTGTGGTTAGTATTAAATATTTAAACTACATAATTTGAACAATTTCATTTGCTAATTTAGGTAATGTAAGCTACTAAAATTCAATTGTTACTTAGGTGAGCAGACACAAACTCCTGATTTAAGTAATGAATTTTAATTGRTTTGCAGTTGTATTTTGGCTTACTTTCCTAGGAAAAGAGTGATTCTCATTGCTTTTTGAACATTGTGACATACGGTGTTTTGAATTTAAGCCTTGTTTTTAATATGTGTCTTTCTGTAGGTAGATACACTGCTCTCACTACTTGATGTTTTAAATGGCTGTACAATTTGCCACTCATTTATTCCAATTCTTAATCWTTAGTATGGAAGAAAGTAGTCAGCAAGGTGCGAGTTTTTTTAATTTCATCAATAAACTTTTGTTTGGCGGTGTCTCCTGAGTTGATCTGGATGAAATGTATTTGAAATAGCAATTCAGTTGGAATCCCAGCAGGATGCATGAGAATARCCCTGTTGAATATTCAAATAGTGTGATAAAACTATGTTGTACAGGTACCTCCTTCCTCTCTTGTTTTATGTATGGCCTGATGCATTAGGAATCTTCTGAGAAGAGTTGCCAGAGCATGTCCTCTAAAGCGTGACAGGAAGAAGTTTATCACAAGTGACAAATGTGAGAAAGTTTGGGCTTTCTCCACTGCCAGAACGTAGGAGCTCTTCTAGGAGGTGGAGGAGTGTAGGAATGCACTCACTGTGCAGTTTGGGGGAATGATGCACCACTGAGCAATGGGTAAAAGGCAGGACCAGCGTTACTTTTCTTTAATTATAGCTCCCCTCATCTGGTACAGCACTCTCTCTCTGCTGTGGAGACGCGTTCAGTGTCTCTGCTCTTGGTTTTATCCGCGCTGCTTCGCCGTTGCAGCTGCTGCTGGTTATGTCGCTGGAGACCTGCCTTACTCAGTAACATGTGGTATTCATTCCGTGTGGGTGACTTGGGAGATCGTGCAACTGTGAAGGCAACCAGAGAAACTGTGAAAGCAGTGTTGAATATACCCTTTCATGTGTTGGGCACCGGCGCAGGAAGGGACGAACCGTTAGCTATTCCTTCTTGGAGTGTTGCAAAATAAAGAAGAAATCACAAGGCATCTAGAAAACATTGCCAAAAGACTGCTGAGTCACACACAACTGAATTCTAAAAGAACATTTGGAAATGAGTATCAGAAAACCAGGATCTGCCAGTCCTTTGTCATACTATGATAATGAGCCATGTGTATGCATTCAGCATTTTGCAAGAGGTTTCAACTTTGAAATCGTGCTTTTTGAAGAGCACAAATAACAATTTCAAAATACTGAGGTCTGTGTGCTTTACTGGCAGATCTCCCAACGAGGAAACAGCAACTGCAAGCTTTGAATCTTTTGGTTATCCTTCTACCTGAAGCAAACAGAGACACCCTGAAGGTTAGAATTGTTAATACTATTTTCCTGCCTGAATATTTTGCCTGTTTCTGTGAATCCACTGTAATGAATCCTGTTGTCTTTTTAGCATTCTTTTTTCTTTCAGTTCCAAGTTAATGATGAAACTAGTAATTAGTTTCTTTTCCCCCATATTTCACATAACTTTGGGAGCAAAGAAAAAACAACTTAGGGCCCTAATTCCTCCCAAATGACTTTTAAGAATGTGACTTGAATTTTTTCCAGGATATTGCAATAGTAATCTCCCAGTGAGCAACCTTTTCTCTTAGAAGTTTGGCTCCCTGTTTTTTTGCAGCAGTCATTATTTCCAGTGCAAAAAGCAAACAGTGTTAGAATACAAGGGATGTGAGTTTCCTTTTATGAAGTGGGTTTAGGTTTTCATTTTCTATTCCTCACTTTCCTCTGTGCTGTTTGTTTCTGCTCTCAGTAAACTAGAAATTTATACTTCCTGTTTCTATTTGTAGCTTGTTACGTGGATTCTTCCAATGGGCACTTGTCCTTTTTTAGCGAAGCTATTATTGGTTTTTTTTCAGAATATGTTTACTGTTAAAATTGTTAAAATCAAGAATGAATGCAGCATTTGTGTAGGATGCAGAACATCATCTATTGCAGGCAGAAATCCTATTAGGTCTTATTGTTCAAACAAGACTTTATTTTGGGTTTGTTTATTGTGTGGAGGCAGTCAAGAAGGCTTCTGAGTTGAGCTACAAATATCTGGAACTGAATTAATTGAAAATTGCCAGTTTCTGACTGGCTACCTGTCATTCACAATGCAGTGCTTCACTCGTGAGTTGCTTACCTTACAGAATTAGCCACTCCATGTTTCCATAACCATGACAGCTGGCACTATTGTGTTCACTTTCCATTTAAGAAATGCCAACAGTAATGTCTTCACAAGCATCTGTGGGATGCTACTTATGCACCTACATAACAAAGGTTTTGAAAAAAAAATTTACTGTGCAGGGCCTCAAAGTCACAAGAATGCTTTTGAAAATGTTACTGACAAAACCAAAAAGAATGTTTTACTTCATTACTTAAAGAAAACAAAACTTGAATTAGCATTCTGTGAATAAATATATTCAAATTTCTATTACTGAGTGCTTTAAATGAGCTTTTTTAAAAAAATATTYAACTTCACATTTCACTCATATGTTCATTTTCAGCTCTGCATGTGCTTCACTTTTCACATGCAGAGTTGAGCTGTAATTTCTGCTCTTATTTCAGGTACTGCTTGAATTCCTCCAAAGGGTAATTGATCACCGAGACAAAAATAAAATGACATTAAAGAATGTTGCGATGGTGATGGCCCCGAACCTTTTCACGTTTCATGGGTTTGGCTCAAAGACYATTGAACAAAGCGAGTTTGTTATGGCAGCTGGGACAGCAAATGTCATGCGCTTTATGATTCAGTACCAAAAACTTCTCTGGACAGTAAGTGTGTGTTTTTAGTGGGGCAGAGGATGATAAATTTCACAACAAGGTATCTGAATAGGGAAGTCTGTCRAGTTACAGCCATGATTTAGAGAAGGATCAGACCGATCCAGCTGGGCTCTTGCTCACAGATAACTTGTGGGAGTAAAAGAAAAACATTGCATCTGATGTTAAGCTCTGGTGGTCAAAGTTTTAATATKGTATGTACTACATGTGAACTCAAAAAAATAAGTCTTTGGGGGATATTTTGAGTTGGTCTACCAGTATTGCTATGGGCAATTCTTTTTGGCTTAGAGATGTTAGCAGGAAACAGTGTTTAAACTCATTGCCCTTCTGGGCCAAACTTAATATTATATAAAACATTTTTTGATAAAACCTGAAGTTGTGTCATGGTCTTAAGCAAAGCTCTAGCTTAGATAAGCTGGACAAGTTGGAGGTTTGTTGTCCATCAGCAACTTGAAACAATTTTGACCTTTGCTGCGTGTGAGGAGAAATAATTATCACCATTTTACCCACTAAGTGTCAAGTGATTTTTTTGGCTGAGAAAAGTAAAAACACTGTATGATTCCACCTCTCTTCCCCTGAGAACTTACTGAATGGAATATTATATCACAAACTGAGTGGTTTTAAAATTGTTTGAGTTTTATGTTATTTGAATCATTAGTTATTAATGGAAATAAACAATATTTTTGAGTTCTACCTGATAATCTGCCCATTTACTAAGTTTTGGTAAGTTACTTCAGAAAATTATGTAGCTTTTCATGCTTGCTCTCTATATTTATCTAGATTCCGAAGTTTATTGTTAACCAAGTGAGGAAACAAAACACTGAAAGCCAGAAGAAGGAGAAAAAGGACAAAGCTATGAAAAAACTTCTGAAAAAGATGGCATATGACCGGGAAAAGCATGAGAAACAGGAGAAGACTCCTAATGATGTAAGGAAACATACGTCTGAAATGCTTTATTAATAGGAAAATAATTTTTAGTGAAAAAATGGATGTAGCAGAGGGGATATATATGTTTATTTAACTGAGAATTCCAATAGATAGCAATTTAGTGTGGATTTCACAGGTTATGGGTTACTGGCATGTCACATTTAGAGGATTGTAGTGTTGTTTTGTTTGTTTTCACAGATTTTTCARAATATTTCTATTCTGAAAAATGATATCCCAAGGGTTGTTTCAATTTGGGCATCTGAAATAAGTGTGCATTAGGTGTGCATCTGTAGAGAGAGCAAGTTTYGTGACAAGACTCAGTACTTCTGAACTCATATTGAGATGTGGTGTTGCCCAGTGGAAATCACAGCAGACAGTGCATTTATTTAACAACTAAATACCTAGATTTCACTATTTGATATTTGAAAATGTTTGGAAACAAATCTAGCATTTAATTCTCCCATCTACAGGAGYTCCAAAACCACTGAACTCTTTGTCTCAGTCWTTAGGTAGAACATGCACAACCTGYTAAACCCAGGAAACTCCAAAGGATKRAACAAACATGAAAAACTGATAAACTGCATCTTACTCAGCTGTTGACCAAATGGCTACTGCCAACTTACCCCAGTCTATATAATCCAGTTCAGTATCYCTCCTTCAGGTCATTGGCTTCTACCAGACCCATTATTGATTTTGAGGCATCAGTTTCAGCATAACATAATTCACACATTCTTTAAAGTACAAAAATCCTGTGGCAATTAYAGTGTCAATTTTTCCTGTAGTTCAGAAATATTTTAGTTGAGCTGTTCCCACTGGCATCAAAACTTTAAAACTACATCTCGTGCATTGAAATTGTTTATCATTTTTATGATTACAATTTTTGGAGACTTTTTAGACTATACAGTATGGTATCTTAATTATAAAGCATTTTAACTACATTATTCCAAAGTTAGTTTAAATACACGAACAGGTAATGCCAAATATGTTTGTTCTGATAACATAATGAAAACGTAACAGATTTGGGTGGTATGTAAATCTCGTATCCGGGTGGTGTGAAAGCAGCCCCTTGTGGGTTGGAGTCACAGTGAGGATTCTGGTGAGGTAGAGGCATCTTGTGGTCACGGGTAGAAATGCAGTGCTCTGAGCAGGCTGATTTTCTTACCAAGTGTGTGTGTATGTGAGACTGGTACCAAAAAAAGGGTTGTCATATTCTTGTAAAGGCATTTTTTAAGCTTTTAAGCCAAAAGAAATATAATGCGGCAAGTGAAAATGCTGTGTATCCAGAGTCTGCTGGAGACCTATATTTCAGCWTTCCTACTTCATTTTGTATGCAGTATTTGATACATATCTTTAATGTCCTAAATTAATTAATTCCCCAGGCATCACTTTGCCTTACTTTCATATCTSTCTACATGAAGGATTTTTTTCACAGAAAGACTTACATATAATTGTAAAATAAATCTAATTAAGCACTGGAATTTGTTTTTCTTGGTCTAATAAGAAAAGAATTCTTTGAATTCAATTCAACTGAGTTATGATGAGATGATACTTATTGCTGCCATCCTGTGTTCAACTTAGAAATAACAGCAAACACACAGAAGTAAATGCTATTGCAAGTTCAGATATCTGGTTTTTTTTTTTTAATAATTCAGTGCTCTTGGTCTTTTAGAGTAAGAGATGTCTTTTTAATCCTCTGGGGAATTAGGGCTGAGGTCTTTGAGAGTAAATTATGCCTTTCTAATTGACTGGGGAGCTAGAACTGAAGTCTCATGTAATATGTTCTTACTCAAATGTAAATGTAAAGTTACTATTCAATAATTTTCTTTAAGCTCTAGAATTCTGTGGGGATTTTCTTCACAATTAAATGGAACAATTTTTTACAAACCCTTCATGCTTATTTCAAGCATTCAGTAATTTTCGGTGCTTGAGAACATATTACTCTTAAAATCATAATCAGAAATCGATAATGCTTCATTGTGAATGGCAATTTTATAYATTTTTCCAAGTAAAAAACTGTCTCATTTTTTTAAGGAAAATTTATTGGTATGGGTTTTTTTTGTCCCCAGTTTTCAATTTAAGCTGCTTTAATTTAAAAATTAGGTAGGTCCTGTGCAGTTCCTGAACTACATTTCACTATTAGATGGGAAGTGAGGCACCCAGATGTGTCAATTCTCACTACAGTGAAACCTGTTTGAAACTAATTATCTTGTGTGCTGAATAAAAGCTGAGGAAAGTTTCTATTTTCTAAYACTTGCTGTGGCATCCCACATGATTAAACATAGATGGACACAGCCTGAGTCACTTCCATRCTCTCTAGAAATAACTCAGTATCTTCATTCTTAATAGAGCTCATTTGGATAAAATTTCATCTTAGCTCTGCTGAGGCCTCTCTATCAATCACATTTCGCCTTTTGAGACAGAGGTTAAATAACATTTACTGCAAACTTCAGGTGAGATCTCTGTACAGTGCTGAGACTGGTTAATATTAGAGGGCTTGTGAGGGTTGACTGCTTTTTGGATACCTATGTATACCTATGGCCCCAAGTCAGTGTTAGGGATTCAGTCTTTGTGTTGGTGTTGTGCTGAATAATGCTCTAGAGGCAGAGAGATGCCCTCAGGACTGGAAATTTACCTRCTGCCTTTAGCCAGGTTTATACCATCTGCTGTCATATTCCTCTGTATGGAGAGATTGTTCCAGAAAAGGGAGCAGCACAACACAATGCACTGGGCTCAGCTACTGYAGGTTAGCAAAACCATTGTATCCCATGGCCCTGCTGTTGTATGATCTGTTTGAATTTACACAGAGTAATATTCCTGACTCCTGCTAAATTTGTCATTCACTGCAATGCCAGATTATTTAGCAGGTAGCAATTTTTTTTTTAGTAAATTATTTCTCTTTGTATGGTTTTCCAGATTTTTGTCCCAAACTAGGTGCAACGTTTTGCAGTGCAAAGACAATAGCTGCTTGGCATTTCTTTCAGACCTTGCCCCCATGTAGCAAGAACCTTTTGAAAATCAGTTTTGTTCTTCATAATGCCCTCTTCCTGCTTGCTAAAATTTGCACATTTAATAAGTATATCTACTATTCCATTATTWGTGAAAATATTGTGTAGTCACTTAATTCCTCTCTGCATCTAGAGTGAAAAATATTAACTGTGTCAGAAAAATGGAATAGAACAAACTGGGAGAGACCCACCCCAGATCCTATAGCCAGGCAGCTGCTCTTCTTTGTGATGTATGGATGGAAGTCCTTCTGAAAAGAAAGGGCTTGAGAGAAGATTAGGATCTCACAGGTGACTGCTGTGCCTGCTGCAGACTATATCTTGTAGGCTACTATGTTTTCCATCGATTAAGGATGTAATGTCTTTTCAGTATTTTTTAGAGTGCAACCCTAATTCAGCCAAGGGTTGCAGTGTTTTAAATCCGACCTGAGAGGGCCTGTGAGGCAGGAGAGGGAACTCACAAACTGAGCAGCATAGGTGACCCACTCTGTCAGTCCTCTCACATGTTCATGGTTTATATATTGGGGTATTTCAAGCTGCGCTGTTCAGAGAATACATCCTTCTGTCATTCAGCTCTTAGAGGTTTCAGGCCACATTTTCTTTCCCACCAACTTGCACCGTGTATGGGCTAGGGGATGCTCAGGTTCTGTTCTCTCTCTATAGTTTGGCAGCATGAACATATTGTGCAGCTGAACATGATTTCTCCTGGAAATGCAGGTGGTGAAAGTGGCAAAATGCATTAATTAGCTGAGCTAATAATGATTCTCTGAATAAACAAAGTAATTATTCTGTTTGATCTGTGACCGTAATGTTAGAGCTCTGTGGACATTTCTTGTTCTTTCTCTCATATACTCAAAGCAGACTGCATTTTAAATAATTTATCATATGCCTGCTGTGTAGCAAAAATAAAGTTATCCAGCTGAAAGTTGGAGAAACTCCACTAAAATCAACTGACACAAAATGGTAAAGAACTGTATACAAAAATGAAAGCTAGTTCAAATTTACCATGCTGAATTTGATGGAAGACCTGTTAGGGACGTCTATAAATAATAATTTCATCCAGAAAAATTTCATTTCTTTTTGACAGGATCCTAAAAGTTTGGAAAGAGGTAAAAATCTAAGCAGAATCTACTACCTAGCAGAAGGCTACAGRCACTGTTTCCATAGGTGGTGGCCCTAAAGAACAGATTTGACTAATTTAGAGATAAGTCTAGGGGAAATCTAATAGAGATCTCTTGCAATCTTATGAATCTTTGATTCCACAATTACTGCATAGAAAATTCTCAATATGATGATCCTTAATGCTTTAGACAGAAATAGTTATGATGRCTAGTATTTTTAAATCAATAAATTATGAGACTGGATACAAAAGGGTTGTTTGGTTAAAATTTCTTGCCATAACTCATCAACTGTAATAAGCTTTTAGCTTTCTCAGGAAGCTGTTCTTCTGATTCTGCTCACATTTGTACTTGTTCTATACCCTTTTAATCCATGGTTTCAGAGAAGCTGTTCTAGATTCACAGGTGCCCAGATTTGTTCATTGATTATGGAGGAAGAAGTGTTCAGCCTTGCAGTTGGGTAAATKGAGGGGATGGGGTGGGAAAGAAGAGAATGAACTGTCATAAGCAATCCTGACTGCAGAGTACCTTTTCCTATCAAAATGAATACATCTGGGTATATGATCATGTTATACAAATAGAAAAATTCCCAGAAATTAGCACCTTATTCACAAATAAATTATGCTTTTTGTAACTTTAATATCACGTACCTGCAAGTTGAACAGAAAATCTGTCCTTTGGAGYCCTTCTTCTCTGTAGCTAATATGATTAACATTCATCATTAAGTAGTTGTGTGTTGAAATAAAATACAAATGGAATCCTGCAGGTTGGCTAGCTGAATATGATCTGGACAATAAGAAATAGAGAAAAAGAGCTGCAGTAGTGAATATCTGTTTTTAAAAAAATGAAAATTACTAAGAGGAAGGAAGAATCACCTAATGTGGAATGATCCATGAGTACTTAATATTTTCCTTTTTGTTTTTTTTTGCAGGCAGTTCAGATTAAATGAAACTGGAAAGATTTCTTCCAGAAGTTTTAGCAGAGGGTCGGGGCAGGGGTATTGCCTGGTTTTCATGCCTGCAGCAGGACTTTTCYATATCAATATCACATGCTTCTTATCACACCCATGTGTGTTCTTAATATACCATAATAGTTATTGTTATTCTTAACATCTTTGAAAAATAATTAAACACCACTGTTCTTTTGTTCTGAAGTTCTCCCTGTTGTCAAAAGGAGCTTTGAAGGTCGGGTGTAATTTGCTGAACTGCTGTGTAGTTACTGCTGTGTGTTTGTAGTGAAGTGCAGTCGGCAGTGGAGTACAGAGCACTGTACTTACTTACTTATTCCATACTGTATTTTGAGAAGCTCATCAAAGCCAGCTGCTAGCAGCTTTGTTCCAACACTCTTATTGCTTTGCAGACTGATGTTCCTCAGGGAGTGATACGGGTGCAAGCGCCTCATCTTTCCAAAGTTTCCATGGCAATACAGCTGACAGAAGAACTGAGAGCCGGTGATATAGTAGCCAGGTTTCTCAGCCAGAAAAGGTATAAACACGTCTCTGTTCTGTTATCATTTCGGGAGAAGTGTCTCTCATTTATTACATCAGGAAAAAAGTTTTAAAATACTTGAAGTCTAGGTCAGTTCATGAACTTTTTGGCTGAATTTAGCCATCAAAATACATACTTGAGGAATTAACGCTTCTGATGTCATTAAAGCTCAGGAAGCCTTCAGGAATACATGAGTGCTGATAGTAAAAAATTAATTGCTGTTTATTCTGATGGGTCAGGAATAGTTTTGTAATTTTCTGGGGACATGTCAGAAGGGAACTCCAAGTAAACAAAGGAATGAAGAAAGGTGAAAGAAAATATTTTTTAAAAATAATGTATTTATAAATAGCAGCATAATAGGTATTGGAGCATAGTGATGTGCAGATATCATGCACATAAAATGATTTAAAAGGAAAGCTACATTTTAGTTGTTCAAATCCATTTAGARGGGGAGAAATTTTAATCTTTTGAAAAAAAAAAAAAGTAAAATTAACACACATCTCCATCTTATGTAAATATTTAGGTATAGCAATAATGTGGTATACTAGCTGAGGTTAAGAAGCTGTTTTTTTTTCCTAAATGCTGTTTTTAGAAGTTTACACCATTGTCAGAAAGTTATTTTCTGTCTGGGCTTTGGCATATATTATTACAATTAAGCAGTGAGAATAATAGAATCCCTTTGTAACACAGGGGCTTTATTCTTCCACTGTCTGTTTTTTACTTCTTTTAATTGCAGTACAATTAAAACCAGCAAGAATGTGGTTTCTCCCACCTAACCATAACACGTTTTTTGAAATACGGAGTATTTGAGGGAAATACTTATTTTTGCAGCCGCAGTAAAAGAAAAATCAGAGGGTAAATATCAAGCTACTTGCTAATGACCATTAAATTCCTTTCTAAAACYGCAGTTGCTTCACATTTGCCTTATTTTGCCTTTTCTGTGGTGTATTGTTCACTTGCAGGACTGTTCATTTGCACTAGCATGSAAGGGTATTCTTGTTCACTGACTGTATCAGTAAGCATACACACAAAGGATTTGTGACAGGGACACTGCTGATGTTAATTAGCRTGACTTCTCCTAGACCTGGCTTGGTGGCTGATCTACAAGCTCCTTCATGATATCATCATTCATTGTGTTCTGTTCCTTACAGTGGAAATGTCCAAACAATCAAGAGAGAAGAGGTCTTCCTTTATGAAGTAGGAGGAAATATTGGTAAGAATGGTTTCTGAACAACTTCTTTTGCTGGATTATGATTCCTTGGCACATTGTACATGGGCTTAACTGTGTTTGCATTTTTATCCATGTCCCTAGTTCTCCTGACACTAAGGCAAACAGTTAACCTTGGGGAGAAGGCAGCAGAGATGTTGGTGTGATCATTTTATTAGTAGTATCTTATTATCCTATCTATCCAAGGAAGTTGGCAGCTGTAACAGATATTCCTGATATGTATGCACAGAATATCCTGTGAATAAGCACAGAAAGGTTGGATACAAAGGTGCTTGAAGTTCGTATTATTCATATCTTTGTATTGAGGCATAATAAGTGAACTTACAGTCCTGCAGGTTCCTGTGAGGGAAAAAAAAGCTCAGCCAGAAAGATGATGGTGCGATAAAATTTTCTAACTGTTAGTCTTTCCTGCTCTGCCTATCCCAGACACTTTTGATTAAAGTAAATAGCAGATCAGCAAAGTTAATGCCAAGGATAATTTTGAGCACATTTCTGAAATTTTCTTTGACAAATGCAAGAGTATTTTTGCATTAGGAATCAGTTTCTAATCACAGTATTCTTCATATGCTCAAACAAAAAGAGAACTAGAAAACAGTAATAGATTGGACTTCCATTTACTTTTTTCTTAACTGTGACCTGTTACACTTATTTGAATTTATAAAATTACATGCAGTACTTCTGCCATCTGCAAGTTTAAATCCAGTATATAAATTGCTACTTCTAGTATTTTTCCTTTTTACCTAATCACTATTATAAATCATTTTTGTGTGTGTGTCTAAACCAAAATACTTAATTAAAAGTAGTATTTCGCTGTCTTTCCTGCAACAGGTATGTTTTAGTGTTTTTACTAAATCTGATAGCAAAAAAGAAAAAAGAAATTGCCAAGATATCTGGATGCCAGACAAATGTATTACACGTTCTCTTGCAAATCCAGTATGTACAAATGTTTCCTGTGCCTGTTTAAAGCAGGTTGCAATCCCAGATGTAAGACTTTTTTGAAGGAGAAGAATATCTTGTTTGTTATACAGAGGTGTAATCATTGCAGAGAAAAAAGGTTTCGTAACAGAATTCCAGTGAAACTGAAACAAACTACTGTWACTTTAAACATGTGACAGAAATTGTACTTCTCGTGGAGAAAGTGCATGAGTAGTTGCAGATTTGTTTTGTTTTGTTATGATGTAAGTTAGAAAGCCTATGTTTTCTCTGTCTTAATGGTTTACTTCCAGAGAATTCCAACTTTAATCAGTCCTTACTAGCCCTTATTAATACTCAGTTGAGGTAAGAGAGACTCCCTGCCTTTAACCTGTTGTACAGGTTTGAGTAAACCAGCTCTCCGGACCTTTGCCATCTGTCTCTCTGCCCCATGTGCTTCACTCGTGTAGAGGGAGCCCAAAAGCAGGGAGACTTAAGGAGCTCATGGCAAACTCATATCCTTACGCTTACACCCATGATTGCGACACACAGTGCTATAATCCTGTCCCCTAGCAGATGGAGCTGCTGAAATCTCCAGACATTTTTTGAGTACTCAGTACACCATGGGGTTCCAGGGCACTGGATGGGAYTTCTGCCACTGGTTTGTGCCCAGGACTGGCTGGATAGGGATGTGGCAAAGCCCTGTCCCTGTGCTCTCACTGCCTGAACATGCTGCACAGTGTGGAGGAGACAGCCCTGTTCAGCAATATGGGCAGTGCTGGCCACGGAGACTGGGATCAAAATCCTAGAGAGAGCAGATGGAGKCTGTGCCTGGTTGAGCAGGGAATCTTGCCTGCTTGCCTGCTCTGCACAGGGAGCCCAAATTGCTGGCAGACAAACTCAGCTGCAGCATTCCATCCATGCTTGTGTCCCGTGTCAGGAGTGCAAGTACTGGAAACAGGTAACTGTCTGGCACGAGCCATGGCCCCAACCACTGGCACRGAGGAGTAGAAGAGGGGCTGTGATGTAGAGCTGCAAATGCATGAGACAKTGCTTTGCCTGAAGGGGAATGGGAAGAGTGTGCAGCTCTTGATGGATCAGCATATGCTATTTTTGTCATAGCTAGTAGACATAAATTAATTGCTTGTAATGCACCATGAGCAGTATACTGCTTTCCCCTCCTAGGACAGCAACAGTTGCAAGTGCTATGCGGAACGGGTGACTTAGGATGAGCTGGATACGGAGCAACACCTTCTTAGCAAGGAAAAGCCCTGCAGGAACTTAGCATTTTAAAAGGGGGAAATAACCTGAAATTTTAATGGGCTTCTATGCATAGTATGAACATAGTTTTGCATATAATCATGAGAAGACCAGGAATTGCTCCTGTTTTCCTAAACCCTCACAGAGGGGAGCTCCCATCCTGTGTGAAGAATCTAATCTAGAATGTGCCGCAGAGGTAGAATAGCCCCTCCTCACCTTCCTTCTTCCTCTTATTCTCCTTCCTCCTCAAGGCAGMCAGGAAGGGTAAGAGCACTTCCAACTTTTATTTGCATTGTCCTTTGTTGAACACCACAGAGAAACCTGGAAAATGGAAATAGAGTAAAACAGTAACAGGAACTTTGATTGTTGTTTCTGTTTTGGTATTGGTATAACCACATGTATTTTCTCCTTCTAGGAGAACGCTGCCTTGATGATGACACCTACATGAAGGACCTATACCAGCTCAATCCAAATGCTGAGTGGGTTATAAAATCCAAGCAGAGCTAAGCTCACAACTAATGGCAGAACCTCCAGCCTGTGGACTTACGTTGTAAGGMTGAATGTTTCAAAGGGATAGTGTGTCCTTTCAGCATTCAACCATCATGTATATTAATAGAACTTTATCCAGTTGGAAAAAAAAAAAAAAAAAGCGGTGGTGACCCACCAGTGATAACCAGTTAACTTCCTGTTTTACTTGCAGCAAAATTTTGGAGATAGCACCGTTTTCCCRCTCATGTTTGAAATGAACATAAGTACCTTATATATTTCATATATAAGTACCTTAAATATTTTAATGGCACTAATCTACCTCCCATCTGGTAGATCTTGTTTAAGAAGGATTTATTTTTCAAACAGGTGTTTAACCTCTTTGTATTAGAGATCTACAATCTGTTTGTGTAGCATTTTGTGTTTGTATAGGTCTTTTCAATCCTAGTACAATAGAGAACCAAATCCCAATCAGCGCTTCTGAATGGTACAGTATTAAAAATACCTAACCCAGTCATATGAATTTCCCAAATAAGTGAATTTCACAGGGAAAAAAAATGCAATGCAATAAGTTTTGTCTTTGAAAGTCCTAATTTAAAGTTTGATGAGAACTATTTAAAAACAACTGTGAAAATGCTTTCTATGCAGCTTTTTTGCTAGATCTTTTAAGTAATTTTGTTCTTACTCCACTTGATTGTACTCTTGAGATTGTTTTTAAAAAAKGAAAGAAAAAGCAAAGCAAAGATCATGTGACAAGGTGAGTCTTTTTAAAGCTCACTACTCTTGGCATTGTCCTTTCTGGCATATTATCACGCACTAGAAAGACCTTTTAGGTTTTTCAGTAGTGATATGCWGCCATGTTACATACACCAAATTCAGGTTTTTTGGACATCTGATAGATTGAGTTTTGTGAACTGCCAAAACTTTTTGATTACTAGCACAATAAAAAGTTTCAGGAAAAACAAAACTGTGGAAGGAAACTGTAGTCTAAACTTCATGGGTAGCAAACCACTAAACCTTTTRCTCAAAACCAGTGTAAGGGTCTGCTGTGGACATTACCTACCATCAGCTTTGTATCTGGTCTATCCTGGATGAGGCTAGAAATCAAGTTCTGATTTCCCTCATGCTGATAGATACTCTCTAAACCACTTCAGAAATGGATAGTCCAACACAGAACTGTTGCAAATCCATCTCTTTGCAGGGAAGGACTGAAAGCTCCCCRTGGAATTCTCTGATAATGAATTATAGACTGATGAGGCTTGCTGCAACACAAAGAGCTGTGGCCTGGAGCTCCAGAGCCCCAGTCCCACAGCRACACTTTGGGCTCACTAGCTTGTGTACCACTTCACAATTTATTTGTAAACTTGCTCAGCTGTGCTCAAGTGTTTACACCTGCGTGCTGACTACCTGAAGTAACTACTGTGAAACTGTATCCTCGGAATGAAATACTTCCTTTCAATGCACAGAATTATATTGACCTCATAGGGAATGTTCTACATACAATCAAGGCCTGAATTAAAATTTTTTAAGTGATCAAAGCTAAATAAAGGAGTAAAGGACYTTTTTGCTGAGCTTTGTATATAGGCCCTGACTGTATCGACAGAGTAACCACTGGAAGACTCCCTTTTATATATAAACATTGAGATAGAATTCTGAAAGGTTATAGGAAAATTAGACATCTGCTGATTAGTTAWCCACAGCATATGAACAATTTTGGGACCATTTGTATTTATTGTTTCTTAGAGTCAAAGGTTGTCTTCATATGAAGAGGAAGCACTGGTTGGCTCTGGAAAGCAGGATGAGTAAAACAGRAAATTGTTCTAATGTGACTCTACTGCCCTCGATCCTCCATCTAGTTGGGTATCCCCACGTGGTACAGCACTGTGCCACTRTGGGCAAATCCTCTAAGACAAATCACTTTTGTCTGCAGAACAAACCACATTTCTTGTTCTTCAAATGTAAGGAATAGAGTAGCAGAACAGTACAGTGCTTAGGAAAACGTTTATGAATCTAATGTAATAAATATAAGGGTTTTTTTGACATGTAATACAAAAATGATGTGTGTTTTCCTAATGCATTATAGTTCYGTAAAAGATTACTTGTTACTGGAACTCTAGGTGTTATTTTAATCAGGAGAAAAGTGCAGATGATAGGAACAGCTGTTCCTAACATTTTCAGTATATAATTGCAACCAACCTGTGGTTATGATCTCCTAAATAACTTTGGTTTTGGTTTAGTGCCATTATTTTTTTTCTAATTTAAGAAAGTTCTTTTGTAATTAAATGTTGTTTTTTCTGACTTCTTTTCTCATTTGAATTCTTCTATTTGTGCATAAAGCATACTCAAATGACACTAAGCGATGATTATTCTGTAATGTCACATTTTACATCTTGTAGAGAGCTTGTAGTTTCGTGTATGACAAGAGCCATTAACTTAAAGTCTTGCATAATGAATGTCTGCTGGAAAAGGAAATAACTGGCTAGAAGTTTAGAACTTTGCTGCAATTGTAATACACCTTTATTTGCTCAATCTGTAATATAGCAGTTACTGGGTATATGTGAAGGAACAGGAGACTTCTCAGTGCTCATTGAAAATACTGGCTCTTAATTCCTCATAATTAAGTAATTAAATTAGGGCACAAGTGGGAAGTCCAAAACGCAWTCAGGTAAGCTGATAAGCATCTTTTATAATTAAAAAGACAATGCTGCACTAGTTGTTTATTTGGGGTAATTTGGGACCCTTGTTTGACTGATGGCTTGGGGAGCACACACACAGGGTGTTTTTCACCCAGCTGACAGATGAATRATTTGCATGTTAAGTGTGATGGACCCTCTTACCACTGCCTGGGTATTGTGGAGCATGTAAGGATGGTTTTGTGCTCAAAAATCATCTTCTGGTGTGTGTTGGGAGAGGGAGGGGAAAGGTCCACAATGCTCATATGGGGTACAGACACATTTCTTACATTGCCTGTTCTTCAGAGACTGCAGAGTTTGCACTCGTTTTCCATAATCTCCTGTTCTTCCCCACCTTGTGTGAAGCACATGCACCATCCCTGGATCTCCATGGGTGCCAGGAGGAAAGGTGTGATCCCAACCACCTGCCCCCTGTGTGAGAAGCAGYGAGGCAGGTTTATCTCACGTTGCAAATCAGCAGGCAGCGTCTGTGAGCGTTCCATGGAGGTTTCAAGAAGACAGTGGGGGGCAGGAAGATGAATGGGTCTGGATGTGTTGGAAATATTGGTTGAGTTTCTGTCAGGCCTTTCACTATGCAGTGGCATTGATGCCTTAGGATTTTTAGTTWCTCTATTTTCATGCATCTGTATTCTTGTACTTCCCTAGTACAGCACTAAAAACTGCTGTTCTCCCATCTTTAGACAAAACAATTCCTCTCTGAGCCTGAATCCAAGGACACCTCACTGCCTCAGAGCCCCAAAATATGGAAACAACAACGAGTTGTGGAGGGGAGCAAGTCTGGGGTGGTTGACATCATGACCTGAAGATCACTGGAGAATCAAGACCCAATATGTTAATAAGGCAGAACCTATAAAAGGTGAAGATCTCGTGACTTGGGGTCCATTTTGGGTGTAGCCTCAGGAGGAGGCTTTTGTCTGCCCTAATGTACCACTAGGCCTGTTAGGCCTGTATTAAAGTTGTCTGTTCTCATTCTCTTAAGTTTGTCTGGCCTCTGTTTCAGGTTAGCCTGATGGGTAATGCATCAGCATGACTGAGATGAATTCAAGGATAAGGAGATGCACTTTCTTGCAATGAGGACCAACAAAGAAATGTTTGAGAAAGGCCTGCTTGAAACTTTTCCCAGCCCATTATTTCTTTGTCAGACATTCTTAAAAGCAATGGAATTGTCCAATAAAACACACTGTCTAAGTATTGAGTTAAATTGCAGCAGCAAGCTAACCTGGCGAAAGATTGCTAAAGGAATTATTTTCTCAGTGTCACACTTAAATGTGTCTTAGGATTAGTTCTCTGCTGTGCTTCTATCTTTAAAAGGTTGCAGCCATTCAAAAAGGATAAAATGTCAATGTGCTAATCTTACAGCAATATTTATAATAATATTTTTTATGTAAAGCAATGCTTTAAAGATGTTCATACTGCTGTTTGTGTTTACACACAGACCACATCTGAGGTAGGTAAGTACCTATCATCTCCATTTAACAGATGGGAAAAGTGTTCATCTATGGCTGGTTTGTGGCTAGGAGGGTGAAATCAATCTGATTTGTAGAAACTACATATGATCCTCCAAAAATTGCCTTAAAAATCTGCTATATTGCCAGTAACAGCAGTACAGCAATCACGAATATGGCTTCAGGGGATTCTTTTAATAAATACAATGCTGTAATTTTTAGCCTGGTTTCAAAAGGAAATTTTGTCTSGGGTAATCTTGCTACCTTGTGTGTGTCTTCCCCTAATTACTTTTGAGTCTATTGGCAGACTTTAGTAATTTTTGGCAAATGCATTGGGAGGGAAGGCATGTGTCAAAAAATAATTAAGCTTCTACGAACTTCATAAAACTGGGTAGAAGTCCTTGATTCAATGGGGAGATGACAGCATAAGCTCCACTTTTACTGAGGAATGAGTGAGAGAAAACTCTGCATGTGCTGTGGCCATGGAGGACAGCTGTCCTCAGACCTCACAGCCAGCCAGAAGGATTTGGCATCAGGCCTTTGGAGGCTGAGAAAGCACTTGCTTGTCTTGCCACCTGCTTTCTGAGTCTTCTTTGTTGACATGATGTGGGTGATTGTTGCTGAAGCTGCAGTTCTTCTCCTGGGCTGGCTTTTGGGGTGCAGCCTCTACAGCTTTTGGTCGCCATACCCTCCCTATGGATTGAGCACCTTTCCAGCCTGAGCTGTACCTGCGGCTGAAAGCATTGGCACAGGTGAGGAGGTGGGTAAAGTGCCTCTTGTCTGATCTAAAAGCACCTCTGATCTAAGTACCTCTAATCTGATCCAAAACTGGGCAGTATGGAAGGACAGCCTTCACTTGCAGGTTTTTCAGCATCGTGGGAATATAACCTGCCACTCASAGATCATGTGTATGTGGTGGTGATGGTGGTTCAAAAGCCCCACAGATACTATCACTCCTTGATAGTCCATTTTAGGATGAGTGAAAGGATCCTTCATCATCCCTGCAGCACTGCAAAACCTGTAACTAATGCTCCCTGGCACTGAGAGCCACAGTCTCTGTATTTCATGTATCGAATGAGCTTTGCCCTCTGYGTTGCCATTGTGACTCTGTAATGCGGTTACACTTGAGGACAAATTGTCGCGGTTCCCGTGAGCAGTCGGCTCACATGCTGTGTCGTCAGATCAGGTCCTGCAGGGCAGCCAGTTTTGTGCTTCTTTCCCATGGGATTCCCTGTGCCTTCCGAGCGGTGACACGGCCACTTGGTTGTCCCCACACGGGGATGTGCGGCTGCCCTCCGTTGCCATTCACCGCCTGCAGGGGACAAGCGGAGGGTCACTCCGACACCACGCGCGGTCCTATTCCGTCTCCGAGGGCCGCCTCGGGGGCAGAAATCCCTGGAGGCTGCCAGGGGCGGCTGTAGCTCGGTGTCCTGTCCTGGCCCGCCCCCGCCGCGCTTGATCCGTGTGTTTATTCCCGGCGGGATGGCGGCAGGTGGCGGTGAGGGGCCGCGCTCCGCCCGCTCCGGTCCGTTCCGTGCGGGGGTGACAGCATCAGCTCCACTTTTATTTAGGCAGAACAAGCGTGAGAGAGACCGTGCACATGCTCTGGCCGTGCAGGAAGGCTGTGCTTGCAGCTCGGAGCCAGCCAGCGGGATTTGGCATCAGGGCGTTTGGAGGCTTCGTTTGGAGAAGTGGTGGCCGTGTGTTCCTGTCTGCTTTCATGCCGTCCACCCTGGCAGCTGCACCAAGCCATGTATTTAATTTAATTCATTTTATTCTCATGCCTGTGGATGGTCACACAGTACATAATTTGTGTATCTGAGATGATGCATCAAGCAGGGAGAACCGCGATGTCCAGTTCTTTGTGAAACTGAGTAGAGAAATCTTTGCACAGCAGAAAATCACAAACTTGAGAAGATTACTGAATATGCCTCGCTGGTTATCAAGATGCAGTTGTACAACACACTTCAAATGATCCAGAATAAACGAAGGAATACATAATTGCTTGGAAACATCTGAGGTTTCAAACCCTGAGCTCTGTTGGATGTGCAATTGGAAACTGGTTTCTTGCTTCTTCTCTTTTCCCCTTAGTCTGAGAAGATTTTTTTGTTTTAAATCTTACCACCTTCTGATTTTTATGTAAGTTCAAATTTATAGTGTGTCTAAACTAATTTGTCTTGATTATATTCTAATCATAAATTGTGCTCTGTTAGTTGTAAGGCTAGCGAGCTTCTGAGCCCTTATTCTGGATCTTCCTCCTCTGCTACAGTCTGCCAGAAGCTGTCTTTATTCCTAATTTTCCTTCAGCCTCTGTAAAGAGAGCGTCTTCCAGCAGGAATCTGAAGTAGTGCTGAGACTTTGCATGTCTGAGAAAGACAGAGAGGTGTCCACTGCAGAATTCCTGTCTTCCTGCTGGGCATTGGCCTCATTCAGTGCAACATTTTGCTTCCATGRTTGCAAAATCTTAGGATGAAGCCAGGTGATACCCGTTGGAATACTGCTGATCTTGAAATAAGCAGGKTTTTTTTAGGTTATGATAAAGCTGGAATCTTATTGTGCAACCTTCGAGTACTGGTAAAAATATCTGCTGGTGCTTTTAAAGTGCCATTGCGAACTGAAAAAAAAAAAGATAAAAATTTTCTTCTCATTGTGTTTAGCAGTGAGAGAACAGACAGTTCTGATACAGTTAGGAGTTCAGATGTATTTTTTGAAAAAAGGTATATTAGAAAACATACTAATCAAAAACCTTTTAAATGTTTCATTTTTTTTCTACCAAGGTGATGTGTTTTTATTTTTTTAGATCTCTGCTGAGAGGTTATCCTGAATTTTCCTTACATTTTTGCCGTGGCTAGATGGCAGAAGGAAATGTGAGAGAATTACCCTGTTGATAGTTTGGGTTTTTTAACTTAATAAAAGTTTTATTGTCAAAGTATTGTTAAGGTAATGATAGGCCATCATGTGAACATGAAATGGAGTACTTCAGAAGAGGRTTTTTTTTATTCTGGTTCCCTCAAAGTTGAGAAAATGTGACAGCCAAGTCTGTAGACCAAATGYATCTGTCATTCCATGCAGAACTGTTTCACCCCAGGTCTTCTAGGAAGAATCAGAAGAAAATGCCCACATTCCCCACTCTGGAATGAGGAGATGTTCTCCTGTAGGTGGTGTTGCTGGCACTCAAAGGCAGCATGAGAACAGCATGTGGCTGAGCGGTGTTTTTTTTTTCTTTTTCTTTTTTTTCTTTTTAAATTGGCTAATTTTTCTCTTTGAATGCTGTTGTTGTTGGGAATAATGAAAATTATTGTGAAAGCTCAGCATAAATAGGTTTTTTTCTGTACAACCACAATGTGGGTGTTTGGGGTTTATGAATAGAATACAGAGGATTGCAGTGCTCTGCTCTGAATTTTTTCCAAAGAATTTGTAAGTTGCTTATATCAAATCCGCTTGGATCATTACAAAGAGAATTGAGCAAGTACAGAAATACTTGCTAAACAAGTGAGAAACCATCAGTAAAGCTAGGAATAAACAATTTTTTTTCTACCAGTACACCTGTGACTGTGGCACAATAAATTCTAAAAATGCTTTGTTCTTGGAAAAAATAATTAGTGAATAAACCGTACAGCTRAATTGCATAATTAGATATGCTGATAATGACGGGACTGGGGTCCCAGGTCAGTCTATGACAAGTCTTGCAAGTCTGTGTACTGGTGAGATGTGCTTAAGGTCACAAAATAACTTCCTGAAGATTCCTCAAGAAATGCTGAGTGTGAGCAATCCTGTTTAGAGTAGCTATTCTTAACTTGTCTGTACCCTTACTTTTAGGTTATTTTAACCCTCCTACTCTTTTAGAGGGCCCTTTAGCATTATTTAAGCAGTCAGTAAAAAAAGTCCACCCTTATGGTGTTTCCATCTGTGCCAGCGTGCTTCACCTACACCATGTACAGAGGAAAACACCAGAAATAATATTCATCTGTGAAACCCCAGAAGGCATAGCTGTTCCAAACAGTTTTAAGGAGGAGCTGGTGTTCTCTAGGGATGCTGCAAAAGGCGTTCCTGAGCACGGGGAGTCTGGGTCTGTAGGAGCCTTTGCTGCTGGCAGTGTGCCTGTAGGCTGTGCTGAAGGATGACCCACTATTCCTCCAGCATTGCTGAGTGAGTGTGAAGTGACTGTTTCTGGAGCGAAATGACCTCATCCGTGCCATTAGCAGAATTGGCAGAGTGATTAGCGCTGGCTGCTTCAGCATGATGTCACTGGGCTTGGAACACTACAACTTTTGTGTAGGCATGCGCTGTGACTTGCCACCTCTCTCGTCTCTGAATCCAAATTGGAGTTTTTCAGCAAAGCGTGTAGGYTGTCAGAACGATTGCATTTGGCTAAATTGAAGGTCTGAATAGTTTTGTTACCTGCCTGTGAAGGTGCCCTACCTATGAAGGTTGAAGCACTGGACAAGAACAAGCACAGAACAAGCTGTAATTCCCTGGTATGTTTTCTCGGTGAGCTGGTCACTTCCCTGTGTTCAGTAGCCTTTACAGAATCACWGAATGTCCTCACTGGGAAGGGATCCAGTAGRATCMTCAAAGTCCAGCTCTTGGMRCTGCACAGGACAGCCCCAGGAATCACACCATGTRCCTGAGGTTTGATGAGGTAATGAGGTTTAATGAGGTTTTCATTAAATTTCACTAATTTTCATAATTGGTTTTGGATCCCTGTAAACTCATGGCATTCAGTACATCCTGTGGGAGTAGGTTTCATGGTGTATCTGAATTGTCCCTTTGGCAGGGATTTCTTTGCTCAAGGAACACCCTACATGTTTCTCTTTGCCATGCTACTTAGGTTTTTACAGATCTTCTTGATTGTCCTCACATGTGGGCAAAGAGTAACAGCTCTTTTTATTGTCCTGTGTGTGGGAGCCATTGCAGAACTTYGGTCATTTTTGTTGCCCTTCTTAAACCTTTTCTTACTCTGTTYTGTCTTCACAGGTAAGGGAAAATCAGATATATACCTTGTATTTACATCTTACCAAGAAGTGGGACAGTAATTTTATTTTTCTCTGTACCTTGATGACTTCTGATACTATTTTGTTTGGGTTTCTTTTTCTATTTTAATCACCGAGTCAACATTTTCATAGTTATTAATGCAGTAAATGATCTTTCATATCCCATGGTAGTTCAGATTCAATCACTGTGAATGCAGTATGAAAATTTTTCTCATTTTCTCAGTTGCTGTGTACTTAACACTGAATTTCATCTGCCATTTTTTCGCCAGCCATGAGGACAGCAGTATCATGAGGTCTGCAGTTTGTTTCTTTAAACCCTTCAATAATTTAGTGTCAGTAACCTACCTTATCAGTTCATTGGGATCACTTGAGATCAGGTGTATGTTGAACAGTGTGGGCTCAAAGTGCTACCCTGGTGACCTGCCTGCAATGAGACTGTGCATTCTTTCATTTTCTTTCTTGTCCCTTAAACTTGTTTATCCATGTGAACACCTTTTTTTTTTTTTCTTTCCCATGAAAACTTAATTAAGAAATTTGATGTTTATTTTTATTTTTTGTCTTTCTCATGCACATGCTTATAAAATTCCYCAAAAACTCTCCAATAAGGTCATGAGTCATGGCTTTATAAAAGAAATGTGTTCTCTTCAGTGAGGGGTTACTACAGTTAACAATTCAACTGTGTYATACTTGAGCTCTGTTTAATTTGTGGGTGAAGACCATCTGGTGCTGGTTATTAGCCAGTGCTATTTTTCTCAATTTGTGTTGCAACGTTTTACTGAAATTCAGTGTGAGRTAACTCCTCTGGAGTCACTCCTGTAAATCCTAAACAGGTAATATATAATCACAGAATGGCTTGGGTCAGGAGGGACCTTAAAGATCAAGTTCCAACCCTCCTGTCAAGAGTAGGGATGTCTCTCATTAGACTAGATTGTTCAGAGCCCCATCCAACCTGGTACTGAACATTTCCAGG
Organism: Malurus melanocephalus; assembly: GCF_030028575.1. Lineage (NCBI taxonomy): Eukaryota > Metazoa > Chordata > Aves > Passeriformes > Maluridae > Malurus > Malurus melanocephalus. The sequence goes on along the minus strand of NW_026623270.1, from coordinate 180,898 downwards.
GATGGAGCATCTRTAACTTCTCTTGTCAACCTGTTCCAGTGTGTCAACAACCTCACATCATTAGATGTTTCCTAACATCTAATCCTTACCTACCCTCTTTCCTTTTAAAACCACTCCCCTTTGTCCTGTCACTGTGCTATAAAAAGTTCCTCTCCCTCCTTTTTTAAGCCTCTTAGGGTACAGGAAGGCTTCAATAAGGTCTCCCTGGAGCCCCCTCTTCAGACAGAACAGCCCCAGCTCTCTCAGCCTGTTTTCATCAGRGAGGTGCTCCAGCCCTCTGATCATTTGTGTCCCTCCCCTGGACTCGCTCCAACAGGTCCCTGTCCTTCCTGTGCAGGACCCCAGAGCTGGGTGCAGTGTTCCAGGTGGGGTCTCAGCAGAGCAGAGCACAGCAGAGCAGAGCAGAGGGGCAGAATTACCTCCTGGCCCTGCTGCCCACTCTGCTGTGGATGAGGCCCAGGACACTTTTGGATTTCTGAGCAGCGAGTACACACTGTTGCAGATGATGCAACAGTGTGAAAGATATATGCCAAAAATTAATATAGTTTTTCTGTTGTGGTCTCTTCTTCGGTCACTCCATTTACATTTTAATTATTGGTCCTATGGATTTCTGTCATACCTCCTACTACTGGGAAAGGAGTAACTGGTTTTATTCCAGTTTAGAAAGTTACTCCTCAAAAGCCCTTCTTGGGCTGCTGTGTATAATCTTACATCAAATACGACGGTACGTGTGATTTGGTTTGATTTTTTATTTTTTAAATTCTTTTCCTAGATGGACATGTTTTTAAATTGTCAAGGAATTCATTCTTTTGTTAGAATGATTGAATAACAAAAGGGTTAAATATATTAATTCAGCTAGCCTTCATTATAGCCTTCATGCAAACATGAACTGTTGACTTACATCTTTGAAGTTATTGTTTTAAATAGCTGGAGTTTTTTCTTCCCTTTAGTCTTACCTAAAGAAAATGCAATTGTATGATATGTGGGAAGGTACTGTTGYTGCTCCTGCAGTTTAGCGTGTCTGAGGAGTAGCAGAATGAATCTCTGCAGCATTTGAAACAGGAGGATCCTGCACATTTCTCAGAATTAAGTCAGGAATTGCTTTGCCTCTGAGCATTTTCTGAGTAATCACTCTGCAGGCAATGTGCTTGATATGTGTTTCAWTGGGTAGTGTCCTATCTCATAAGCTCAGGGGTAGCTGGCACTCCGATTGCTCAGCTTGCAGCCCTCTGTCCTCCAAGCCTCTTTCAGGATATGGCTYTTGCTGTTGTGCTCATGATTGGTCCCATGTAGCACATTCTTCTTCTCTCTCTGCCTAGAGCTGGAGTCCAATGTGTTTCTGATAGGGAATCTGTTATTTCTTTGTGCATGTGTGYCTCACTTCCTTGTGTATGGAGTTTTTATCTGTTACTGTTCTGCAGCCTATTGGCCTCTACTTCCAGGTGCTCAATACATGTGTCATAGTMTATATGGATATAGTAATTGTATATATGGATTCTTCATCAAATCCAAACATGTGTGTGCATGTGTGTATATGTGTATATGCTGAGATTTCTAGTCATCTTTCTAGAGTGCATCTCTATCCCTGTGTTCCTCTCACGCTAGTCAAAGAGATGAGATTTTTTGTCAGTGTGCACCTCTCACTTGGCCACAGAGCAGAAGATTTCACGTGTGACAATTATGCAGATGTCTGGGAAACTTTCTGCCACGGGATCGACTTCCATCATGATTTCATTTTATTTGATGTCCAGAAGATTATTCAGTTTCTCCCTCTCCTTCACTGTGTTGTGGCTGTGGCTTATTCATGATGGGAGAGACTCCAACTTTGGGATTTTGTGTCTTGTTAGTGTTCAGCTGAGGAATTCTCTGAGCACTTCAGGGAGACTGAGTTTCTAGCACCTGGATAGACACCAAGCTGCTGTGACACCCAAGCTGCTGTGACACCCAAGCTGCTGCTGCTTATCTATTTTTTTTGTTTTGGGCAAGTTGAGCCAGGGAAGTTGCAGGTGCTGACACTGCCAGAGTGCCCTGGAGCCAAATTTCATGCCTAGCCCGGGCTGGACCCAGTCCTGGGGCCCTTGAGGAATCATTGTTATTTCTGGCCTCTGAGCTGTGCCTCAGCTGCTTTTCTCTCTTCTTCAGTATACAGGGAATGTTTTGAGGCTGCTGCCATGATTGGCATTTAGGGTATTGTTTGTAGGATCAGCAGTGCTGGCCTGTGCCTTTGCTGTGTTGTGGTACACAGCACACAGGGAGGGAAGAGAGTTAGAGTGTCCAGGTCCCTGATGAGTTTGCCTTTGAATGCACATGCCTCTACTGCTACTAAATATATATATATATATATATATGTAAATTTTGCTTCAGGAACATCAGTGCAGCTTTAGGATCTCTGTTCTCTTCTAACACCTTCCCTGTACTGTGCTACTCAAAGGATCTTATTGCCACATGTGGCCAGCTCTGCTTTTCTTTGCCTTTTAGCTATTTTGCTTTTAAGCTTCGCTGCCAGTCTCTGTTGGGCTCCTTGATGGAGTAGTCCCACTTCACAAAAACACATCAATTCTCTCCTGAAATTCAGGTAAAGAGAAARAGTCTGGGGCTCTGACACTGTGGCAACCTGACAGTTTAATGTCATGGTGTGTTTTGGTAAACCAAGTCAGGAGCGTCTGTGCTCTCTAGATAGCATTTTATAACCATTTATCATGGTTAGCAAAGTACTTTTTTTTTTGTTTGTTTTTTGTTTTCTTTCCCTCCCCCCAGTTGTGCAGTTGAGGTGGAGGTTTTTCTAGCTTACAGGCTGTATCACAAGTGCAGGTGTGAGTTTTGAAGCATTCACTCCTCTCACTCCACATTCAGGGCTCCAGGTCACATCTGAAACCACAGAAAACCCTTCCATCATCTCTTCCCCTACYAAGAGCTTGCTGCAAGGGTTTCTGCTTAAGATCTAAATGAGCAAGCAAATGCCTGTTTTCTGACCACTTTTTAGGAAGAGTGAGTGTCTGGGGAGTCAGTGGTGCACCCAGGAGTCAGTACTGTGTCCCTCCAGGGTGTATGTGTTTTGATGGGGTCCCTCAGGGCAGCATTCCACAAACTCTCACTGGACTGTTGCCTTTATTGTCAAAGTTTTATTCTGACATTGATCCTCTGCTCCTTCACAATTCAATTATTAATTACTACTTTAAAAAAACCCTGTATGGAATGGAACACTTTCTCTTCTTGAACTGTTTGAAACCTAATGTAGTATTTCTTTGTGWCACTCCCACCTAGGAACAGTGTATTTTCTTTCCCACCTGATTCTGTTTTCTATCTTTCTTCTCCTTCCGTGGCTTTTGTTGTGCTCCAGTCCATCCACGCTGTTTCAGCATCCCAGTGACCTTGAAGGCAGGCACCCCAYGGGACAGGAGGAAGGGCAGATGTTGTAACACCACAGTTAAGCTGCTACAGACCTTCAGCACATTCAGAGACTGCAAACCATCAGCAGTTCTTTGCCTTTAAGCTTTGTCTCTTCATTCTTCTAAATGATCATCCAAAGAGCTGCTTAGAAATGTTAAACAACTGCTGTAATTACTCAGTCTTTCTTAAATCCTTTTTCATCTGTGTCACATTTGCCACAGATGCCATTCATTTCTGAATGAAGCAGCATAGGCATAAATTATCTGTTCTTGAGCTATTAATTTATTTCTCTTCTGACCTTCTGTACCACTTTTAAATATTTACGGTGTCAGGAATGCCTTGTCTCACTGGTTTCAGCGTGGCTTTTATCTGCTTTTGGCTTCATTTAGTTTAATTGGTCCCCTATMAATGCACCTCCTGTCTACCCTCTGGCAAGGGCGTGTGAGAGCAAGGAAGAAATCGTTTTTAGTGTTGGATACACATCCTAATCTCAGAAGTCATGGCAATGGCCAGGTCTTCAATGCAGAGCCCTAGTTTTGCCCTTTGGTTTAGTGTAGAAATCTGCATCAGCTGGGAGATGTGCAGCAATTCCAGAAGACTGAGTGAGAGCAATTTGATACAAAGTTTGAAGAGAACTATTAAATCTATTTAAAATACTATTTCTGAAGCAGACACCTTTGCAAATTTGCCCTGATAGAGCAATTCCTTGTGTCCCTTCTCCCAGGAATAGATTGTTGTTATTCTCCTTCAGAATGTCCTCAAAGTGTAGCCAGCTGCCTGTGAAAAAAACCCAAACAAACAACAAAAAGACCTCAGAAAAAGTTGACTAATCTTATCTCAGAAGAATGAAAAACATGAAGTAAGCAGAATTATTCAACCTGGTTGTCTCTGGGGCCTCACTGAAGTTTATTAAGGAACAGAAGGGCCAGCTCTAACTTCTGTGGGCCAGATTTTTTTAAAGAGTTTAGTATATTGCCAGATGTCTTCTTAATGCTGGATGTGTCACACTGTAAACTTGGTTCTGAGTGTGTGGTTTGCCTCTGTTTTCCCCAAAACCCTGATCCCACACTCTCATTAAACATTGATGCTTAAGCAATGAGAGACTGGTTGGCAAGCAATTAATTCTTTGTAGCAACCAATTTATAGTAAATAGCACCTTTTCTTTTTCTCTCCTTGTATTTACAAATTATTTGGCATAATTTGTTACAAAGTTGTCACAAAAAAGTTTTGATTTTATATTCACTCATTCATTGTATATGTCACGTGGAAAATGCTTCCTTTTTGTATTGTATTGGAGTATTTTTGGGAGCTGGAGGCAACTAACTGGTCAAGCAATTTCCAAATACAGGCACTTAACCACATTTTTAGATGGTTACTTTCTCAAAATGTTTATGCCCTTGTCTCTAAATCTACTTGTTCATGTTTGGATTTCACATTCTAGCAGAATCTATTAGAAGTAAACTGAAACAAAACCACCCACCTGTATTGAACAAATATCAACAGTACCCTGCAGTCCAGGGGTGTGCACTTTGAAAAGCCTGCATGGCAGAGTGAGCTTCTCGTTTTCTTTGCTCAGCATTGTAGAAAATGAGATTATGTCTCAGTTCTGTGGGTCTGAAAAAGATTTAAACAAAGATTTATGCTGTGAAATGTAATCCAAAATGAAGCAACCCCATTCCTTGCTTGATTAYATGGGCAGAAGGGAACATTCACCAAAACTGAACACTGTGAAATCAATGCCAATCAAAATAAGAATTTGAATGTTTATATAAATAACAAGGCCCTGRTGATGTAGCAAAGGAAGGAAAATTTGAACTTTCTTTGGTTTGTACTGAATGCTGGTTTGTACAGCTGGAAGTGACAGCAGGCTGACATGGGACCTTGTTTGCTTGGAGCTGAACCAGTTCAGCTTCTCTACACATCTCTCTGAAGAGGTGGAGGTTTGTGGTGTTCGTTCTGTTGAGAAGGGGCTCTCCCTGCTTGCTCTAGGCCCCACAGAGATATAAAGTACACCAGGATGGCAGAGACAACTGAGAAGAAAATGGTTTTGAGCAAAAGCTTTGGGCATAATGAAAACTGCTGGGAAAGGTACGTATAGGTTTTCATCTCTTTTCATAAWCTCTCTTGTGTTATGTGTGTCCTCCAATGCCAATAATCCTTTTCCTGAAAGATGCTGGAAGTTTTTTTTACATAATTTCCATGTCTTTGGAAAAAAGTAGAAGCAAGGCCAGTCTGTGAGAAAGTCTGCTGTGTTAAAAGTCTGCTGTGTTGGAGCTTCAGAAGAGAGCTCCTTCTCCCTGCTCAATTGCTGTGGGCCATTCTGCAGTTGCCAGAGGCACGACTGAGTCTGGGGACCCACGAGTCCCTGTCAGCCCTCTGGAGCATCCTTAAACCTAACATGGATGTGTCAGTGGCTGCCTTCTCTGTCCAGGGTGACTGAAAGTGACAATTCCTGTGTCCTGAGGAGCTGCTGATGTCTCACAGTGCAAGAAGTTGATAGAAATGATAAACTGCATTGGCARTGTGACAGGGAAAGATTAGACCCTTTGGAGTAATGGACCTAGGCAGAGTGTTTGTAGGGCTCTTGAGCTGCTGGCCTGCCMAACTCCCAAGGCTGTGGTAGAAACAGAGCCAGCATCTTCTGGACCAGCATATTGCAGGGGGCAAACATTCTGCTCCCCATCCCCACCCCGCCTCCAATGGTGGAGCAGAGCTACTTCTCAGAATGTACCAGAAGGAAAAATAATTCAAACCCTCCAATAAGAAAAATATCTTGTAACAACAAAATCAGTCTGTTCCTACTTCTGCAGACAATTGCAGCAATATGGATGAAAGGAGAATTATGAAATGCACACTGTGTACAGCTTTGTTACACATTAGTAATACTTCCAGATCTTTACCACTAGACTGGATCAAGCTGCAGTAATACAGAGGATGTCATGGATAATGTCCTTTGTATCAGTGACATGGTCTTGCTGCAATTTTAGTTTAGAGTGGGTTGAATTACACATTTCTCATCATGAGAAATAGTTGAGATGCAGATTGAGACCCAAAATCTCTTTCCGCAAAGATTTCCAGACATCAGCGTGCTTAAAAATGAATACAAAAGAGTTAGAGAGCTACATTTATTCAGGCTTTTAAAATTTCTCTCATGAATACAATATTTGCCATGTCTGCCAACTCTGCACCTTTCATGGCCCTTTCAGATCCTTAGGAAAAAAGGGCTTTCTTACTTAAGAAAGTAAGAAAAAAAATTCTCTTCAAGTATTTGGAACTCATTCATGCAAGGATTTGCCATTGCTTTAAAGAGGTGAAAGCCATGCTAGCCTTTAATTCTGCATCTGTGATGCCCTAACTTGCAGCTGGGAACAGAGAAACTGTATAGTTCCATTTTTTTTGTTAATATGGAGGTTCTCACCTGATGTCACCAAACACCAGACTGAAAATCAACCATGGAACATCTTACAGAAGGACTGTCAGTAAAAGGTGYTTCTTTCCTTAGATTTAAAAGTGTACTGTAAGTCAAAGCCACTGAGAGGGCTTTACAGCATCCAAATTGCTTTTCTTTTCTTCTCAATGTAGTTGATGTTGTCCTGTTATTCTCTGGGTGTGGATGTCTAGAGAACTTTGAAGAACTCTTACTTCCAGCTGGCAATCTGTTRTGTTTATGGTACAACACAGAAGAGAGACAGATAACCTTATTTGCAGCTCTATATGTTAATTCTATTTAGCAATGAAATATGCAGKGTACAAATGTATAAAGATTTCTAGTAGCATCTGGCAGCTCCCAAAAATTGGGTAGGGAGACAGTTGGAAAAGAGTATAATCAAATTGTTYGTACATCTGGAGCATTTAATCTTTTTTTTGCTCCACAAAATTGTTCCTGTTCTTCTTGTCCTATGACATTGTTATTTCTATAGTTAGAAATATAAGGTATACTGAAGTGAGTTTAATTTCAGTAATGTCTTTCTACTCTGATTTTCCATGTGCTTGCAGTGCAACTCTCTCCACAGTATCTATATGTGCTTTCAGTTCTTGTCTTCTGGCCACCATTCAAATGAAGTTTGCAATATCTTATAAACAAAATTATTTTCACTTGCTCAAAGTTGAGAAGTAGAACAAGAAATATTAAAATATATAAAAGGAATATTGAGAAGATATTGCTTACAGACTTACTAGTTTGTTTTCTGCTGGTGAAAGAGATGGATCTTACTTGTTTTTTTTTAAATCCATTTATATTGCTTTTAGCAGCAGCAGCAGCAACAGCAGTAGAAAAGCCACTACTCATTACTACCTTGTCAAGCAGAACAACTTTCTTTCTCATTAGAAAATAATCTAATTCTCTTTTGTCTAAAATAACTGCTTGTGAGGACTAATGAATTGCTCAAAACTTCTCCTCCTGCGCATACATAATCCTGAAAATAGTTTGGTTTTTTCCACTATTATTTTCTTGGTTCTAAGTAGCCCTTCCACTGGGCTTGTGAGTATATTTTGGCAGTCTGTTTGCAGAAATATTGGAGAAATATAGCTAATATGATGATATTTATGCAAACTGACATGCACAGAAATTTATGTCAGAAAAATGAAGCAGGGGACCTTTCTGTAGGGTTATATGGCAAGCAAATCCATCTTTCAAACTCTGGCTGAATTTGCAAAGTGTGAGTGGTAATTAAAGTTGGCTGACTTGGCCCCCAAAGCAGGGCACCTCAGAAAGATGTGGTTTTTCAGTAGATCAGGGCTCAGACGAGTGTGTTTTTTCATTGACTCTTCTCGCTGTGTCCCAAGCTGGGTATCTAGAGGCGGTCACAGCCATTAGTTGTTTATGAAAAGCCTCACCCAGTCTGGGATCCATGAATGAAACCACTGTAGGTGTGCTGAATTGTGTTTCTTTGGTGACAGAGAAGGTGAAAACATCATAAATGTCAATCTTTTTGACTCTGAAAGTTGAATCTTCTCCATAATATGTTGGAATAAAGAAGTTTAATGTACCCAGAACACTCAGCCACTCCCATGTCACCTTTATCTCCCCCCACTTCCAACCAACCAGGACAGCTTTAACGTGATCAGCACAGGAGATATACCTTTCCAGGCTGTGGGAAAGAACAGAACCATGCCAGTGGTGGCATCAGTAAATGCTYTTCAGGAGGCAAGTCAGTGGAAGGACCTGTTACCCTTCTTCCCCTCACTCTGGTACCACCCAGCTGCAAAGCAGAAGAAAAAGCCTGGTCCTGAGCATCTGCGGAAGGGAGGAAATTAAGTTTCAGTTCCATCTTGTGGCTTTGGCTTTGTCACAGTGCACTTGGAGAAGCACCAGCATTTTGCCTACTCCCTTGCTCCAGGCCTAAGMAAATCCAGAGAGGGACAAGGCTTGYRTTCTGTGTGTCAGACAYATGATCAATTGCCTTCTCCTTCTGAAAGGGCTAAACTGTGTTTGATTTTTTATTAACAGCTAAGAAGGGGAGAATGGGCTAGCAATTTCCCTTGGCAGGGGAGGGAAACCAGACTGTGCTTCTTGCAGGTGGGCAAGACCTGGGCAGTGCCTGGCTGCTTAGCTCCATCCTCATCCAGCCTCTGATGCTTCCAGAGAAAAAAGCACTCTGACAAGCTTAACATGTGCTGTACATACAATAATTGTGTTTTAGTCAGTTGGCATTGYTTTAAACAGTCTGTTTAAAATAGGGGGATTGAATAGAGTGTCTGATAGAGAACTGCAAGAGGATCGTTTGGAAAGGCAGTAATACAATGGGTGCTACTGACTGGAGTCTTTCTCACAGTGAATTAATTCCAAGATATTTGCCTCTTTATTGGATTCCACAGTGTTTCCTTTAATTGCATCATTGCCTCGGAGGGACAGTAGCTCTTCATCAGCTCGTTCAAATTGGGTCTGGAGACAATGTGAAAAAATCTTGTCTCCTTTACAGTGAAAGAAGCCAACTAGAAAAAAACACCAGTTCCTTAATGCCGTTGCTCATTACCCGTGAAGAGAATGATTGTAGCTGTACTGCTACAATGGCTGATTCCTCCATGCCCTTGCCTCTCCAGTCACACTAAATGGGCTTCAAGGCAAGGGAGWGAGTGATGAATATTTATTCTGTTTRTTACTTTGAAACAGCACTAACCATAAGCAGATCAGCAAGAGACAGASTGGCAGAGCGTGTGTGTCTAACTGCTGTGAAAAATGAAGAACATGCACCATTGCTAAGTAAGTTTGTTCTTGTTCGTTGCTGTAGACACGGATGTCTGGTTTTGAGGGAAGGCACATGGGGAAAGAGAGGGGTTGAATTGGATTTAATTGATTTTCTTTTTCAAGCCGATGCTGTTATGTACTGTGCAAGTGCAAGAGGGTTTGCAGGGTATGTGGGCATTCTTTACAGTCACTCAGTTGGCAGCTGTCTTCCCACAACTGGAGAGGGGAACATGAGGTTATATATAAGTTTTGTGTCACACGAGGTTACATTTTTATGAGATGTCCATGTGCTTGAAGAGACTGTGTGGCTGATGACAGCGTGGTAGTCACAGAGATGGCAGCAGTCCAGAAGGAAGAAACAGCACACACTCATGGCCCTCCTCACACACACTCCCCCTCACTCCCACACACCCCTCCCTGGCTTTAACCTCCTGAAAATCTGCAGCTATATCATCTCTTTGATGAGAGGCTGATTTTTCAAGAGGTACTCGAGTATCTTGTCTCATAGCTGTGTCATGGCTGCAGCATTTGCTCCTTTAGCAATTTCCAGCCTCAGAATGCAGTCATGGATCACACAGTGCTTTAGCCTTTGATAGGCAAGGTAATGCCAGTGGCAGCCACTCCTGAGGAAAAAAGAAAATGGTTAAAACACTACAGCTCATTTTGTTTTCTAGACCTATTGCACCTCTTGTGCTTCAGGTGAGCTGSCTTTGGACAGGAGATTTCTGAGAGTGGTTACTGGTTTTTCATAAAGGATGGAAGAACAGCTGATGGGTTTTGATAAACCTCTGTCTGCACTGGCATTAAGGCAGTAACACTGCTGTGGYTTTCTTTATGGCTTTGCTGGTTCTTTACCCCACTTCCTTCCTTAGGATGCAGCAACTTAATGCATGAAATTCCCCTAGTGCCCAAGCTGTCCTAATTGCAGCTGGCACATATCCAGAATTTAAAGTCTTTGAGACTGGGGTCTGTGAAAGATGYGATTAATCCTGGATCTATTCCAGTGGATACATTCCAGTATACTATTTACTGGACAATCATTTCCAGTAAAATTCCATAAAGACAATGAAAAATAAGAGGAAAGATCAGTATGGAAAAGTAGTACATTTTCTAAGAAGTCTTAAGTGGCTAAAGACACTAAGTCCTAGACTCAGTGAATTTCTATTCATAGTATTTAGAAGTCGTGTTTTCCCTCATTTACCAGAGAAGAACCTTGCTGAGTAGGCTGGTTGGGATTTATGTGCCGTTTGTAGGCAAGGTAGACCTAGTAAACATTAACTGCAAACTTAGTAAACAAAATAAGCAAGAAGATGTGTTCAGACTTCCTAATTTTAGTGTTTAGATAGCTACAATTTCAGTCCAGCAGGCASAATTCCCTCAGTGGCTGCTGTTTGAAGAAATTCTTTCATAAAAGTTTTCTCTGCTGTCACTCAAAGTTGCCTCCCCCTTACCTCCTGTTCCCTTACCTGCCTGTCTTTGCAGTGTCCCTTTCCTCTTTTCTTTTCAATCCCAGTTCCTGGGTGAGGACCTGTCATACAAGACATTGGCCACATACACAGATCTTTATAAGAAGTATTGCCTTTTGGCAATTTTTCCTACTGCCAAGGAAAGATGTGCCTTAATCCTTAACAGAAATATTAAAAGAAGTAACAGTAGTTACAAAGCACTGGTAATTCCTAGATTCCTAGACCCTTCATGTTCTTCAGCTGCGCTAGGGAGAGGCAAAACCCCAAGTATGGAACAATTTCTGTCACTGGACACCCTTTGTCATTTCTGTCTCTGTTCGGTGCCAATCTACATGGRGCTGCACCAAAGCTACTCAGGCATGTCTGAGGAAAATCTGTCTTTGGCAGACCTGTGCATAATTCTTTGACATGTTATCTAGGAAACCACAAAAGAGTCTTGGGTTATTTTAGGTTGTGATTTTTTTTTTTTAATTTTTTTTTAATTATTTTTTTCATTTTTTTAATGGAAATTAGGAGATGGGGAATTCAAAGCAGAAGTTTCAAAGGACAAACAAATAAAATAGAATGGTGGTGTTTTTTGCATTGGGTAACAATTTCCTGGTTTTATGAATTTGCCGTAGGTGTGCTCTTCGTAGTAAATCGGAATTATGACATTGGGTTGTTAACAGGAAAACAGATGAATTAATATTCCTAAAGCATCTTAAAGTCAAATACTTATTGAATACTATCATTTGYTACTATTTTGTATTAAATACTTAGCAGTTGTTACCAAAATTAGTTTGCAAGTTTTAAGACTTTCAGTTCTAGCTATATATTTATTTTATGCATATCAGCAAAAAATGTTTTATTGTCTTACTCATTTTGGTAAGACCTTTTTCTTCATGACAACTAGATGCACAAAGTTTGAATTTTAGCCGAGGTTTGAAGTTTTACATGAACTTGTACATTTAACTTTCCTTGCATCATATCTTGAAGGTGTTATCGTGGCAATAACTTCTTATGAGAATACTCAGTGTAGCAGTACTGCCCTGCAGTAATAATCCTTCAATCCCTTTTGGGTGGATCCTGGTTTGGGCATCCTTCATAAAGAGGCTGAATGCCCTCTTGCCTGATGCCAGTGTGTTAATTTTTATATGGTTGCTTTGCARTTGCAAATCAGTGTCCCTTTCAGTCTGACTCAGTTGTGTTTGCACTGTATAAAACATGTAGTGGACAATAATTTTATGGCCTTTTCTGCAAACGGATCTCGTGTGTCGGGTGGTTGAGATCTTTGTGGTGGAGATCTTTCAGGTTGAGATCGCTGGCCTAACTAACATTTGCATTAACAGGGATATTCAATGTATCTTYCTCCACTGGTTCCTTTTTAATACACTGGAAAATTAGCTTTAGTTGCTTTGGTTGCAGTACTTAATAAAGCTATGAGTGCCTCTTGCCCTTCCKTTTAGAGGGGAAAAAACATTAGAGCCCTCAGACTGGCTAATGAAATAGAGGGAGAAACATTAGCTGGAGTGGTGGCTGGCTCCTGAGCCAACTCTTCCACTGTGAGGAAGCATTTGACGCTCTTAGGAGACTTGCTTATTTCAGTGGATAATGGTTCTGTTTATTGAGTTTGCGCAAATGCATTTGATTTAGTCAATTTTAGGCTCTGCATTTAAGCAAATTACAACTTAGGACTCGATCAGCAAGAGGTAAATTAGTTTGAACGCATGTAAAAGGATCTTGCTGAGGGTAAATTTACAGTCAAACCATTACATGGAAATCATAATGTGCAGTACACGTCAGGTTTGATAAATGAAGCAGGACTGTAAAATTGCCCTTATCTTGAAGTGTGCTCGCATTTAGCCAGCTACAGAGCTCAAGTGCTTGTTATGGCTGCTGTCTTGAACTGGCTCAGGAGAGAGAAATCTCTCCAAAGCTGGAATTACTACATTAAAAAAAGACAAGAAGAATCTTTCCAAGTATATAAGCTACCCATCTCTTCTTCCTCTGCTCCTTGGTCTCCTGCTCAGTGGAACACTTGCCAAGTACAGGCATGGAGTGCTGGTGCCTGTTAGGGAAAGGCATTATCACAGGAGAAGCCTTGTGCTCAAACACAAATGGGGAATTACTGCCTAGGCCATTGCTCTGCAAATATGAGAGTGAACTTGGCACCCTCTTCAAGCCCTTTCTACTGTGAGCTGGAGGCTTTTGATTGTTTGGGGTTTTCTTTGCTGTGTGATTGTTTCCTCTAGAGCTAGGGCCATCCACACCTCTTTCAAGAGTATCCCCCACGGTACAGGAATTTTTTGCTTTCTTAATTGCCTCAAATAGGCCAAATAATAAATGGTAGAAAAATCAGATTTTTATTGGGCAGATTTTTTATGGACAGTTTTTTTATTTGTAATTAAGAATTTATTTAAATTCTGAAAATCTTCTATATCTATGAAGAAAGACAACTGTTGATATTCTGAAGATGGCTGATTATCTGATCATTGGTGCAGAATACTACCAGACAAAACTGTCAGGTTTTATATACCAAAAAGCAGAAKATTACAGAGAGAAATGGTTTATTAAAAACACCATGGAAAAGAGAAAGGGCAGCTAAACGATAAGATTTTCAGTTTTGAAAATGTTTGGTGCGGGGAATAGAAGRCAGTCCATGAACTAGGCAGCTAAATGGTAAACTTAATTCTCCATCTGTTCTAGTACTTTTAACAGTTTCCAAGCAGCAGCAACATCCAATGTCTTTTATGGAATTGCATTTTAGAGACTTCACAACCCCATGTGCCACTGCCAGCTGGTGTTTGAAAGCACACTCCTGCTGCAGTTCAGTTTGTAAGACTGCTTGGAGGATTAAAATAGCAGATACCTTATGGACAACGTATACAACGGTGTGCTTGTGAACCGTGGCCATGCTTGCCTCCGTCTTGCACTGAATGTATTCACACCTCACAAACCTGGAGTCACAGTGTGGATGGACATCGAGGTCTCTCTCTCTTTAAACTTTCCTTGTTAGGTTTAAAGTGGATACGTTGGATTTTGATCACTGATGACTGCTTAATCCTTCTTTAATGTAACTGGAAAAAGCACTGCTGTCTTTCCTTTTTATTTCCAAGTGAAATGTCTGGATACAGGGTTCTTTCCCTCTCTGTTTTCCCTTTGTAGGATGGCCAATARGCAACTTAATAGCATAAGAAGCAGTCTTGAATTTGCTGGCCTATTGTAGTTTAGAAACACTGTTGAAAAACCTTTAGTCCCATAGCCACTAACTGCTTGTTGAATAGCTGTAATCTTCAGGAGAGTAAACAGAGTATACAGAAACAATGAGTATAATTTTTTATTTTTTTTTCCATTATTTCATTTACATGACAAAAGCCAGAAGCAAACCACAGAGAGCTATTTTGTATCTGACCCTGGTGCAGATTTGCCGATGAATTACTGCTATCTGTAGCAACCTTTTTCTCTGCCCTGCTGCAATGACATTCCTGACCTGCTCATTTCCCTGCTGTCCCTTTGGCTGCATGAATGTTACTCTCGTWTGGAGATGTGATTTTAGTGTTTTGCATGTTGTAACCTTTTCCTTCAGTGTGCACCAGCTGTATGCAGCATGGGGTGAAAGCCAGGTTTTATAATTTAGGGCAACCCACTGTCGTGAGTAGATTTTGGCTGGGATGTTCACTCTTCTGCCCAGCTGTCCACGGCCTGGAGGAGATGCAGCAGAGTATTAAAATACCCAGGCCCTTTGACCTTGAGACTTTGCACAAGGCAGTGGCTTTGTAAGAGCAGTTAAGAAGTTAGATTTTCCTGCTTTCCTCAGTATCAGTGAATTCTGAGCCAATCCAATCAGCTATTCAAGCCAAATTCACCCCCTTTGTTAAACCTTCTGTTATTTAATGGGGAGATTTGTTCAGATTGTCGAAATGGACTGAATAGCAGCAATAATGCAGCCATTAACAGACAGAAGTGGGCATGAGGGAATACATGTACAAGATTTATTTCTCACTTTCTTAATGCTGCAGCTCTGTGAGAAAGAGGTAAGAGGTTGTGCTTGCAGCTTGGGTTGAGTGTTCAGGTGTCGGATTTTTTTGTGGAGAAGGAAAGTAACTGCTAATGTTTGATATTACCTGGATCCAGAAGTTTTTCCTTAACCTGGGTTCTGCTGTGTTCTGTCAAGAGTAACCCTAATACTGGGTGCTGTAGTAGATTGCAGCAGAACTACTGAGTCTAAGTAGGAAGAAAGGTTTTAGCAGTGACATTAAGTGAAACAACACACCCAGGGTGGCAGCAGGGCTGTCTGCAGCTTCTGCAGTGAACAAAGTTTACTGCTCGTTGGTCGAGGGTACAGTCAGCCCAGACAGCCCTGCTGTTCCAGTCGATGGATCAGGTTTATAATTTGGATTCTGGGGCAGTAGAAGAGCTCTGGAGGTGGAATTTGCAGACAAAGTGAAGGACAGCCTGTAGTTTCCTCTGGTCATTTGAAGTAGCAAGTCTAGTCTGATGGGTTTATCAATAACAGTTTGACATGATGTCATTGGTTTCTAAGCAGCAATATTTMTTTCCAGCTGAAGGTTTACTCTCCTCTCAACATAACTGTCCACAAGGCAGAGAAAAAACAAKCCCAGAAAAAAGTAAGAGGAGCAATGACTTTCCCTTAAGCAAACAAACATAAAACCAGAATCTTTAAATAAGGAATGAAATAGAGCTGTAGCTTGAACAGGTGCTAAATAAGAAACATTTGAATAACCTGTAATATTTGCATCTTTCTTGGATCTTCCTGTGGTGTAAACTGATGAAAACTGTAGAGGTGTCATTCCCTGCTGTCTTAGGCCACTCTACACCTCCAGGCACCTCAGTGCTTAAGATGACTGTAACTTCATATAATTCAAAGTTGTGGAGAAAAGGACTCTGGTTGATTCCACTCAGCCCTCTGCCTCTGGGGGTCACAGGAGTCCACATCACTCTGTGCTTTGTTCCCTCAATGCAGAGATGGGCAGTTTTTCATCTCCCAGAGAGCCATTCTGTTGACATGAAACTCAGTGAAAGAGTGAGGCCTTTGGCTGTTTGAATCAAATTCATGCTGTATTGTGGTACAGAATTGCAATGAAGAAAACCACAGGAAATGTAGCTACTCTAGGGCCTCAACTGCCAGTCATCCTTCCTTGCTCATGCCAACTACAAGAACCAAAGTTGTCAAAATAAATTATGTTTAAAAGGGGAGATGTCACAGCAGTTTATTCAGCTTTGCAGATCTTTTTGCAAATACTGTATATCATAAAAGATAGTCTTTGAAACTCTAGATACCTACTTTTATTATTATCTTCATTACGGAGCGATGGATAAATGCTGGGCAGGCAGGAAGCAGCAGTTTAATTTTGTATTCAAACATACTTTTAAAAAAGATGGAGYAAAAGGTGGGGACTGTAGCATTAGGASAGTKTTGTGMAGTGTCTTCAAAAYAAGGGAAGAATCAAGTCCATAGTCMAGTGAGAMCTGTGAGATAGGTGTTAGATTTGGRCTAAAGAATGATGTTGKTTCCTGTGGGAGCATTAAAAATGTATGAGAGCACTGACTGTTGGAGATTTTTCCCTAGAGTTTTCTTCCTTTGCTTAAATTAGATATTTTAGTTTCTGAAATGCTCCCATTTTGCCCAGTAAATTTGAACAGGAAAGGATTTTTTTTTGGAGTTGAAACAGATGGATCATATTGGGAATTATCTGGGACTTCAGGTACCTGAAGAAATTATTTGTACCCTTGAGTATAAAGAATAACTCCATAGAAATATATAACCTGAAATATTTGGGATCTTGTTTCAGTTTCATAGTATGACACACCAGCTGTGTATTTAAGACATTCTTACGTTCTTTTGAAGAAAGGTCTGTATGTTTTTGTGTCTATTTATGAAGGCTGAAAAGGTGACAGTGATAATCCTTTCTACTTATTTACACCAGAAGTTCACCCTGTGTGTATGCTCTGAGACTTGATGGATGACTGACTGACATGATGATGAAAAGAACTGGTAGACTTTCGTCATTAGGAAATGTACATGATAAAAAGAAGAAAAAAGGTTAAAAATCCAGTGAGGATATTTTCAGAAGAGTTTGATTTGTTTTTATAAAATCTTAGACAGCTGAAAACTGCGAGGTCTTCTTAAAAGTTTAAAAAGTGGTGTGTTTGTGGGCATTTGGAACTTTTGGTTTCCTTCAGTAGATGTGCCCTTATGAAAGGTATGGAATACACTTTTCTTGTTGGTCAGAAACAAGTCAGTGAAAAATTCAAATTGCATGTGCTGAGGAACCCCTCAGCACACATCTGATACTGCCCAGAGGCTGAACAAAGGAAGGCCTAGAACTGACATTTCTGGTGGTTTCTCTCATAAAAAAAAGAGATAGAAAAAATGGTTTGGGTTTTTTAGCATTTTTTCTTGTGCATTCTAAAGAAAAATACTAAGCTGGAAAAATGTTCTCTTTATAAGCTT
The DNA here is from genome assembly GCF_030028575.1 of Malurus melanocephalus. NCBI lineage: Eukaryota > Metazoa > Chordata > Aves > Passeriformes > Maluridae > Malurus > Malurus melanocephalus. The sequence goes on along the minus strand of NW_026623270.1, from coordinate 163,401 downwards.
CTATAAAGAGGTGAAAGTATGATTTAATGGAATGAAAAATGAAATTATTCTTTGCAAAAAGTTTAAGTTGAGAACTGCTTGTATTTAAAATTGAAAACACAACTTTTTTCAACATAGCAGTTGGCCTGATTTGTCTCTTCAGAGTGACTGTTCATCATAAATGCCTAAAAGTGACATCACTTGACAAGATCAATTTTAAAACAATTTTAARAACAYCTGGATGCAAGTTTTTTGTTYTGAAATTTAGCAACTGAGTATTTAAAGTGTGAGGGAAAAAAAAAGGCAGTAAAAACCTCTGCATGCAAAATATCCACCAAAATAAGGTTTAAAATACTTGTGCCTTGTAGACCTATATTAGTTTGCAGTCTTGAATTGGAAAAGTGTTCAATTGCATTGTTCCCAGCACAGTCAGCAGTGGCAYAATCTCTAGCAGTCACATGTGGCTCTGAAGCTCATAACCTGCTGGTTTCAGCCAATTTCAGTCTTTATCTGAAATCTGACAAGCTATTAATCTCAAGTATGGCAAAAGGGAGTAACAGGGAGCTGGGATCATTCCCAGATGCTCTGCTGAATCTTCAAAGGCAGAAAGCTTTACTAACAGTACTTGGTGCATCCACTCAGTGATGTATGAAAACAAATTAGTCAGGTTTTTCTGTTTCGTTTTAGCTTGCCTGTTTGCTGAAGTAGCTGTTGTTTCAGCCTACTGAGTGTATTTCCTTTAGCAGAGGACAGCAGATGGTTGATTTTTTCCACTTGAAAGTTCAAGAAATGTAATAATGTGCATTGTTTCATTGTTTCTGCTGTGTCCCACGCATTCCTGGAAGGTCATGCAAGAGAGAAATAATTCAACAGAGCTAAGAACATAAAGGCTTCTATTTTTCTTTTTTCCCATTCCACTTCTTTTATTCAGAAACTCCAGTAATTGTTTCAAAGGCAAGGACATATTTATGTGAAAGACCATTGCTGATGCAGCACTGGCCAGAGCAGTGGTAATTTCCTGTCTCTGAGGCTGGGCATGGTTTAACTCATGGAGCTCTAGGTTGAGTTGTTCAAATTTCCCTTGTGTCTTCAAACCTGCCCCCAAAGAAAAMCCCCAAACCCCTAGTGCCCAAACACTTTGCAAGCAAGTTTGGGTTAAAAAAGAATCCAATATGTTGAATGTAGAGGCTACGAAATATGCCTAGGTAATGTAGTATGGCAACAATTGGCTGTTGGGTGTTGCGAGAAATTCATAACAATAACATTGTCTTGGGGCTTCATTTGTTTATATTTTTAAGACTTTTGGAAATATCAACTGTAGTTGAAGTGCTGTGGCCTGCTTTTCTTGAGCTGCTCAAACTATCCTGAARTATTATAGGGATGAGAGTAGGCATAAAAAATAAAATAGAAACACATGAATATTTTACAGTGTGCTTGTTAGAAGCACAACCATGTAGAAGTTAAAGACAGCMCATGTCCAATAATTAGGCTTTTTCAGAGACAAATGCACGCTTTCCTAATTCTTAGCACTTTGAACACAGACAACACTGCACAGCCATTAACTGTTTGTTAACATTAAGGGCCAGTTGCAACTAAAACTGGAACACTTGCTGAAGGCAATTACTTCAAGACTTCACASGAGTTAGGTGGTTTTTCTTTAGGTGTATCTGATTGATGTAGACTCCCCAAATTGTTAGAGTGCCAGTATACATATTTATTRCTGTCTCTTTAATGCACTTTCCCAGTGTAAAAGTTTTTTCTTCTCCCATGGCAGTTTTAAGAAACATTGTATGCCAAAAAAGCTTTTTCTAAAATACAAAGCACTCCTGCAGGACTGCTYCCTGGCAAGCACAAATTTTGCAGCTAGCCTATGCACAAATTTTGCAGCTGCCTTTTTTAGTAATGTCAGAAATTCTGAAAATGTGTATTCAAGGCTCTTTGTGGGCAGAACAAAATAATTTTAAAAATCTCTTTAATTTAATTGCATGGTTGTGCTACCATACTGGTTTTCTGTTGTTCTTTTTTCTTTTGTGTAGGTAGGGTTTTTTTTTTTTTTTTTACATTTGTACAGCAGCTGCATGTCCAGTTCTGCATGTTCAATCACAACCTTTGCAAAACTACAGTTTAACAACTTGAAACAATCCACAGAAAATATAATCCACTTTTCAGTGATTATTTCATAGTCCTCTGAAACAGAAAAAGCACAGGGAAWATCCCTAGGATTTAGCATGGTAGTGGGAATCAAGGAAGCAACTTTCCTCTCTCCAGCTATATTTAAACTGCTATCCCCATAGCACTATAAATTTTATTTMAGGAGGATTTGGGGTGGCTTCTTCATTCAGTATTCCTCACAAACTGACAGCATCAAGCAGAAGCAGTACAGTTGAACTTTGGAACCTACTTTTAAGGTAAGAATTCCACTAATCGATAACACTATGAATCTGTGGTAGGTGCCACGCTAATGATCTCTGGAAAATTTCTGCTTCACCTCTATTCTGCTCCAAGTGACAAGATTTCATCTCCCTATAGAAATTTGGTCGGAGATTTTGCTATGTATAACTTCAATATCATGTAGGAGAGAGTAGCAATGTAAACTTTATTTATTTAGGATCATTTAAAGCTGTATTTTGAGGTAAGTAATAGAACTCAGTTCTTCTCCCTCCATTGGAGACTTGATGTCCCAACACCAAAACATGTAATCTCTGTTAAAATTCAGTGCAAATGACACAGCAGGGATTTTAGGTGCAACATATTTTTGTCAATAATCCCCATTAAATTAATGAAATACTAACATTTTCCTTCCTGCACATGGTTCCACAACTATAGCATCACAGCAGCCATGTAGACTACAAAAAAAATTAATTTTTCAGTGAAAGTTCATGGGAAATATTATGATCAGGAAAGTTTTCTAAAAGCTCTTGGGAGTGACCAAAGCATAATTTTTGGAAGTAAATTAATATGCTAATGAAGGATAAAGTTGTGCTTGGACACAAGTGCATTGTATTTAGAATTGTGAAGGAACACAAATTTAGTGATTTACCTCACCAAAGCATTTAGGGAGCATTTCAAAGAGTTGGATTGAATGATCTTTATGGTTCCCTTCCAACTTGAGATATTCTGTAATTCTGTGTTCCACGAAACAGGAACACTCTGCAAAATATGTGGTCTCACTCATCATAAGAATGATGAAACATTTCCATTTCAAGCTATAACGAAAGAGACAGATAAAAATAACTGTTCTACTCCCTAAATGAAGGGGATGGAGGGAAGGGATCAGTTCATGCATTCCTGGGAGGCACACTGAAATAGCCATTGGAATATAACACAAACACGACTCAAATATTTGCATAAAGACATTTTATTATGAATGCAATGTAGATATAGATTTTTTTTTAAATCTGAGGTGTTTATATAAACAGCCCCATAATGGCTGAATGACATTTAGTCTGCAGGGCAYGACAGTGGTTGGACACCCTTCAGCTCCAAAGCTTTGCTAAAGTTGATCTCTTGAGGTTTTGCAGTACCCTTGGTGAGCTTCAGAGATCGAATACATCCTTTGAAACGGATATTAGTCGTCAGCCCAAACTGGGTCACACCATCTGAAGGAGGGAAAAAAATGAAAAAGGAATTATGTTACTTTGAGTTGATACTCGATTTTGTTCTTTGAGAGTCCTGCACGGGAACAGATGTCCCCAGCAATATACGGATGTTTTATCTGCTGCAAATATTCATTATTAAAAAATTACAAACATTATGAGTAAATATGATGAATGCTTATGTCAGATAACAATCCAGACTTCTTTTCTTTTTCCATGCTACTCTGACAGTGGCAGAATCTGAGCACATATAAACTGCCACTGTAACTCATATATGAAGCGTGCTACCTACAAACGGTGTACATACGATGCATACTTGCTGCTCTGCAGATATTCAATGTCTCAAGCTATTTATCCACAGAAAAACAGAGGGAAAAAGAAGGCCAAAATGGTTCCAATTCTCTGCTCTAACATCACACGAAAGCCAGTTCCTCAGGATGGATTTCAGAAGTCATTTACAGACTGGTTTTGGCAGTTTTTAAGTATTCATTTTTTTAAAGTGGTTTTTTTCCCCTTGCTGATAGCAAAGCCAGGGGTTTACTGGCTAATCTCTTCCACTAATGAAGGAGGGGATGGAAGTGAGGGTGGTTTGACTGGGAAGCTGGAAATACTTCTCTCAACTGCTTGAAATTCATGGCTCAGCTCATTTCTCAGTGTTCTTCCAAGTGAAAAAGTGGCTACAGGGGTGCACTATGATACAAATCTATGTGATTGATAAAGTAAGAGTTGCAGAAGTAACTTAACACTTGTGGAGAACGTCTGGCCATAGCATTATTCTGTTTCACAGAGGATAAGGTGGCTGAATCCATCTGTCTCTCCTTGCACAGGGAAGAGTGATACCAGGAGATGAATGTTATCTTTTATGGGTACCCAGGAATTCTTGTCCACACTATGGTGGTGAAAATTTTCTCTACACAGAAAACTCTCCATCAGCTAATTCTAGCTGGTTTACAACTSTTTTGCACTGTTTATGTAGCCATGAGAACCTTCAAGAAGACTGGAAAATACAAATACTAATTTTACAAAACGCTTAATACTTTATTTCAAATATTCTCAATATATTCTCAAYATCTAGACAATGCTAAAACAAATTGTGGATGAGCTAGACTAGACAGCAAAAGAAGAGTGAAGTGTTTACACGTGCAGTAGGTTTATTAAATAACTTCATAACTTTCCATGTGGCTGAACTCATGAATGTCACTTCAACCTGTTGTAAGTGTAGGCTTGCTCTGTACAGATTGCAGTGTTAGTGCGATTTGTGCCTCTCCTCTTGATACCCAGTCCAGAAYGAGACAGTAACTCCATCTGCAGTGTTCTTTCAGTGCTGGCTCATATGCTAAAATCTTGTTTTGTTATAAAAAGGCTGCCACAAAGCCGTCTTCCTTCTGGCACAAAGTTGTTGGTCTTTATCAGTAGTCATTGTGACTGAAGCACAACTCTCATATCTCCATACAAAGGACAATGTTTTAAAGTGTTCCAAAGCTTGGGAGAGAGGCTTTTTGGATGCATTGTATCCGACATTAGAATGGGRGAAAAAACAACTTCCAGAAAATTTGGGAATTAACTAATGCAGAGGTGTCTTGCCATGGACCTCAGTATGCACTAGAGCAGACACATACTGCAAACACACTTTGCTTTTTAGTTTTCAAGCTAGAGGGAAAATTTATTATAAATGCAAYAAAAWTGGTAMTTTGCAAAAATATTAACTGTATTTKCAGAAAGTAAACTGTTGTTARAATACTTATTGACTGTCTATGAAGAGATGAACACTAGAATTCATTATCAGCTTAGTGGGAGATGAAGCCAGCTACAGAGCTCAGCCCATTCTCGATACTGTTCAATTAACTCTGCATAAAGCAAGTTCTCTTGAGGGCTTCCAGAATACTGATTAGCAAATGTAGATTATGTTTTTTTTTCCCTTTGAAACCCAGCAGACCACAAGCAAAGGAATTAATCAGATGGTGTCTTCTTACGGCTCTGTGCAAGCTGTTGTTCATATTCCTCAGTTCCTCAGGTTTTACAGGCTGATTTAAACACACTGTGCACTGCCCCCTCAAGGGCATATATATGTTCTTTGCTATTCTTGAGTTAAATTTAAATATGCCAAATGCTGTTACTACCACAACATAACTATTGTGCTCTTACTAAACAGAAAGTTTTAAGAGGGAGGGTGTGTGTGTGTGAGCAGCAGAAGGCACAAAGTCTGTCTGATGCTCTGTAACAGTGCTTAAATTTGAAATGGGGCAGGGGTATCTGTGAACGTCTCTTGTTGCAGAACTCCTTGTTCTGAAATGCATCTGAATGCAGAAATGAGCATCCATGCCAACTGATACAAACTTGGTCTGTCTTATCCATCATTTTTAGCACACCAGTCCTAACTACACTTCAGCCATTACCAAGGCAGTGCTACTGGAGCATAGGTAAAGCACAATTTGTGCATTGCACGCTCACCAGGGTAGCCTCCAACAAAGAGAGGGTCGTTGGTGTCCGCCGAGGTCGAGGCCCTGCTCGGGCTCTCAGTCTCCACCTGTTTGCCATCCACAGTCAGCTCCAAGCGGTGTTTGATCTTGTTTGCAAGAACCTGGTGCCACTGTCCGTCACACAGGCTGCCTGGTGYGTCAGGCTCATAGACAGCAGAGAATCGGCCTGCACCATTGTCAACGTGAAACAGCACCTGAAAAGCATGGCATAGAAGTCAGAGAGTTTTCAAAACAGTTCTACAGTTCTTTTGGTTTGTTTGAAGTCAACATGGTTTGGCTGTACACACCAAAGCACTGATTTGATACTAGACTTTATGTGGACTGCTGCCCCTCTGGGATCTGACTTCTATCACTGAGCTAAACACAACTAGAAATATGCAAAATTGCTTTCTAAGTTGCCATTTTCCCACTTTTTTCATTCTTAGTTTTATGGTGTTTTACACCCTTTCAAAACCTYTACAGTGACTGAATAATGACTGGTTTTCCAGACTGAATGAAAAGATATCCACAACAGAAACTAGTATTATTAATGACAAAGCCTCTCCTCTTCTTCTACGGTCACTAATTTAAGACTCCTGCAGTTTCAGGAGACTCAAGTGTTACAGAATCTTTTAAAGAATCTTTTAAAAGTCTAAGAGCATCCAGATGTATGGAAAGTTGTAAGTGTAGCTCTCCTTCAAGAGTTCTGACATTGTTCCAAAAACCTTGAGATTGGGGTAGTAACCTTGCATTTAAACTACCTGTGCTGTCTGAAACCAGTCTTTATGAAGAGACAAAACTGCTTTGTTACTTACTTTTCCACCTRCTAATTCGATGCCAAGCCCATCCATTTTCTGGCTGCTGACCCCTAGGAGAACACCGTTCATTCGTGTTGTACGGAATTCAAATTCCACAAGCAGGTCTGTTCCCACTCTGTATGCACCGACTTGGAGAGAAAAGGGGAAGCACAATAAAATGAAGATAWGTACCTAATACATTATTTCTAATAATCATCATCACTCAAAGTATGCTGAGATAAAGGCAAAATAACTAACTCAGCATTGTTAGTGCACTCCATTTCATGTGAAACCATGTAAATAACTTTTATGGCAATTGTGCTTAGTGCAAGAGCTTGCCAGGAAGTCATACAGTCTCTCCTTAGGTGAGACAACTAAAAATGATCAGTGAGAGATTCAAGGATTGGTCCCAATTTGCCTCCAGCCAACAGGAGCTTTTGAAAGCAGAATCTCCTCTTTCTCTGTTCTTTGACTATCACCAGAATTGTTCATTACCTGTTTTGGCAAAGCCTGTTCCATCGAAGTATGTTCCCTTCTGTGCAGTGACAAAGCATTTCCCAACGTTGAAGCTGGAAGTTGGATTATCCAGGTCAACAGGTGATTCTGTCATTTTAAAATTTCTGATGCAGCCATCAATGCTATGAAGGACCTGCAGTCAATATTTCAAACAGAATGTAAAACTATGAGAAGCAAGCCTAAAGTATGCAATCAACTAATGCTTTTCCTCTGCTTCTCTGCTGGATTTATGGAGCTGAATAAAACTTGAATTTTACATGGCTAATCCTTAATAYCTGATTGTAATTGGAATCTACTCTTAGTCATACTGAGGATGAATTACATTACTTTTCAGGGATGTGATCTGAGTCACATCTATTCGGCTTAATGGAGAAGACATAAAATAATACACCGCATAATGAAACATAGCAAATTACATCAGCAATGCAGGAATTTAATGGCCTATACTTTGCCTTTTTAATTGACTAGGTTATGGGCTTTGCAAGCAGATGAAGATAGTGGATATAGTTCTCTGGGCTGCTGGAAATTTTACTAGGTGGGTTTTCTTTTTTTCTCCCTTTAATCACTTTACTCTGGGCCTAATGTTGCATGGTAAGACAGAGGTAATGCAGGAAACATTGCTACTAAAATGAATAAAGCCTCTGTAAAGGTTGGTGACTGCACATAGTCTGATGCCTGCAGTGATCAGGGCCACTCAGGTGGCCAGAGAGGGACGTGGAGGTGGGGAATGTGCTGAGGGGGGGATGTGCTGTGGAGGCTGAAGCTCCTGTGCAGGTTAGCAAACTGCAGCTCAGTTTGGCACACACGACTGTGACCCCCACAGGGCTCTTAGAGGGGCACACTTAGAACAGTTGTGTAAGCACCCACRATCCTGCCTGGGGCAGGGGGCACCTGCATGTGACCAGGACATCCCAGTGGGACCTCTGAAAGCCACTGGCATCTCCTCCAGAGTTCTCCCTCCCTTTTCCCCTCCAAGGTCTGCAAAGCTGCATTTTGGTTCTCAGATTCAGAGAGAGGCTTTGATCTTTGACTTAAAGAGTTATGAAAATCTATCCCTGATACCACTGGGAGAGAGGAAAATGATAGAACATGTACTTCGAGGAAGAAAAAGAAGATATTTTCATAAGCAGTGCAGTAGAAAGGAGGAAAATAAACATCAGTGTATAAAATCCAGCCTAGAAATATGCACAAATACAAAAAGGAAAAAGGCACACCTGCAGAGAGAAGACTTGACTCTGCACACTACCTCCTCTAGCAATATGCCAACTCGTAATTGGAAAGAATTTCCAATAATTTATTTTCTTGCAAATCAAAACTGTATGTATTGTGAAATTATATAGCTTATTACAGCTAAATACACCTGTACAGTATTTGCATGAGAACTTGAGCAGTATCAGTGAATAAATTCAGTTCTGAGCTGAACAATGCTTTCTGTCATTCTTCATAAATAGACCTTTCTGTAATTTCTAAGTGAAAGTCATCTCCAGATCAACAAATTTTGTTATCAAAATAGAGGAATGTCAGAAAAACCCCCAAATTGTCACAGCAAGAATAAACCACAGAAATGCAAGATTTGTAGACAATTTGATAACATTCCCTAAGTTTACAATTTTCTTTTCCCTATGGAAAAGCAAATCCAGTTATACTTTAGCATGGTAACAGGTAATATGACCTCTTTTGATGAAAGCAGAGTTTTGAGTGCTTAAAATGTGACATCTGCTGAAGCTAAAGAAGTGGGTATCAGTCTTCTACGCTGAAAAGGAAGCCAACCCACCTATGGTTACATAATGGATTACTGTCTAAAAGGCAAATGTGTATTTTGAAGAAAGTCCTAACTAAGGTAACACCTCCTTTTAACTGAGTTTGCTTCAGAGCCTTCACATGAAGGTACAACACAAGACTGTCTGACATCAYGGTGTATTTCACTGAGAGGGACTGGAAAGCAAGCACTGGTTTTCACACAATATTTGAAGTCACAGCTTCATTTAAATCCCAAAGCACATAAGATTGTCAGGACCTGACATGACTCTCATTGCCAGACTGAGCCATTTATCTKCATGAGTTCCTTCCATTACCTCTGACAAATAACAATAGGTAAGGACTTAGTGTCATCTTTCTCCTTAGATTAGTATTTGTAAATTGCAGATATTTCAGAGAGTATAATTTAATACTACTAGGAATTATATGTTGTGGACAGTTAAGTATTGCTTTCACTTTTCAGTRCCTCAGATTTGGTTTGGTAAATCCAAATGATCAGTAGATTTGCCTCAATTTGGGCTTTCTGCACAATCTATTATTTACTAAGAAATATCATCTTACAGGTCAGTTTTCTTTATGGAATACATCTCTCAGATGTAGGGTGYTTACTCATCCCCTTCATTCCTTATCTATGAGTCAATACAGGGACTTAAGCAGGATCTAGAATTCCTTTTCTGTATTTATTTTGTCCTCCTGAAGAAGAGGACTCTTGCCTATCCACACTGGTATTTTCCATTCCATAAACATCTTGGTACAGTGGTATTTATTCATGTGCAGCTTTTTTGGGAGTCTGTTTTGTTTCCTTCCCACATTTGTGTCTTGCCTCCTCTTCATAGATTCTCTGCTGCTGCCCAGGATGAACCCAGACAGAGCTCCTACTGCCATTCCATCGTTTTGTGTATCTGAATTGTGCTGCACTAGATGTCTGATATGTTGTTTGCTACAATTATAATTGTAGCAAACATATATAAAATATATATAATGTAATAAATTCACTCAAGCTCTGGCTTCTGCTTTGAAAGAMCCTTCTGCACAGAGAGCAAAAGAAAGCACAGAAGGGTTTTTTCTCCCATTGTGGTACTGGTGTATCTTGGGAGGTTGGAAGGGCATCAGTGAGGTGACTGGCATGGAGTTGTGCAGAGACAGTAAATGGCCTGGGTGAAAGAATACAGTGTTCGTAGTTAACTGCACAAAATTTAGGTCAAAATTATGTTTATTTCTCTGGGCTCTCTGTTTGCCATCTTCCATGTATGCACGGAAGCYGGGCATTTGAACCAAACAGTGATAATCTGGAACATGTAATTTGGAAACAGCAAGAGCACAACAGAATTTTCATGGCCTTCTTTCAAAAACACTCTCTCCTCTTTTAGTAACAGCAACACAAAACTGATTATTACAGTAAGCAGAACTGGTACTTTTTCCAGGGTAATTTTGGCTTCTGCTGYTCCTTGTAGGAGATTCTTTCACTCTTTATTAGCATTTGCTGCTACATTAATTACAGCCAAGAGGTACCCAGGAACCTATACTCTAGCTGTGCAGTTATCCAAGTGGATTCAAGTCTTTGCAACTTTCTGACTTTCTGCTTTTCCAAACAGTAAATAACTACTATTACTGTTGTGGGTTTTTTTTTTTTTTTTTTTTTTTTTTTTTTTTTTTTTTTTTTTTGAAAGAATGTTGTGTACCACTAAGGTCCATTTTATCCATATTCTTGAGCAGTTTGAGGGAAAAGCAAGGAAAAAAACAACTGGGAAAACACTGGTACCAATCAAGTCATACTTAAGGAGTATAAGATAACTTAAACAAAGTTGCTTACTGGACCAATTCTCCTGGTTGTGTAGTTAATGGGCAATCCTCCCACATAGAGCATTCCTACAACATCCAATATATCGGCCTTCTTGGGGCTCACAGTCCTGTTTGAAACACCATCTACTATGAGGTTTCCTTCTTGCTTCACTCGCATTACTTTTATCTGGAAAGACAGAAAAATGCAATACAATTATAGACAGCTTTCTGACAACCAAGCATTTCCAGATTGTAACTAATCTTWCAGTCCAAAATATAGAACAATACATGAGAAAATAGTAGGAGTGGTTACAGAAGTACCATATGGATAAAATTTACAGAACAAAGCTCCTGAGCCAGGTTTTGTGCCAACATCTGACTGTCTTTTAATTGCATCTGGGTCAGAAAGCACCATGGCTATTATTTATTAGAAATACTGAAAAGACTTGAGATGCYTTTAAAATGCTTCATTGTTATAATATACACAGCACAGTATTTTTTTTTTCCTGGAATCAGACAGTAATTTTAAGTACTGAGAATAGATAAGTACTTCAGAATAAATGCTGAATGTTATGGCACCGGTTTGCAAATCTTTATAGCAGCACATGTTTGCAGACAATATTGAGTTTATGATTCCACTAGCTTGGACATGCCTCAGATGATAGTTCATGATGGAGTAAATATAATACCAACTATGTTCTGTTGGTATTGTGGYTTCTGTTCAGACAAATGGGCTGTGAATCTCATGGAGTGAGTGCAGTTGCTGGAGAGCTGAGGAAATTCTAGGCCAATGTCTTTCCAAAGGTGTATACTGAAATCTCTACAAATCAGTAAAAGTAATGGTCTGGAATAAAAAGGGGCATAAATGTAAAATGCATCATGCATGTTAGCAGATTTCTAAACAGCACAGTAGTTGGCTCACCAGACTATCAAAGAGAGACAAACAGCATTTTTTGGCTTTTCTTTAGCACGGCTGCTTCTGCTCCAGTGTGACAGCTTATCTGTCATGCAGTAGGAATGACAACACTGACAAGGGTGGCCTGAAGGTGAGGTGCTGAACTTGGTGGTTACAGGCAACTGTAAATTGGAGATGGACAACTACACCTTGGGCAGAAGGAAGATTAGGTGAGTGAGGCAGGACCTGGGAACAGACATTCTTACAGAACAACTAAATAAATACCAGGATAGCAAAAGCACCAAGTGACTTCTGTAAGCCTGATGGAAGTGTTTTAACCTAAATCATTCCATGTGCAGAAAAGGTTGTCGCTAAAAGGGTTATTTTAAGGAGAAGGCCCTGCTTTCTCAGAAACAAAGACTGTGGCATTTCCTAAAAAATATAGCTTTCCCTCCTCCCCCTTCTCAAATTTTTTTTGTGCTTTTTGGGAACTGTGACTTTGTCTCCATTCTCCCCTACAGAAACAGGATCTACAACAAGGGGCTTTCTCTTGTGCTGCATGCCCAAAGAGCACAATTGTCCATTAAGAAATATATGCTCCATTTAGTTCTCTTAGAATAAAGAGGAAATRGCTAAAGAAGCAAAAGGATCATTTCTGTATGTACAGAGAGAACAGCAGAAAGGGGCCTTGGTCTGCTGCCAGTGCTCCTAGGCATCATATGAAAGAGATAAATGATTACTACAACTTCGTATTTTTCCCCTTATGAAATACCTTAGTGTAGAGCAGTTGCTATCATCAAAAAGTTCATGACTAAAAATCTCATGAAAATAAAATTCCTGAACAGAGTGGGAATGAGGCAATTAAAGTGTAAGAGAAAATGCAATTAGATTTTTTTTTCTCATTTGGGTATGAGATGTGGATGCTGAATTTCTAAATATCTGTACTTTTAAAATTCAATGTAACTTACAGGATATAAATTCAACACATAGTTATATGTATCYTTGTTTTCTCTGTCTTTAATGGTGCCTTCCAGAATGTCACCTGATGAATACACTGTGTGCCTGTTGCCCTTGGCCCAGCAAATAATATATTTCATGGCTGTGATAGTATTCCTTCTCTTAGCATCCTAATGCCACAGGCATTGCATATAATGYTCCCTCTCATAAAGTCACAGAAAGYGCTGCCAAATACATCCACRAATATCATATTTATTCTCTACTGAATTAATAATCCAGGGTAGGTTTACTTACAAATAACTAGTTTTTTTTTCCTTTGTTCTTCGCACTCTGGCTCAACAATGATATTATTAATGTAGAAASAACTGGTTTTAATGATGTATTCCATCATCCTGAGCCGATATTCACATGAGCCCTATTAAGCAKGAAGGAACATTTTCTGCTGTTCTTTACTATATGTGGGACATATTTTAAATATGTTCAAAAATATGTGCTTACTGAAGAATAAATTCCTGTGTACCAATGCATCTGACACAAAGTTTGCTAGATGATTTTATTTTCCCCAGAAAATCCTGGTTGTAAAGTTGGGCTTCTGTACTCTACATTTTACAAATATCTCAAGGCAAAACAAAGCTCACCATTAGYGTTACAAAGAATAATTTAGCATTGAGACTATTATACCTGGTGCCACTGGCCATCATTTATTTTGTTGGAAATCATTGTGCTGGTGTTTCCACTCCCCAGATCATAGCTGAAGTAAGGCAGACCGTTCTTTATCTGAACTGTAGCAAAGTCAGCGTGGTTGATGCGGGCCATATAAAACAGCAAGCCAGAATCAGCTGTTGTTCGGACTTCAAATTCAATTGTCAGCCTAGAAATCAAACACACAGGAAACAGTAACAAAGGAAAAGAAAACTGGAGTCAGACACTAGACAAATTCATCTGCTTTACATTTTTGTGTTTTGCTAAAAAAAATTTATAYAGTYAGYAGCCAATTTTACCTGTCCRTTAGAGTTCAAGAAAAATAATTTGSTTAYATGCAAATTGCATTTCACACCTATCTGATCCCTGGCAAGTGAGCATTCATTAGCTCCTTTGCTGTGGAGATACAAACCTACAATCTTGGCACAGAATTTCAAGATATAATTCTCAGCTGCAGCTGTAGCAGCYAGAAAACCCCAGCACTTGTAAAATTCCAGCAGCATTATCCATCATCCACACACATAATGCTCACAAAGAGGAGAGAGCTGTAGTGACAGCTGGCAAATGCTGACTTTCTAATGAGTTGTATTGCCTGAAGACAGGATKCAAAACTTTTWAAGATGCAGAGAGAAGAGTTTACARTGAGGATATAAAACACTTATCCTGATTTCTCCCAGGAGAAAATGAGGCTGTGTCTGAGCAAACCTGCTGACCCTTTGGACAGAATGGTAATGCTGAAAAACCTCCTCTACAGCAAAGAGCCTGTGAAGAAATTATTTAGATTCTCTCATGCTGAAATACTGGCAACACATCACTAACCCTGCTCAAGCTGAGCTGCAAAGTCAGTACCTGAAAGCAACTGATAATATAAATGTGAAAAATCATTGCATGGAAATGATCAGTCCAGGATCACTTGCAGTTTTCCAAAATTAGCGTATGTGGAAATATGGGGTGCAACATCTTTATAGGGACAAATGAGTGTGAGGCTAAGATAGATTAGGAAATGATAAGCAGCAAAATTGCTTCGTGGTGTGACATGGCACATTGTTTATAACCATGTGCCTTCAGAGCAAAAATGAACAACAAACAAGTTGTTGCTTCACAAATCCATTAAAAAGCTGCATTTTTATAAACATTCATAAAAGAAATTAATAGAATTCCTTTGCATGGCAACGCCTATATGTATATGTTGTTATACTTTGGGGTGGCAATGTCATTTTTCCTGTTTATTGTGCAAGCTCGATCTTAGCTATTGGAAGAAAGGGGGAAAGAGTTTTGCTTATTAGAAGAAATTACCAAGTTACTGAACAAAAAAAACTTTCTTTTGAAAAAGCAATCTATGAACTCAGCTGCACAACCTGGTGCCATTATTCTGTATGATCTTTTGCAAGTCAGGCTGGGATCTGTGTGTGCCCAAACCTTTACAAACAGAGAGATAAACTGTTTTTGTGAGAGCTACTTAGGTGGGCAATTCATTGCCTAGATTTCATACTTTAATGCCTTTTTAGATTTGCTTAATAAAATTAATTAGTCATGGGATGTGATCTTTTTCAGATTATGTCCATAGTTTTGGGAGATATGTCATAGCCTTTGAGAGAATCAGGAGGGACATTTTATTGTGACATTATTCCATCAAAACTCACTGCTGGAACGAACAWACCTGTTCTTCACTTTGGTGTCATCAAATGCAACTGCAATGTGGCTGTTCCTTGAAAGACCAAACTGCTTGCCACCTTCTAAAATTGATGGTTCTGTGTCAGCAGCACAGGAATCCTGCAAAATATACAGCAATTATACAAACTTCATATTTTGTATCTGTCTCAGCTGTGGATATGCTGGGAGTCTTCCAACTGCTCAGGACTGAGAATATTGCACCTAGTCTAGAGACGGGCCCTACAATTTTCCAGTGTGCTGATGTCTCATCACACCAGCTAAAGTAATAAACCAGTAYGACAGGAACTTGGTGTAAAAGCAGAGCTCATTAAGCTGGCTGTAAAAGCAAATAAAAGTAATATATGAACATTGCTGCTTTCATGCTTTCACCAGTGGACATTTACTAGAGTCTTAAGTGATTTCCAGGCAGCTCAGTGTACTCTTAGCACACATAACTGAGTTCTACACAGTAGTATGCCCTCTTACAGAAAYGAAGCAAGATTTAAGTTTTAAAGAGATGCTTTGTTGTCAACTTGAAAGCTAGTCACCTTAAAAATAATGAGTTAAAAGTAATTTCAGATCCTGCAGCTGTCAATGAGYTCTTCATTTTACTTCTTTATATTGTTTTACAATTGTATTCTCTGCCTAATGTGCTGTTGTTTCCCCCGGTGCTGTTGAAAGCCCCCCACAAACGATCAGGGAATTCGAATAACTGATGGACAGACGCAACAACTGTTGAACTCCCCCAGCTGTCTGATGCAGAGACATCACCCAGGCGGCAAAGACAGAAACCCCTCCCTGTCGTTCCACTTCTATTAATCTTGAAGTGGTGCAACAATGCAAGGTAAAATATCTTCCATCCACTATAATCTTCTCCTTTTAATTTCAGCAGGTCTTTTAATCTCTGGTCCTAAAGCTCTTGTACAGGGGGTGCCTGGGGCAATGCGAGACCAYGGTAATTACCAGCGTCTACTCATGTCTGGCTTTTGCCTCCCACTGAGAGTATTGTGAAGAAACTGCTCAAAGGATCTAACWCAACACAATATCAGACAATACCGCTGGGAAAGAAACAAACTTTGATAGCTGCAAGCTCTGTTTTTAAGCACTATGGCTGCTGTAATTTTGGATTGGTGACAGTCTCTTATTTAAGACCTGACTCAGCAGGGACCTGCAACGCACAAGGTGTGGTGCCTTGCTGACAGAGTTCTTTCTCTGAAACATTTTGAAAATGTTGTGAATGGCTTAAGCACTGAGATTTCAACTGCAAAAAGGAAATACCTTTTCCCTCTCACTGAGTTTGTCAGTAATGTTATATTTTTTGCTTTCACACGTCACAAAAATCTTCCTAACAGAATAGACCACTTCAAAAATACATTTTTCCATAATGAATGCTCTGGTTTGAATATGACAGAATAGAACACCATGCAATTATGACAAGAACAATTGATACATCAATGTGCAATGGAGAGAAGAAATGAAAATTCACTAGGACCAAGCAAGGTTATGAATGCATGATACCAGTCTTCCAGTGATCATCAAAAAGGAAAAAAAATATATTCCCATAATACAGGGTGAARTTTTGAGTTATTTTAAGATTTACATGCTTATCTAGAAGTTTAGCAACTATGTTAATAACAATATTATGCATATAATACCTTTGGTAACATTAGAGCTTGCTAAAATTTGAAGACAGGGAACAACTGGTACTGGAAAAAAATGGAAAATACATTCACATGCTTCTGTCTGGCACACTYTTACATTTTTCAAGGTAAAAGGAGATATTTTGACAGTAAATTAAATCCTAGGCTGGGGTATGTTAGTAAAGGGTCTGACCCTGACACAAGTTGCTCCCCRGCATCAGCAAACACTGCAGTTTTATTTCATTCCAGCAGGATTATTTTAAGAAAGGGCAAGGACTGGCCAACACACCATGGCGGTTGGAATCATAGCATACACTGATTATTTACTAACTACTTACAATAGTAAGCATTCTTTAGGCCGATATGGAAAAGCCAGCAAAAGGAAAAAAAAATTCAATAKCGTGTGTTTAAAAATCTTACATATTTTATTCACTTTTGTTTTATCTAAGGACGGCCAGCTTTGCAGCCTTCACAAGACTGTGCACTAAGCATGGATCATCAGCCTGTATTAAAATATGTCAGCTTTGTTTTTTGAGCAGTGGCCTTAATGTGCCCTGGCTGCTTTAATAATCTCCCATATTACATGGGAGCCTGAACTCTACAGCTGCTCTTTACATCAGTCTGGTAAAATGTCAGGGACTTGACTGGTAGGTCAAGAAGCTCAGTGTACACGGCAGTGGAAATGAAGAACAGAAAAGGCCACCGGTGGATTGTCACACATTTTCCATATTCTCACTTGCTGTGTTAGTAATTACAAAGAAAGCAATTAGTAGGGAAAGGGAGCACTGAAGCAWTGCCCACAGGTCACTGAACACTGTTAATAACACAATGCAGAAATGTGTGCATCAAAAGCAAAGATACCGTCGTGGAGTCAAAAGCAGGAGTAAAGCGGGCACTCTTCGTTTCAGCGGCAAGCGAACCCTGAGGGGCCGGGAATAACGTGAGGCAGAAGCAGCAGTTACCCAGGGCTCAGAAACATTCTGGCATTCCTAGCAAGAAAAAGCTAACTGCTGGCTGGTGTATTCCCCAAATCTCCTACTTCTGGATCTTGTCTTGTGTTTAGTACAGGGTAGTATCTCCCCATTTTTCTCATTTGGAGTTAACTGCCCTCCCCTTTTACATGCAGATGGACACATGTAGATAAAAAAGGTCCAAAAAGAACTTAAATAGAATACAAACCTTATTTAAGCCTCGTATGTGAAAAAACTTTATTCTGCTGCACATTTTCCGTATACAGTCCTTCTACAGTGAGATTCTGTATAATTTACTGTTGTATGAGTGCCATCTCATGAGTGCTACCTCATTACCAGACTGTAGTTACTTTAGTGCAACAGTCACCTGAAAAATACTTCGAAGAACTGACTAATATGAAATGCAACAGCTATCCAAAAGTTTGCCTTATTTAAAATAGTTTCCAGCATACTAAAATACACTATAATAGTCTTCAGTATATGAAAACAGTTTCATTATTTCCAAAAGAGAAGTGGAGTAGTGGTGTTTTAGATTTTTAGATTTTTATTTTTATTTTAGATTTTTATTTTTAATTCCTGTTTTCAATTATTACTGCTCTGGATATGCAATATACAAAACTACCTAGTTACAATGGGACTAGTTTCTGATATTAATAAGGAGATCTCTTCCTCTCAATTTTGCTATTTTTAAAGTTAGTGTTTATAGTCTTAGAAAGTGTTCACTTGCTCTTTCATGCTCCACTGTGGTTTTTTTCTGTTTTGTTTATAAGGCTTGGTCAAGGGATACTATGACTAAATTCCTTCACAACACAGAGCATTACACCAGATAATCCTTTTTATCTTTTGTTGTCAGGCTCCTTACCTTTCTGTTGCAGCCTTACTGCACTGCAAATTTGCGTTGAACTCCAAACAGAAAAGCTGCACTGGAGCCCTTGTGCTGCAACTACTCCACCTTGTGGGAACGAATCACAGCCGCTGCCCCAGAGCACTGCGAGGCCGATATTTAAATTGTGGGGCTTGGGACACAGTAATAACTGAGATGGAGCTTGCCTGTCTCGAACCCAAGGCTCCCATTTCCATGTGGTTTGGAGATTTCAGTAGTGCCTGACAAGTCCTTCTAGATAAAACTGTGCCATATATACCTGGCCAACAAAGACGGTCATGTATCTCAAATGTAATTACAGCTCTTAACTTCTCAAACTGTTTTATTGAAGTGTAAATTCCAGTAATGCAAATAGGCTCCTAACTGGGGAATGTGCAGGCTTTTCACACAGTTTTGAAAGCT
Source organism: Malurus melanocephalus (assembly GCF_030028575.1). Classification (NCBI taxonomy): domain Eukaryota; kingdom Metazoa; phylum Chordata; class Aves; order Passeriformes; family Maluridae; genus Malurus; species Malurus melanocephalus. Next base: position 144,411 of record NW_026623270.1, on the reverse strand, counting down.
CTCTGATACTGAACTACAGCCTGCATAAACCTGAGGGTTTGTATTCAGGTCTACCAAAATGCAAATAATTTTCCCCTCAATAATATCTTTTAGAGTATGTATTATACATTTTAATATTCAGATAGGTAAACATGGTTTGTGAACAAAAAAATGTTGCATCAACTTATAAAACTACTACACTTGAGAGAGTGAGAGAAGAAGTTTCTTCCCTAAATTTTGCTGTATAAGACTGCTTGCCACTATCTAGTGGTTMATTTCTGGGAGTTGTGCTCAATTTAGCAGTGACTGGAGTTTCATTTTGTAATTCTCCCGACTAAAGTTATGAAATAGCAATGGGGGAATTGCTGTATCAAATAGACCTCCTGGTTTATCTTTTTCTTCATCCTGTCACTGACATGGCTGTTATCATGCACATCTGAGAACAGCACAAGAAACATCATAATGAAATGGATTTCCTGTGGGAAGATTTCCCTTCCAATCCCAAGCAGATATTGCTTGGCTTACACCCTGAAGTGCAAGGGATTACAGCTAAGCACGCATGCCAAAGAGAATTCTAAAGCTATACCATTCTTTAAGTTACTGTTGTGATAATCCAAACAAACAACATCAACCACTTTTCCATTATCCACAGGTTTTACTGACCTGCAACAAGGTGTTCCTTTACAGTATCATGCTGAATTGTTACTATTTTTGTGGCAAAGTGCTTCATTATTCTTGATGAATAGCCTTTCAATTTTGTCTGGAAAAAGAAACTTTTCAAACTCTACTTGACTGAAGTGATTTATACTTACAAGTGCTGGCAATAGAGATGGTGTTGGAGGAGGAGAAGCAGGAGGAATTCTTGGCCTTTCTTTCTCCCCATTAGTGTCTGGTTCAGGCTGGACCAGAACTGTTGCACGAGTTGGTTTATCTTCATCCTCAGGTGGCCTAACTTCAGGTTCTAGCRTGGGACATCGGCCAATATCGGCATTTTCAAAGGACACGGGTTGGGCAAAGTCCATGGGGCTGAGAACACACAACAAGAGTGATGTCTGTTTTTACTTTTTCTGTCTTTTTACCACCCACTTATAAAGAACAGCTATATGCTACTGTGTAATTTCACTTCACAGGACATAAATGCCAGGACTCATCCCATCCTGTATAAGTAGGTACAGGAACAGAACTCATTAAACTAGAGTTGATAATGACCATTGGCTTTCCTTCCTCCAGTCAGTGCAGAGAGACAGATACCCTCTTTGGCAAACTTTACAGGCCTACATAACTTCAATGGTATTGCAGAGAAGTCCTTTACTCTGATGTGGAGTGATAAAATCCTAATTTAGGTACTTCAGGTATGTRAAAGAAAGATTTAGATGGAAACTTTCTATAGAGGTTTTATTTTATTCATTGTCTTTTCTTTTACTTAAATGTTCCTTCCAGATTACTGCACTTTCCACAAAGTAAATTGATTCCCATGGTGGTTCTGCAACTACTTCTTGACTTCTCTTGGAAGAATTTTGACTTCTCTTGGAAGTCAACCTTGCCTAAAAGAAAGTGTTATAGTAAATACCTATCGCTGGTGCACACCTTACAGCAGTGTTACCATTGAAATTCTCAGATTTCATGGATAAACAGTATTGGCTTGTCTGTAAAACAGCTCATTAATTGCCTATGAAGCATATATTGTAGACAAAAAAAGGAATAGCATATAAAGAAAACAGATTATATTCTAGGATCTGCTGCTAGTATGATTCATTACAACAATTAGCTTTCTTCTGGCAAACAAGGTCGTTAACCAGATCTCATTAACTGGACATTTGTCAGCRTCATTGAGACTTACGTGGCATTAATGACAAGATTCCATATACAGCCCTCAAATGGTGGTATGTTTCTGAGAGGTGCAGTCTGAAACTGAGYAGTAGTACCCCCCACAAAGAGTCTCTTAACAGAGATGGGCTGGTCTGATGGCAACCTCTGAGTCTGGACTTTGTCTTCATCGACTTGAACAGTGAACATCCTGTGAAAAAGATTTGAAAKAAATATTTATTTTACTCTGGCTATGGCTTCTATTGAAGTCACCCCTTTGCAGGCCCCAWTCCTACACCAGCTGCAACAATGAGCAACTCAAATTATGCAACTGGCAGCTCACATTAAATGCATATTAACCACKGGAGGGTTTTCAGCTGCTGCTCTGCTTCCTTGGTCATTTCTTGACACAGCCTGGCAAAAGTGTGCTGTTGAGGGGTGATAATGCCAGACTGTGGCTGCAAAGGAAGAAGTGGTTTGTGGTGTGGCACCGCTGGCATAGTAAGGGATGAGCTGTGATCGTGGATATAATCATCTGAGCTCAGCAGGATGGGAACAGCACGGAGTCACATTTTRTTTGGACTCCCTGTTTCCCTATTATCTTCTTGCTGGGGCACCACCACTGCTACCAACTGCTCTGACTGCAGGATCAACTGCAGACATATGGCACACTTTTGAAAGATCTGGTAGCTTTTTCTGGGGGAGATGGCAGAGTAGGAAAATTGCTGATTGTTCACCATGTACTGATACATGAGCTGTAATTCATTCCCATGATTATTCCACACAGCACAAGCCACAGACAAAGCAGTCCTATGGTTACTGTTAAGGCTGAAGAGAGGAAAGTAGGAGCCTCTGAAGCASAGCACCACTGCTGACCAATCAGTTTCTATCAAATAAACTCCTTTTTGTCAACTGTAAAATTATATGGAACTCCATTATTCTTTCTTAACTATAATTACAATTGCTAACAACTGTATATTGAAAATTTTTCTTGAAAAGAGGCCTGTTTTCAAATATAAAATGCTTGGCTTTGTTATTTACACACATCCTAGACAGAACTGGATAGTGACTTAAGCACCTGAATTYGTAACTGTAAAAATAAATAACTGCTCTAATACATGCAAATTTTCCAGTTTCCTCATAGTTTTGGATGGATTAATTTGGTCTGGAAAGAGTAAGAAATGTAATTTTTTWAAAGGGTTAGAGAAAGCAGGTATTAAAGGACTTCTCTTTCAGGACAATCCCTATGATATCTCCTAGACCCTTCAATAGTGGAAACAGGAGGAGAGAGATTTCTCTGGAGGGAGATCAGAGCAGAAGATGAATTTAGGTTCCATGAAGTGTCCCGGAGAGGACACTTCCCTTGTCTRCCTTCAGAGGAAGTGTAGGGAAATCAGACTGTTAGGACTTGAGTCATCCTTTGTGCTGCTGAATCTTAGCCATGGCTAACCACGGTAAACATTTTGGGGTCCAAGCAGAACCAAGCAATGATGTACATTAGTCTTCAACAGGACTGTATTTCTTAATTTTAKGGAAAATCATCTCTCTGCAGAGTTTTCACAGAATGTTCCTCACATTGGAAAAAATAAAGCTTGAGTTCATGATGAGCAGAGGAAGGTGATGTCATGTTGATTTTTTTCCTTTTTCTATATATGCCTTTCATATTTTCTGTATCTTTAGCACAAATATTTGTAGCTTTTATAGCCCAYTGTTGTAACTAAGTTCCGGTATTTTTCCAKGCAGAAAGACAAAACATTCTGAAAGCCTCCCAGCTGAGRGCCTGAAGCCCCTCTGCTATCTTAGTTCTCCATAGAAACCAAGGTTGAAACCAGCTCYTYGAGACATATTTTTGTAAACAGGGTTCAAGCCTCATCTGAGGGGGGGAATCCAGAAAGAACCAGAACTGGRGGAACATTATTTCATCTATTAAGCTTCTCCTTGGGGAATTTTTGCCAGATACRCTGATTTGCAAAGTCTATAAAAATTRTATAYATATCAYATGTYGTGTGCATCTTYGGCATTTTCCACCTTGACAAATTGTGCACCTAAGGATCCTTAWTRAAASAGATAACCCCTTTTTTATGCCCTTAACTGTGTCTGGCTCATAATTCTAGGRCCAGAGTAATAGACATCAAAGGGTTAACCTTAAGTTATGTCTTTTGACATCCATTTCAGGTTACTGAAACTTCAGAGTTCAGGCAATTCATTTTGCAACAAAGCTATTTTGAAAACACAGAGGTCTCATCTGARCAAGCATCATCACTGGATGGCATTGTAAAGCAATTTTGCCTTGATGTACTCTCACATGTATCCTCATAGGGTCAAGCTACTGTACTCGCTACAGCACTGCATAAAAGAACTTACTTTGTTGTTTAAGCTTTTTATTATCATCTGCATATCTGTGTTCTGTAACAGTGACACAAAACRTATTACAAAATGCACTCATCCATTTCCAAAATAACTTTTTCTTCCAAAGCATTCACGGTTTGTCTTTGATCTAGTCACCAAAGTAGAGGAGACTTATTGACTAGAGGCATTATTAACAAGAGCTTTTTTAACAATATAATAGAAATTCAGCCAGAAAATTATACAGAAAGGAAAGCAAATTACAGAGAGGACAGAAGGGCATCTCGGGACTAGACAGAAATGGTTGGTCAAGAAAGCTGCAGTGCTTTGGGGGTAAGAGGTGAAGTGGGTAAGTGCCTTTTGTAACACGCTGGATGTCACATCTTCCTGATTTCTTTTAACAAAGAGTGCACAGAACATTGTGCATAGTGCACCAATCCAATGAATGTCTGTATGGGATGTACTCATTTGTATGTTCAAATGTCTGTAATAAACCCTGCTTGGAACAAGAGCTAATAACACTGCCAGCCTGAGTCCTACACACTACAGCAGTGCTGTTTGTAATAATCTTCTGAATGGGGAAGTGTAATAAAAAGTTTTTTCTATGTCTGAGAAAGGACAAACAAATTCAAGTGAGATTCAGTGCCAAACAACATGCTCAGGTCTGCAAGGGCTTTTCCAGTCCAAGTAGGACTGTGTATTTTCAGTTTTATGATATTTAGCTGGGCACCACTGTGCCCAGCACGTGGCATCTTGAAAAGGCTACAAGCTGCTGYGCTGTTGCAGTTTAYRTCCTTTGAAAAGGTGTTTTTCTAMATGTCCTGAAAAGGTGATTTACTGCACCTCAGTAGAATTCCTCATCCACAGATTCTTTAATAAAATACATTTGCCAGGAATCAGAAAGTGAAAGATGCCAGTTCAGACAAATGTAGGTCTCTGGAGAAACAGGCTGACAGCCTAAGTAAGCATGTAAACCCAGCCCTTCAGAAAAACTACTGTCAGAAACTTATTTCTAAGAATTTCTGGGTAATGACGGAATTACACTAAATTCTTTTTGTCTCAGCAGAAGCATTTACACGGATTGCCAGAGCCATCAATACATTTGCTTGGTTGGATTAGCTGTACTGTGTGGTCTGTAGCACAGGTATTTGTTACCCTCTAGCTCGTTCTATCCTGATGGAATGTGCTCTGCCGTCRTGAAACTCGCCAGCCTCTGGTCTGATGGTGATCCTGTGGGGATCCCGCATCCCAGTGGAGAGATGCACCTCCAGCCGACCTCTGTTCAGGAACACAGCATAGTAGGCCTGCAAGGTACATGTTGGTGTAAAAAGTTAAGTTACATTTGGAAAGAAATTATTTCACTTAGTTTTATATTAGTGTCTCATTTTATTGTCTTACACTGGCTTTCAATTTGSTCACCACAGACAAGACACCRCTGTTTGAGTTCTGCTGCTGCTGCTACACTCAGATTCTGGCATTTTTATAACGAGAAAGGGGTAAAATGAGGTCATGCTGGAGAACATCAACAAAATGTTTTAACTCTCTATCTATTTTCAGGGAAGGATGGAGACTTCTGACCAACTATTCTTCTGATTTATATTATTACGAGACCTGCTCTTATCAGGCCCTGGAGTGCACTGATTTTGGCTTGAGTTCTTTGTTTGGAAGGCTGGCAAATAATGCCAGTAGTTACTCCAGCACCAATATCATATTGTGGCAGATTTCAGGATCTAAACTCCAGTTACTATAGCAATAAGTGGTCATGTTCACTTCTGTGACCTGAAGAGCTGGGAAATGATAAAGAAGCCCCTATCCTAAAGTTAATGTCACGTAGGTGAGCCATTACAATGTGCAGTCCCTGGTGCGTGTTACTCCAGGGCACTGAGAGCTCTCTTCCAAAAGAGGCAGAAAGGATAATAATGAAATATCATTTCCCAGAAGTCCTGAACAAAGAATGCATCAAAACATTCTGTTTATTGCTGTTGTAGTGTGTCTGGCAGGACTTTAATCAAGATTTAATCAAGACTTGAATAATTTCTAACAGCAATCACACTTTTACCACTCAGGCACTGCAGACCCTTACAGCGAATTTGTATTTTATGAGAGAGAAGGAGAARCCAGAGCACTCAAGTCTTAAATTCCACAGCAGTGATCCCAAACAAGGGGCTTATCTTACACTGTGTTCACCAGTTTTTTTTTATTCTTTTGGTCTTAGGGAAATTAGAAYGATCCTCATTTATGTCTCTATGAACAGGAATGAGGGAGTTTCCAAGCACTAATAGTGCATAAGTAGTCCTCAAAATGAGTGATGAACAGTATTCTCTMATATTTAGGTTTGGTTAAAAAACCCAACACAGAATATAACAAAAAAAACCAAATCTGCTGCTTAGCAACAAGCAATGGATGTCTTACTGTAAATCTGTAAGAGAAACAATTTCTCCAAGGCAAAAAACCCCAATTCTGAGCTTCTAGTAGATTCTTCACCAGATAAAGGGTAACATTAGAAATAATTTATTCCCAATTATAGAATTTTAATATCTGACAGTGTCTTGAAACAAACAGTGGAAGATCAGTAAAACTGTGGGTTTTCTTAATCTTTTGCCAGGTTCCTCATACCTGTCCTGTCTGCCTGCGCTTTCTCCTCAGAGGGGAAGCTTTCCTTGCAGAGTGCCTGCGCTTTCTCCTGGGGGGGACAATTGTGCCACTTGTGCCAAACAAGATGATCCCRGACTCATTCCTGGTGCTGAAGGAGAGGTTGATTTCTGTGCCCACATCAAAGGAGACAGGTTGCAGTTCCACAAAACCTGGCTTGGAGAAGCTAACTGTATGAATGTTCTGTAGGAAGAAGAGGACGGAAAAGTAAAAATAAAAACAAGAGAATGAACGCACGGGAAGATTCCTGAACTAAAATAAACTATGTAAATACAACTAGTGTGAAAAGATGGAAAAAAATAATGAACACTTAGCAATTTACTCCTTAAAGTGTTCTGCAAACACTAACTTACCCATTTACATCTGTTATCATTAGTGTATTTGTGGAACCCTGTCCTACAGGAAGCAAAGTTACAGCTCTATGTCGATATATCCTCTTAGATTAAAAAAAAAACTGCTCAAGGTTGGTTTTCTTTTATATAAATGTTTTCCATTTAGTTACTATAGCTGGATTTTGATTTTAAACCTATACATACAATGGGTAACAACAACCAATATGAATGCAAACTAGAATTTATTATTCATCAAATGTGCTGAGAAAATACTTTTCATTAATCAAGTCACTACTGCTTCACTAAGCACCATGGCTTTCTTGGTTACTCAGAGTCATAAATGAARCACTTGTTGCACTTGGCCCAACTCTTTGGATATTGGTAGTCATTAACACAATTTARAAGTAGAATATGTCATCAAATAATAAATCAGTGCATACTCCCAAAGATTTTCTATTCTCACTGCCAACCTGTGTATTCTTCCAGATGTGGAAGACCAGTCTATAGAAACACAGACTTTTTCTAAAGCAATGCACCATTTTTTCAGTATGGTAGAATTGTTTTAAGGTCTAGATATAAAWTGTTATGCCAGATAAAATCACTGCTGGTGGTGCTCACCTTTCTTTGAAATCTGAGGGCATTTAAATAATTGAACACATATCCAGTCTTTATCRTTTACTTTTGCTTCAATTCTTTTTAATTTTTCTACATATATTGTTTTGTACAACTAGAATTTTTTATTTATTTCCCCAACAAAAGGGTTAATCCAATTAGATTTCATACTCTGAGACCTCAAGTGTTAAAAAATAATGTGAAAAGCAAAGTACYTTCTAAGATTCATAGCAATAGAAGAAAATGAACACAACTATCCTTCTTTCCTGTTCCTGAAAGAATCTCCTATAAATCAAAACAAATATGAACCTCTCTATCAAATTTTTGCTGAAACCAAATCTGTAAGATTTAAGAGCATTTGAGCAATCTGCTTGTTTATGGTTTAGCTTTACCACAAACTGGAAATCTTAAAATATGGATCTCATAACAGATCTAGTCTAATATCCTGAGTTCTACTGTTTCATACTTTTTGCTCTGATGAAAACAGAGGTACAGAAGACAAACACAGCAAAATAGGGCCCTTGTCTTTATTGTGGTCTGGCCAAGTTCCACTTACTGTTCAAAGTAAATTTTTGATGTTTTGTAGTAAAAAAAATATTTGGAGAGCATCAGGTTAACAAAAATAATTTGGATTTACTGTAGTGGTATCTGACATGGAACACTAGATCTTCTATCTGCTTGTAAAACTATCTTAGATAGTACAGATTTCAAGGGAAGAAATACAAACTCTTTATTGGGAGATAGAGGTCACTGGAAGTATTTTTTTATATACGCAGATTTTTTTTTTCCCATGGAAAATTACTACATTCTCTCCAAAATTTCAGGTCAGATTCCTTGAATTCTATATGCACTGAAAGGTTGTTAATTGCAAGTAGAAATAATTGAAAATAAACAGGCCTGAGTTGCATTTAAAGCTAAAATAACAACACCAATTTTGCACATTCTGAGTGACTGGTAAGAAGTATGTCTTCCAGCTCAGTGGTAGCTCATGACAGTAAGTCATAAAACCTGAGGTTTTATGTAGCAAATGACTTTTATAATAACAATTAAAAAATAATTTAAATCCTTGGGGTTTATGTCTATCAATTTTTTTAGTTTTTGCAATGTTGTCAGTGCCTATCCTCATTAATGTCAGTAATTCCAATTTTAATCAGTTGAAACAAAGCTAAATCACTGCTAAGCAGTTCAGAAAATCCTACCCTTTAGGGATAAGGATATCACAAGTGGCCAGGGATACTGTGCAAGAAGTTAGGGTCTCAGAAACAGGTCTACTTGCTGATTAGAATTGTTCATCTGTCTTTCCTTTAAATGTAATTGTTTGGATTTTAAGAGTAGATTCCTGTCTAAGGAATAGACTATATACAATTAATCTATTATGCCATAAAATCAGAAAACAGAAAGTTTTGMTATACATTGATATAAATTAATGCCAAAATACATGGAAATTGGACTAACCTCTAGTGTGCATCCTTTGGTTAGACCAACAAAGTCAGGACTACTCAATATGTTATAAGGTGTCCTCGATATTTCAATGTCTTTGAGGCAACCTGTGTATTTCTCTAAGTTCACTTCAGGCCTGAAAAAAACATTTAGAAGTACAATGTGCTTTCAAAGATAGAGTTTAGGGAGAACAGTCGGCCAGACACACACACATACATACACTTTCAGATGCACAGATGCTTGATTTTTATTTTTATTTTAACTACACACATACACTGAAATGAATTCATGTTGCCTTCTACCATCTATCAGCACACATTGCACTCTGTCTTGCATCACTCAAAGGTGTAAAAGGAGGTTCATCTCATGTCCAACTGACACCAGTCCCCTTCTCATTTTTTTTTTTCATTTCTCAATATTTTTTGGTTGTTTGTTTTGTTTTTGGGGTTTTTTTTTGGTGTTTTTCCTTAAGTAAAGGAGTGCTATCACCTTTGGTGTTAAAATGCAGTGAGCTATGAAATAAGGAAATTATTGTTCCTTAGGCAAAGCAGAAAGATGCAACCTAGGAAATCATAACAGTGAGGAGAGACCTTAATTGGCAGACATTTTTCTTTCCTCTTTTTTGTATGATAGAGACAATGAAAGAGGAACTTTATCAGCATTTTGAAGATTTTGAATAAAGTTTTTACCAATACACTTTGGGAATGCAATCAGGGGGTCTGACATTTATTTTATATTTTGAGTATCTTTCTTATGAAAACTGCTGCTAAGAAAAATATTTTCTTAGGACACAGCAATACATCCGACTTTTTCAGGCAGTTAAACAAACAAAGCACTTGGGTTTGTTACAGAATGCCCACCCAAGACTGGAAAATATTGTAATGGAATTCAAGTCCCATGTTTGACTCATTAGCTGGCARATGAAAAGAAATGAAACACCCCGTGAAAATAACACCAAAGCTATCATRCTTGCTAACAAAAGTATGATTTCCCAGGCCTGGGAACACCAGAGTGAGACCATAACTGCTGGTAACACTTGAACCAGGCTTGACAGAAGAAAAGCCTTATAAGGTCACTTCAGAAAAAAAGCTGCCACTCATACCATGGAGAGTAAATYTCAACAGCAAAAAAAGCACTATTTAATTCACAAAAAATATTACCCATAAGCGTTTACTAGAATATCTGAATAGTATGAATAGCTGAAAGAGAGAAAAATTAACTTTGGAAATAAATAAGGAGTTAAAACTGAGATGGGGTGGGGAAGYGGGGAAGGAACAAACACTTCAGTTCCCTGRAAGGAAACAAAAAATRTTAAAGAATATTAATTACAAAATAAAACCATTTTACACAGATACTAATCAGCTGCATGTTTTGGCACTGAAAGCCATTCTTTGCATTATAGCCAACCTAGCAAGCGTGATGGCAAATTAGTACCCTCTGCATAAGTTAAAGCAAGCATCTGGTGTACTAAAATGATCCATATGCTGCTTTATTTGCAGTCAAGTAGCTTTGGTCACCTTTCATTTTTCTTTTTTAATTTTTCCTAGCTCTTCTCTGGTTCCTTTACGGACTTATCTTCCCAGTGAAAAAACAGTTTTGCTGTTATCATTGTCAGTGGTGCCCACATGTCTAGACATGTTTGCCATCTAGAAACCATTCCTGCTCCAATCCTTTCCTGCCTTGTCCAGTGTCAGACTGTCCTCATCCTGTCCTGCTGCAAGAAGCTGCTGTTACCTTGCAGTTCCCAACCCATATCACAGAATCACAGAATGGGCAAGGCTGGAAGRGACCASCRTGGGTCATCTGGCTCAACCTCTTTGCAACCACTGAACACTTTCTTAATGTTTTCTTAAGAGTTCTTTTTTCCCTTTTTCCCTTCCAAAAGATTCCAAACAATGCCCAAATTCACTAAGATCTTGCATTATTCTTTGTTTTTTGGTTTTTTTGGTTGGTTTTTATTTTTGCCAAGATAGGGCCAATTTTAAGGGAAAACAAACAGCAATTTCTGGAGCTTGGGAGGAAATCATCTTTCTGAGGATCAGGGCAGGGGAATGGGGATGAAGTTGTATTTTTCCAATTCAAGCCAGGAATAAGGCTGCAAAACAAAGTGAAGTTCAGTTCATATCTGAGCATACCAAAGCAAAAGCAATGGATACAAAGAGCTGCAAACTGAAAATGCAGTCATAAATAGGTGACCTCCACTCTCTCCCCTCGTTGTCCTGTTTTTATGAGAAGTGGCAAATTTCACAAAAATCTCCACCTTGCTTTCATGCTCTCCTCAGTAACTCCTTCACTGCCTCCAATCACAGCACTCCTCACCTCACATGGGACTACACCGCTCTTACAACCTGAGGCTGGAGCCAAAGTCAGCCCCAGAGCTGGCTGGAGCTCTGCCTCCGAGGTGTTCCGGTGTCACAAGCAAAACACAGCTGAAGTAAAGCAGCTGCGTGAGGAAAACAGAAGGTGCTCATGTAGGTGTGCACAGAGTGTGGTGTGCTGGTGGTGAGCACTTGGGAGCAGCTTTAAGCTGTGGCAGGAGCAGCTCTAAGATGAATTCTAAGCTGAACTAAGAGCCTGAGCGTAGCAGCTGCTCTAAACATTGYTGCTGCTGCGGTGTCACCCGTGCTTTCAAGCTGCACTTACTAGACACATGCAAGTCATGCAAATAATCTGTTTTTACCTTGCTTTCATACTGGGGGGAGAAAGAAAGACAAAAAAGAGAAAACAACAAAATTGCATTAATTACAGCAAATGGTGCTTCTTGTATTGTTCTGTGGTACTTATTAGCGAGGTTCAACCACCATTTACAAACAACATATAATACAGAGAAGACTCTATGTACACTATCAGGTTATAACAACAGGTTTACTCTGCAAACAGCTACCTTAAAATATAATTCATCAGAGGGCTTTTGTAACTTGATACTATACTTGGTCATGAGCAAAAGCAAACCATGTAAAAGAATGTGGCAGAACTGACATGACCTGGTAATTACAAAGTCATGGATACCTCAGTCTCTATTGTTTGCAGKAGCTCAGCTTTGCCCTAATCCCCCTTTCACTACTTTTGATTCTAATGTACCATAACATTAATCTTGCCTCAGGCACTGATGAATCGTGGCTGTAGGCAAAATGGTTACCACAGGTCAAAGTAGATGTGGTACACTGATTTTCTGGGCAACCACAAAGGAAGTGGAAGATAATTGCTCTGGACATTTTGTTATGCCCTGGTGTGATTTCACAATTACATAATACAATGTTATCAATGTTATATTTCATGAGTAAAATAGATCTTAGATCTTTCACTGCTGGGTGATTTGACATCAAAGGTCAATTATTATCCTAATAAATTAACAAATACGTCCATTCTTTTAGTTGCAGAAGAGTCTGTGGATTAAACACAACAGCTCCTTGTGCACAAGACCACTTCAAGGCTCTCATTACGCCATGTAGTTAAAGCTGACATAGATTAATGGGCTTGTTTCTGKGCTGCTCATCTGTTCATTGTGGCGCAGAATACTCTTGTTCTTGTCATTGCAAAACTGCTGAATATTCATTTAAACTTCAAGTAAGTTTTTTGGTCTATTTAAAGGCATGTAATAAAGTCACTAAACTCAAGTATCTGTTAGCCCGTTTCTTCAGTTTGAGCTGAAGTTACATTTATGAATATTACTATGCAATACTTAACAAATAATTACTGGGAATTTTATTTGTGTAAGAAATTCAGGATCAGACTTCTGAAGGGAAAAGGTTGTCATACTTCATTGTACTCACATTAAATATATCAAGAGTATCATATCATATACTTTGAGTTATCAATACAGGAAGAATTTTAACTAAGGAGACCTAGAACTAATAACTACAAATAACTTTGAATTACATCTAAGCAAACTATTTTAATACATATTTAAAGTATACTGACACCGATTATGCAAAAACATAAATACCCATGAAACAGTAATCCCATGAGGTGTAGTTTGTAGGTCAATTTTTCTACTCATGCACAAAGTAAACACTTGTCCTTAATTTCGTGGAGGTATGGAGCCAGTTCTCTGAATCTGCTGCCACAAATTTTATACATCAAATAAATAACTAAATAAATACTTAAAAAGTCAGCTACATCATGGCTCTTGCAGAGGATCAGAAAGATGCACTGCACTGCAAGTGTTATTTCCATTGTATCTGTGTAAGGTGAATACGTAACATATGCAAGTAAAGCACTATTCTGCTGTGGCAGTACAGGGTACACTGGAAATCACCATTTGCTTACTGCAAGTGAACTTGAGAAATAAATGCAGAGAATAAAATTACATTGTATTTACATCCCCTCACCAAGATTAAAGAAATTGGTTTGAGCCACTTTACCTTAGATTTCTCAGGGTTGGCAATCCCCCAAAATATATTTTCTCATGCCCTTTTAAATTGAGTCCAAAGTGGCTGCCTGCAGAAGTTGTTGCTATGGTCTCCTCTTCATTGGTGTCTATGTCTACAATCGATATGTTGGCTAAAAGACATTTGGGATTAGTTACAAAATATCARTCATGAACAATGATGTCTTCATGTAAGAATCCAACAGAGAAATACTTGTAGGGTTAGCAGGTGAGGGAAGAAGCAAAGAGGGCTGTATTTTGCAATTAAGATACTGGATTTCCACATTGTCAGTTATGGGCAGGGGAAGAAAGCTGCTCTTTCCTCTGTTTCCATAACAACTTGAAAAGCTATGGCTTTATTTCGCTTTATTTTTATATATTCTCTAAACCTGTTTCAGTTTGGTGCCTTCTTTATGTCCCTGTAATCTGGTGCTAACACATCAGCACAAAGTCATGACAAGAGATCGTTTTACATTTAATTTGTGATCTCAGTCCARAGATTGCCACTTGAGCAGGGTKTTTTAGTRTAAAAGTTTGTTAAGCATTGTCATTACATGCCTTAGAGATYGGTGATCAGTCACTCTAAACCATTTTCAAACCCAAAGCAGTCAGTTGCTGTCATGTCTCATCTCAGTCTGGAATTAGTGATGTGCTACACACAGCCATCACATTTAGGTGCTCGTTCCATATATATTTTTAATATATGGATTAGTACAGAATATAAGGTTCAATAAAAGACATAAGACTCAGTGAAAATGCTGAGCAGGCCCTAAGATAGAAAGAGGTGTTCTACCCATAGGGATGAAAAGGAAGGGTTTCTTTCCTTCCTTGAGAATTGAATAAGGACAGGCTTTCTGCTACACCTTATCAAAACCAGATTAATTTCCCTTTCATTTCTATATCTGTATTTTCTTTATAAACACATGATGTTTGAATGCTATTGAACAATTACAATTAAATGACATTTAATTTATTTTATTATTATATTTATTATATTTATTTTATTATTATTTATTAATTTATTTTATCTTAATACCTCCTGGGTTAAGTATGAACTAAAATGACTGGCTAGGAGTAAGGCATTCCTCCTCTAAAGGTGCAGAAAAACTGCATCTCTAAATTATTTTGGCCACTGTCCCAACTCCCAAGCCTACTTGAGCCAAATGACAAGGGAGAGAGACTGTGTATGAGGTGTGAGGGCCAGGTAGAGAGCTGGCACTGCACGGGGTAGAGGAATGTGTTTAGGGGCTTGTGGTGACCCTGAAGATTCAGAATGCARTAAAAATTCAAACTGCAAAAGCACAGAATATGTCACAATTACCATAAATAAAATTAATTCGGCTCAGGTAAGATCCTACCAGCCCTATAACCAGATTACAAAATACAAAAAGGGTAGCATGACAACCACCATTCTTTGTGATCTTATCAGATGCCACCACTTTACATTTTGTGCCTGTAACAGGTTAAAGAATTAGTAGAACTTCTGGACATGTTCCATGCAGATTCTGTTCAYGGCACACATCATTAGGGAAGATAAAGTAGTCGTTTTTGTCTAGAGATATACTGCACTGTCAGAACTAAAGTCACTGCTTTTTTTTAAGCACTTTGGTATATGCTGAACATGAGAGGATTGTACAGCAAGAAAGCTATCACTGTCCCAACAAAAATCTCAGAAGTGTGTTTCATGAGTTGCAACAACACCAGGGAACTGATGAAAAGGCTTCTTTTTTCCCCACTCAGAAGAATTTTAGAATGCAATTTATGCAACCTTATAAAAGAATTATGCCTGAAAAATACGCTACCTGTTCATAAAGGCCTGTTTGACAGTGCAACTGCTCACCTGCAACTCAACACATCCATAATCTAAACAAAAGAAGCTGCTAGATCACTAGAACTTATAATTCCCATAGCATCATCTCTGTGATTAGATGGTTAGCTGTATTGCACAGGTAACTGGAAAAGCTCTAGTGCTGACACCACAGGAACTTACCTTGCTTTTGAATTCTTGACAGGGTGAAAGATTTCCATCTGCCATCATTATGATTTTGGTTGCTGATAACTGAAGCTGTACCTGAACCCAGGTCATAGCTGACTTTTATTCGTCCACCACTGAGTTCTACACTCATGAAGTCCTTCTGTTAATGAAAAGGATTAGATACACTATTACAATTCTTGTTCATTTTGGCAAGTGGCATAAGACATTAAATAAACACTTTCTAATTATGGGGGAAAACAAAWTTTTTTTTAAGCTTTAAAAAAACCCCTACAACTTATGCATTTACAACTCAGGACCCTCATGTACAAAGTCTGAAGCCAAGTTTTTTTTTTCCTTTTTATTCTCTTCTGGATTGCTAATTTAGTTGTAATTTTGCTAGCATTTTAGCTGGAGTTTTGATGACATAGCTGTACTTTTATTTTCTTAGATTGAAGATAAAAATAGATAATAATTACCTGAAACTAATACTCAGTTTTGAGTATATGTTTGTACTATAGCTAGTGTATTTATTACATACCTYAGCTAGACTTAAACTTACAAGGTAGAAAACAAAAATAGTAATGATGGCAATCTGGGACTGGGACAGTATCATAAGAGACAAAATATATCATGGATCAGTTGCCTAAAATATATCAGGGATCAGTTGCCTATGTTTTTCAGAATTCAAATAAATAATTTTTTGTAGAAAAATACATAGATTAATAATAATTATACAAAATCTAAAATAATTACATTAATTATACTTAAAATATTCAATTATAAAAGTTCATTAAAAAACTACATAACTACTTCATTATCATAATAAAATTCTAGCTTTTGCTATAGTTAGTCAGAAGGAGCACCCTTCTCCTTGATAATTCCAGCTATTTTGATAATTCTTTTCAAAATACAGGAATCTGAAATAAGACTGATTTATACAAACACATTTTTTAAAAAATAGTGGGTGCTCAGTAATTCTTCAAGACATCATTGAAAACTACTGTCCATAATTTATGGTCCATATGAAGAAGCTAAGGGAAGGACTCTGCTCCCTGTCAGTCATGCAAATTAATCTGGATCAGAGATGCTGAAGATGAGTTATTCAGATTTGGACAGGTGTCTTTATAAAAAATTTCTGCCTTCTCTTCACACACATTTGATACAATGTGTGAATGAAAACCTTGAACAACTTTAAACTAATGTTTCTATTCTCTTAGCTGTAGGAGGAACCATTTGCAGATCTTGGAAAAACATGATCACTATTATATTTCATTCATTGCATATGAATTATCCTACTCACATAAAACATAAGCATTTTCTTTTTATTAGTGGGATATCTACATAAGACTCATCTCATAGACAAACACAACTTAAAATGTCAACACAAATGAACATTTGGGATAAAGGAAAATTAGCTAATAATTTCAGAAAAGCTGGAATTCTCCCCAGACTAACATAATGATCCCCATTCATTAAACATAAGGTAGTCAACCTCCACACTGCACACTGTCTTTGCTTGGCCAGCAGTAAAGCATCACACCATGTAACATCACACCAGGACTGTGGTACACAAAAAATACAAGTTGTTTTCATGTTCTGATGAATTAATTCACTGCAAAGATGGCATGAAACCTGCAAGGAGCATAGAGTTAGCTGGCTGTTCTTACCAAATCATCAGTAGCAAGATACATCAGCAGGGCATTTGAGGAGAAGGTTCTGAACTTGAACATGACTGTGGAAATRTTGGGGTTCCAGCGGATTGGGCGGCTCACCATGGCATAGCTGTCACCATCAAACTGCACTGTCCCTTCACTGTCTGCCACCTGTGGGCTGAAAAGGGACAATTCCAACCATTATCCTTTCCCATGTGAAGTTATAAGAAAAAAGTGCAGGGCTAAGGAAGTGTGGGGTCACCTCCTGGGAGTCTTCCTGAACTTGGTTTGCTTATCAAACCTCCCACTGACAGGGACAGGATTTCCCATTCTATTTCAACAATGTGAAAACTTTCTTCTTGTGGGGTCTCAGCTCACTACCCTGGTGGCTGTGAAAGCCACCTTGAGGCACAGGACTCTGCTCCTTGCCATGTAAGAAATGCAGGCACCCACAYCCCAGCTGCTCATGAGCCACACCCAGTCCCACTGTGGTTCTCATGCTCTGACTGTTTCTGGTTAGTGGCTGTCAGGAGCCCTTTTAGCACATCCCTATTGCACCATCTCAATTCTGATAATGCTCTGACCCCATTTACAACCCAGACCAGCTGTGTCCTCTCTTGGTGTAATTGCAGCGTAACTTCTGCTGCATTCGCACTGGAACTTGATGGTTACTGGGGAAATTCCTGCTGTATCTGCTGAATATCATGTCATTCCCTAAAGAAGTACAAGGAACAGTCAGCTCTTTACCTACCTGACGGCACACCCTTTGCAGTCGCCTTCAATATCCCTGAAATTCCAGAGTCCTATGGGTTTGCTGTCTAGAAAGGTTTCACCCATGCAGCCAGTGAAGGTGGTGACTCTTACAGCATCTGACTTCTGCAACAGGAAACACAAACTTCCTTAGAATTGGATTAAAMGTGATCTACTGCATCTGAAAATATAACTGTTACAAAAATAATAAAAATAAATGCCATATATAGTACCATATAAAATAATTTCAAAACCCACCATAAGATGCTTTTTAATATTTTAGATATGACAAGCCTTCCTATAGAACAATTGATCAGTGATAATGTGATCTAAGCTTTGTGTCAATTGGGAAGGCTTAGGCAGAACAAGTCCTGAAGAAGAAGGAGCTGCTCTGGTTTCACGGTCAGTTTTTCTGTCTGCTCAGAGAGCTGCCTGCTCTCAACTGCCCAAGGCCTAGCTGTGTTTTCATTTAACACTTTCTAGAAAGGACTATGAGCCATCTTGTCCACAACACAATATGCAAAGTGTTTCTCTTGTAATGCTCAAAATCCTGGAAACTGAGCAGACTGTCCAAGCCAAAAGACTGAGAACCCAAGTGTTACACCTGTACAGCTCATGCTGAATTTTGAATGCAGAAAGAAGTGCAGATGGCAAGGCAATTAAAACACATGTCCCATCAAAACTCATTAAGCYAGGGTCATGCACATAGAGTAATGCTCCTTAGATCATAACATGGTACCATGATGAAGGTGGTAATAATTCACAGTACATAGAGTACTCAGCTCAAAATTATTCTTCTAAAAATACCGTGATTCATTTAAATTTCAGTTCATCAATATGAGCTGATTAAAAATCTATATACTTAGCTATTTGAGATAGACAAACACCTGCTGTTTTTACAGCAATTACAAATATTAAGATCTTGCAAGAGAATATGGAGAAGTGTAATTTGAAAATACTCAAGGAAAAGTATGACTCAAAAGACTTAATGTGATACTGATATTTCCCAGAGTAATTGGAAAGGTTTTAATTAGCAACAAGGATGAACTTAATGTCACTTCTAAGAAATTCATGACATCTAAGTATCATAGTCGACAAGCAAGATGAAAGATGTTTTTAAAAAGTGAAAATGAACTTTCTTTTTGAATACCCTACAGAGATGGATGTAGAAAGGGATAAGGACAATATCGTAGGACAAATCTAAAGCACTCCAAACCCCAATAATATGAAAAAGCAGATTTCTCAAAGACTGAAGATATATTAGTCATCTTCATTAAATGTCCAAAGAGCTGCATAGTTTTAGAAAAGTCTTCATTAAGGTCTTCATTTCGAGAACCTTACAACTGTACCACATGATGACAGAAATTAACTGAAGTTATATTTTAATTCAGAGATTGTATTTGAACAAAACAAATCTGACAGTGTTTAAAATTGTAAATTGCGAATATACCAGCCCTAYCAAATTTACAACACACTCCCTTCCTATTGCTGCCCTTGCCTTTACCTACCTGGAGAAAAAAAGAATTCAGGAAGATTTTCCTGGCTAAGACAAAAAAAAATASAGAGTTCTTCAGATTATATTTGGASAACTCTTACTGAGGTTGAAAGGAGCTGTTCTGGCATCAGAGTTTTACACTTCCATTTTTTTGCATATTGTTTAACACTTGAGGACATATGCAATCTTTAGAGTAAAAGAGGTTCARTGAGTTCACTATTTGGAAAGGTCTAAATTTTAGCTTCTTTTCAAATGCTAAAATCCTGATCAGGAACAAAATACTTATTTTAAATTGTTTTGTAAAGAATTGGAAAATAAGTGCTAATTAACTTATATTGGAGAACATTTTAAAAACAGATTTCCATCTATTGTATTTGGTAGAAATATTCTATTAATCTCATGATATTTAGCATGGCAGAAGAAGTCACCAGAAAAATGAACAGACAAAAAGAAGAGAAAAGAGATCAGGGCTATGATGTAGATAGCAATTAAAAAGATGGGTAGTACAGGGGAGGAAACTGGAACAAAAATGAAGAAAATAAAGCAGAAACACCAAAAGCAGACTGCAAAGGAGGAAGTGATACTGTGGTTACATGACAAAGGAAAAACCTCAAATGCAAAGGAGAATGTATGTTATATACATTACTAGGAGAGCAGAAATGTAGGGAAACAGAAATGAGTTCCTGTCACTCAGGAACTGGAAGCTCGTCAGGGCAGCAGTGTGTCCAAGGCAAAGCATCCCTCTGTCCAGCAGGAATTAGCTGTTTGGGCTAAAYGCTGCATCAATACAGCCAGCTACAGGGCTTCTGATGAGAGGGCAGCATCATGCCTAGTGAAATCTCACATCTGTGCTCCTCACAGAAGCAAATCCCAATAATCTGTCAAAAGTGCAGGTGTACTACTTGCAATTAAAGCACCTACTACAATGACACCAGAATATAAAAACTGACTGTTCCTATATTAAGCAATAACAAAATTTGCCCATACAAACAGTCAGCTAACACAGAAAAACTGGACAAAGCATTACCTTAATTTTTTCAGTTAAACCACCAACAAACAGCACAGCATTAACATCTACATCCAGAATGGTATATCCAGGTGGGGAGACAGCCCTGAATATGGCTGGCACGATGCTGGCTTTAGGACCATCCAGAGCTCGCACCGATATTGTGCCATTTTTTCCAGTCCTAGAGATTTTTAAAAAAKAATTTAAGCATAAAAAGTCAGTAACTACACCAAACATAGGAAAACTCTATTTTATATGGTACCTTTTAACAGAAGTACATGAGTGACCTGATGATGCTTTACTTTGGTACAAATGAACAAACACTTATGCCAGCATAAGTTAAAGACATGATCACAGAATGAGATTTGCTCCTCACCTGAATGTCTTTTTAAAACAAAATTCACTATATACATGATGTGGACCTTGCATTGACTAAAGCAAAGAATGTTTATAAGATTATATTTGAACTGAAATGAAGTGATAAAGTACTTCAGTTTCTTTCACTGAGGCACAGAATTTGCATTTCCTGCAGTGGAATTGTAAGGTTGCTTTTCAAACAGGCAAAAACCCCATTATGTTGAAGAATATTACCTCATTGTCCTCTATGAATCACATCAGATACTGAGGGTAACAACAACAGTGGACTTTGCCTGACAGTTTCTGCATCAGTTTGTTTTCTATTCCCTTGGTTATATTAATGTAGCAACCGGCATGGAAAGAGTTTGCTGACATATTTTTACAACAGAAGGAACACAGTGGAGTGATATGATTCTTCCTAGTCTTTCAGGTATAYAGAAAGGTATATCAAAGGAAACTTGAATAATTTGAACCCTTTAAAATAAATTGCTTAATATTAATTGAGCTTACAGCAGTATGGATAGTAGCTCTCCATAGCAAGGTTATTACTTACTTAACGGAAGTAAACTATTAATAATTTTATAATCACATCATAAACGASTGTTTCATCCCACACACACCAGAATCAACACAGGACTGCTGGCAAACGATTGAAAGTGGCTCCCTCAGTTGTCTTGGATGAATCCCATTCCCATGGACTTGTGTGGGTCTAAGGTGCAACTGATTTATAGTAGAAGGTTTACCAATGTAAAGCCCTTTAAGGGATGAAAGTTTTCAATGTAATAGTTCTTRAAAGACTAAAAGTCACTAAAAACTCTTTTTAAAGTGCTGAAATCTGATGCTTTCTGAAAGAAAGTTATTGGCACTTTCAGTATATATTGTGCTGAAATCGGGATTACAGTTTAAAAACACACAAGTACAATAATGCAAAAGTCACTGAGCAGACTGACACTTTTTAGGGTGTCTAATAATTCACAAATAGTACAGATGTCTTTAATCTTCAAACAGACTGAAATGCTAACAATGGAGTCTCTCCTATAAATAATTCTCTCTTATTAAGGGAGGACAATGGAGATTGAAGGAAGATCTTGGCTAACTTGACAGCAAAAAGACATTGCTATCCCGTGCATGACAAGTCATCAGGTTAGAAGATATTGTTCTAGTGATAGTTACTTCTGTAAAACTGGAGRATTACAGACATATCAGCACTCTGTGGCAGATATGCAAAAAGACACTGATAGGGCACTAAATTTGGAAGAGCTGTCGACTCCCTCAAAGGCAGAGAGGCCCTGTAGAGAGACCTTGACAACCTAGAGAGGTGGGCAATCACCAACCATATGAAATTTGACACAGGCAAGGGCTGGATTCCATACCTGGGATGGAGCAACCCTGGTTGTGTGTATAGACTGAGGAATGAGCTGGAGCTGCCCTGCAGAAAGGGATCAGCAGGTCCTGGTCAATGGCAAGTTGAACATGAGCCAGCAGTGTCTGGCAGCCAGGAGGGGCAACCCTGTCCTGGGGGGCATCAGGCACAGCATCGGCAGCCGGGCAAAGGAGGGGATTGTCCTGCTCTGTTCTGACCTGGGACAGCCTCACTTAGAGTGCTGAGGGCAGTTTTGGTGCCACAATATAAGAAAGACTTTAAAGTATTAGAGAGTGTCCAAATGAGGRCCATGTTCAAAGCAGGAATGGTGAAGAGTCTGGAAGGGAAGCCTTATGGGGAGTGGCCGAGGTCACTTGGTTTGGGCAGCCTGGAGGAGACTGTGGGGAAACCTCACTGCAGACTTCAGGATCCTCATGAGGGGAAATGGACGGGCAGGTACTGATCTCTTTACTCCTGTGATCAGTGGCAGGACTGGTATCAGAAAAAAGCTTTCCATCCAGAGAATGATTGAGCCCTGGAACAGGCTCCCCAGGGAAGCGGTCACAGCACCAAGCCTGGCAGAGTTCAAGAAATGTTTGGACAATGCTCTCAGGTACATGGTGTGACTTCTAGGGGTGTCCTGTGTAGGGCCAGGAGCTGGGCTTGACTATCCTGAGAAGCCCCTCCAACTCAGCATATTATAAAATTCTATGAAAAGTTTATGTAATGCCACACAGTGTCTGCTCCTGAGGAGATGCATGATATAAATGAGATTACTTGTGCAAGTCATCAGCATTAAATTTTAAAACACCAGGTGGTAAACTCTGTTCCTTGACCCCTTGAAAGCTCAGARAATCTTCACTGAAAAGCATGGCTTGTATGTGCTACAGTAGTTTAAGACTGAATTCTTGCTGAGCTAAACTGGATGTGTCTACAATGGACTTGTGATTCAGGCAGTCCTCAGAGGAAGGGCAGTGCTTAAACTCTGTCATTAACAATCAAAACGATGGCAATATTTCAATCACAGTTCATTAAAATCACAATTAATCAGGTCCTGCTCCTAACTGAGGCCTGCTGAAGTCAAGTAACACTGGTCTAGTGAGTCTCAAAAATATTCTCTCATCCATTTGACTGTCTCACGAAATTGACATTATTTGTGTGTTGTAAATCTGCTTTAAATAGTTTTGTCACATACTATTAKGCCAGGTTTTCCTTTGTTAATTGATACTTGGATTGACTGCAGTTCTTGATGCCAATTAGATTTGCTTCTGTAAGCAGGTAAGTAACTTGTAAGTGCATTTGCTAAACTCCTGTTACACCAAAGTATAAGGAATTCCTTTAGAAAAATCTTATAGGAAAAAAATGAAGTAAAATTCCATTAAAATAATTCAAAGTATTTCCATTATAACCTCTGAATATAAAATAAAATGAAAGGTTCAGTATGCTTTAAATAAAAAAGGTGATGAAAATTAAGTGTCCCTGGAAAAGTGATGCAATAATTACCAATTCAGTCAAACTAAATGAAAATGTTGGTGCATGCATCAACTGACCATCTCTGGTCATTASTCAATGGTCAGATTTTCATATTTAGATTTCATTCAGAATGCTGAGTGAACTTGAGAATTTTCCAACCTCTATGCCACAATATCTTTTTAAGGCCCTTTGGGATCCTTGATTAAGAATGACCATCAACCTATGGTGGATTTAACACCATATCATTATTATAGTCAATCCTTGTCACCACTAAAACAATGGCAAAATTCAGCAAGACCAGAGTTTCATCCTAYGTCCACATGCTAAGCACATGCTCTGCTCCAGCTACTCAGGCAGCTCTGTCAGGCTGAAAATGTCTGTGGCTGGAACTGAGCAGAAATTTGGAGAAAATGTGTGAGGAAATGAAACGAGTAAAACTCTCCAACAGCTTATGAAGGGAGTTAGAGGGGAGTTATCAAATGGACTAAAATGTTCAGAGTTGAAGACTCTTCTGTAGGGTATGTGATTTGTGAAGTCTGCCTTAAGAATGCAAAATCAGTCCCAAGCTCTTCCTCTTAATCCCACAAATCCAACTAAYGCCTCTGCAATGTAATTCTCCTAAACACTGCTCTGTACTTCTGATTTGTGCAGCTGTAATCATTCTAAATTGCTGATCCAGCACTCTGTTAGAAACTAATGGCATGCACATCCTATATATCCAGAACAACCAGCTAATAGGTAATGGGCTTTTGTAGGATGTGTGAATTTTATACCATGTCCTGGCTCCGTATTCTGCTGAAACAGCTTTCCTGTAAATGAAAGWCTGGCATTACTGTGTCATGAAGCTGCTTTGGTATGCATAATATGAACTGGAAAAGATTTAAACAATTTGTTTTGTACCCCAGTTTGTACTTTCCTAGCAGTGAGGTTTCATTAAGCCAGCTTCTGGAGACCCTGCCATAACTTTATTTAATTCTCTGCTCTGAATGGCTGATTTCTGTGATTTCACTAAATTATTTAAACTGGATGCCATTTCCTCCTCTGGGAGCTATGCATGTAACCAGAATGAGAGTGCTTTGTTTTCTTCCTACTTCATTCTCTCATTCTCTGASTATATTTTCCATTCTATGTTTAATACTATGTGAAATTAACTGTAATGATGCAAGAGAAATTACTCAGCTTTCTACCAAATTACAGTACAGCTGATGTTATCTAAATTACTAAGATTTATTCAAGACAAAGGCTCTAAAGTTGTGTATGCAATCCTTATGCTGTGATTACTAGGCCATATGCCATGTGTTTGCTATTTGAATGGAAAATACAAGCTTCAACTAACAAATTTGGGATTTGAATATTTATATACCTGTATTTCTAAAGTTCAAAAACATTACACAGCTGATCTCAAATTGCAAAATATATTTTAACTTTCCAGAATATCTCCTCCTTCAATTTTCATAAACTGTATATTTTATTAATATTTCCAGTTTGATGAGACATTTTGCCTATGGAAATGGCATTCTGAGTAAAAATCAAGATACTACTGTGTGACAGACCATTCATTTGCAGTTCTGTATCAAAACCAGAAATTCAGAAAAGCTGCTCCTCTTTAAAATTCAAGGAGAAAAGAATGGCAGTTATTCGATGCCAAAACCTGTAACTGATTTTAAAAGACAAGAAGACAATAGATAGAGTGATAGATAAACAAAAAGGAATAAATATAAGCAGTGAGAGACTGTTGATGCTAGAGGGGAATATGTGATTAAAGTAAATTCTTGACACAGAACAATTGACATTTCAATAGTAATTGTAGTGTATAGACTTCTGGTACTAATGGATGCAGGTTCAAAAGCTTTTGTTAAATCAGACTAGAATTTCTCATCTTAGTAATTTTTTTCTAAAATCTTGGAAGTGCAATAYATACTTACCTAGAGGCTTCAATCCGGTACCAAAACCCATCATCAATGGTCAGATCTGGATACTCCACCCGTCCAACTCCAGATCCCACATCCCACAGGAAGCTCACCTTGCCCTTGCGCATCTCTATGGCCAAGAAGTCAGTCTACATGCAAAATATGGAAATAGAAGCTATTTCATACTTTAATTGAGTAAGCTTTCCAGAATTTTTCACATTTCAGAAGGCCTAATGAAGCATCAGAAACCCACACGTAGACAGTAGAGTATTAACATTAATTCTCACATTGCTTTAAAATGAGACTCCCTTTTTCCTGTTTTTATTGACTCAAACAAAGAATCTAAGCCAAAGACAGAAAATTATTTCTCTCAATGATATGCCATAAATGACTGCCAGGCTTACAGAAATGTTAATACTGCAGCCATCCATAGAAGGATTTAACTCAGTGGAACACTGTGAAACATCCATTGGATGGCAGAATGATGTTGAGATACCTGATGCCACCTAGCCTTTTCATTTTGTATTAGGTAAATAAAATACATAGTTCAAAATGTTGGAAATAGAATACTTTTCCCATTTAGTGAATTATTATTGGTTATTCTAGAAGACTGTCTGCTACAGGCCTCATGGGAAACTGAATCATTCACCATTATTATGCTTGAAATTGTAGTCTTGACTTAAAATTACAATAAATAGGAGCTTTGACAGATGCAATATGATTAGCTACTTCATTCCCAAGGGAAAACCCACAACCAACTCCAAAATTACTCGGTTGCACTGTGAATTTTAAAGCTCTAAAGTAGTTCATGTACAAGCGTGTTATTTCATATCTGGTTAAAATAAAGATTTATGTAAAAAATGTGATGGTCATATTTTAGAAATCTCTATATAAATCCCAAAGACTGTAAATGTTTAGATTATCTTAGACCCTCTACAACTGCTTTGAAGACTCTGGGCGGAAAAAAACGCCTTTCTCATCTGTATTTGTCAGTAGGCTGATTTGATCGAGCAACTCTGACATGAAAAGCAGGAGACAGACTCACAAACTTGGCACTTCCAAGGTAAAAAAGCAGATTGTCAGCAACTACAGTCTTCACATTGAGAACGACRGTGTTGTAAGTTCCCTTCTTTATTTCTGGTCTGTATGTGCGAATACAATTGCCTCCAGAGGACACGGACACTTTGATCTTAAAAAAAAAAAAAAAAAACTAAAAAAAAAAAAAAAAAAAGCACCACAGAAAGAATTCAATTCACTGCTTGTTATTCCAGAATTAACCATAGATGCTTCCAAATAATCATAAAACTATCATACATTTCTTTGTCCTTCAATTTTTTTTTTGTTACATGTACCAGGGAGTTGCTTGAATATGCGAAGAAGGTAGAAATGGAATTTTCTTTCTGGGATTGTTCGTTAAAAGGAAATAAAATCTCTTTCCGGCATTCACATTTAAAGGATCAACTGCGTATATTAAAAATAACTAGAAGATATACTGGTCTAATGCAAGTAACAGTGGAATTCTAGCAGTACAGATAGTCTATAAGTAGAATATGCTAGGAAAATAAGCAGCTCTCCTGAAGGAATTACAGCATATTGCTATTGGCTAGTGAGAAGATTTATCWATTTTCCCCTTGTAATATCTTTGATTATGCCAATTTAAGACATCTTTTCACAATTAYTTTTTAAACCAACAGTTATGTCTATCACTGCTTTTACATGGTCCCCTAATGGCATTGGCATTCATAACTAAGTTTTATTTCCACAAATGAGTGACATATGCRTTTGGATACATGTGCTGGTTTCCTCAGGCTCTGAGCACAGATAAAAACACTTCCCTGTTTGCTTTCACGATGCCAGCACAGACATAATGACAGTACAACGGTGTTTCAATCCCAGCTAGACGTGTTTATGCATTAGAAGAAATGTACATAATGTACATAATCATCTTCTGCTTARGGCAAGCTCTGCTAAAAAGGAGACCCATTATAGGACCAAATTCAAAATTTCCTGATCTCAGGAATACTGAGCAGTTAAATACTTCATAGCCTTCAGACAGAGGATGGATGTGCCAAACATATCATTACTGCAGCCTGTCTTTTTATTTCATCACATATGTGGAATACATTTCTTTCCCAATATCCTATTCTTTTAGATTATTTTTGTCAACTATTTTTCAACCATTTTCAGGAACATTTCTCCAGTACCACCTACATGATTTTTTTCCTTTGCTAATTAGGTCAGAAGCTGAATAACCTCAATATTAACCAGATGATCCTTAAGTTGATAGGATTACTGAATCAGGGAGATGGACTCCAAACTCACTAAATGGACTAGAGATATATTTATTCTTAACTCAAGTTCAAGTCCTCAGTGCTGCTACTGGACAGAGAAAAATCAAAAATAYGGGAAAAGCAGATATACTCAGCAATTTCAGTGAGTCTGAGATGGTGTCATTCTTGAGTAATAGAAGTTCTATGAAATGAAAYCAGGGGCTTAATATCAGTGCTGAAGCAGAAAAACACATTTTTGTTTTCACAAAAAAATCAATATTGTGACTCTTCTGCTGTACTATCACTTACAGTACTTCTTAGAAAATAGCCTTTTGAGATCCATTCCAACAGATGTTATTCATTTAACAAGTGCATGTTTTAAAGGAAGAAACAAGACACACAGTGAAAAATCATCAGAGTATTCTTTTTATCTGAGAAATTACACTCCCTTATTTGCTCTCTTCACACATGTTTAAAATTAGGAAGGATTCACATTGTAGAAAAGAAATAAAAAAATAGAAAATAAATCCCATCAATACACAAAAGGCCATTTTTTTTGAGAAATAGGACTTACCGAATTGGCTTGCTTCCGAGCTTGGTTTATCAGCTCTTTTATCTGAGAAATGTTTTTCCCTAAATTATCCTGAAGCTCTTTGATTGGCTTGATTTTATCTAACAGGCGATCTGCTTCCTTTTCTAGGTTTTTAATACTGGAGTCTGCATCAGCAACTTCATAAGAAAGAACAAGGCAGAGCTTTAGACAATAGTGTCAGAGTCTATTACACATTGCAATAATAAAATCCAAGGAAATTCTGCATACACAATGCTCAGGTGATTGTTTAGGCTACTATGAGATACACACAGGCCAGGAAGATACCTGAACAGAATAAGGTAGTTCCAGAATGTTTAGAATCAAGTTAAAGTAGCAGTAACAGCAAACATTGGTGTTAAAGCAGGATTCTGGAGAGGTAACTATGCTTCGTATCAGGATAATAGTTACGGAAAACATTTCCTGTAGCAAAATACATTTATGAAAKAAATATTTGCTTTCTTCTTTTAAAAAGCCTCAAATTTTGAAGTAAAATGCTAGATTAATGAAAACTGGTTAGTTTCCATTAGTAATTTCTGAAATTACTGGGTTAAAATTACCTTGAAATTAATTMTTGAACTAACTATAATGGGCACAAATACAAAAAGGTATTATTCTRGTTCCAAGCTTAAAATTCTGTGTGTTACTGAGAGCAGATTTAAAAGCAGTGACAGTAAATTACAAATGTTTTTCTTTTTCAAATGAACTAAATAATATTTTTTTCAAATGAATTAATTAATTTTACAAGGATATTTTTGCTTCTCTTTTTTTTAAGCCTGAAATTCCTTTTTTTGCCTCTCAACATACAACTAGTGACTACTCAGCTCACATGAGGGTGTGGGTGTTTGTGGATGACACTGAAAGGGATAAACATGCATTTACCACCAGAAAGACGCATAKTACATAAAAATAATAGTCATGATAATAGCAATAAAAATAATGCTTAGATAAAGCATGAAAAACTGCATAGTTTTTGACCCAAACACTCATACCAAAAGCTTCAAGAAGCTTCTTGACGTTTAAGTTAAACTAGCTACCAAGTCACTTTACCTCAAAGTTTTCAGAAAACAATTATTTAGCTATTTCAATGAATGGGAAACATTGAGCACCATGCAGAAGCTGTGGTGGTAAGCAGTGAATCATTGTTTACTGGAAAACACACACTAAAAGCTGCAAGTAAGAAAATGTACGTACAGATTTCTGCAGGCAAGATATGGAGACAAAGAAAAGAGAAAAAACAGAGGATAATRTAAGAGACAGAAGATAACTTAAGAGAATGTTTTGAAGACCTAAACAGAAAAGTAAAGTAAAGTAAGGGACAGGATGAGCCTATAAATAACTTTCTGCCTTTTAAATACTGCATWTCTATCAAAATGAGAATTCAGGGCCTGAATTTTGACATGGAAGAGAGGCTATGCCTACTTTTGCATGTAATCATGAGTGCCAGCATAATTACTTTACATATCTGGAATGGTTCACCCTGCATAACTTTAATTTCATTCTGTAATCTGAGTATCCAYTAACATTTGGACAATGAGGAAGTGTACTTCTGGAGAACATTTTACAGTTTAGCTTTATCTGACATGAAACGGTTTGCAAGTGTTAAGACCACTCTTCAATGCAAACAGAATAATGGTGACTGGGGACAGTCAAGAGATTAAATTTTAAATTATCACTCCTAATCTCAAYTAGAATACTTGTGCTGGGACAGACAGCTTAGTCTAGATTCAGCAGTGCCAGGAAATTACTGCTTTAAGACTGTTTCTCTGTTGGTTCTTACTACCCTGCAAGAGGTTACACTGCAAGAATCCTCAAAGATCTGCTGCTTCTATAACCCAGCTGTAATCTCCCCACACTATTTCAATCAATAACTCCTTTCCATATTGTCTAAACTTGTATGGATCAGCCTGCCCAGTGGGAAGTGTACTGGGTCTCACACATGTATCTCAGCTGATGAGGGATGGGGAACTTGCAATAGACAGGCAGTGACAAACAACCACTGGGATTAACTTCTTTCACTGCTACAGCAACAACTGGAAGAGCACATTTGTCCACAGAACGRGAATGACAGCCTCCAAAACTATATGTTTTTAGGTGCCCAGCTTCATCAAGCTGATAACAATCTGGGGAACTCAAAATAGCTGAGAAATTAGTTCTTCAATCATTTTCTAAAGACACTCTAGYTCTGTGGCTGTCTACTCCTATATTATATGGATGGTCTAGCAATGTACCAYAAAATGTATTGTAATCTAGAACTCATTTTTATCCATCCTAACCGAAGTGAAAATACAAAAGTAATTGTCACATTTGATAAAAGAATTCATGGGAAAAAAAAAAAAAGAAAAAGAAAGAATGCAGACAAAACCCCATTCCCAGAATCTTCTTTCTTTCTTTTCTTTAAGTGTCTTCAGTGTTCTACCAAAAATAGGAACGTATATGAAAGAAGTCATGCATTTCTCCCAGGACTGATTATCTGATTGACTGAAGACAGATTTAGTGAGGGGTATTTTTCTTGAATCAAGCAGTGAATTGCCAGTCAGAATCTTTGATTATTCACCTCCTAAAMACTTTAAAAAGTAGTCTGAGGAACAAATCTATCCACATGTTCATCCCGCTGACATTAGCTTTTCTTCCAACTACTAGCACTAGTCRTTAAGATTTAAAACTCTTTTCACAGAATCACAGAATTGTTAGGGTTCAAGGGGATCTTTGGTCCCTTTTCACATATAAGAAGCCCAGAAAACTGAAGTGATAGAAAGTCCTTTTATCCCAGCATACTGCAGTAATACCATGGAAGTTAAATTCTGGAGTGTCTCAGCTTGAGATATGAAATGAAAAACACAAACTGAAAAAATAACAACACCAAATAAAAAAAAACCCAAAACTTACTGTTCTTGATTGGGTCCTTCACAACTGCATTTGTTTTGGCCACATCGTCTGTAAGTTTACTGTAGTTTTTTCTCAAGCCYAAGAGATTCCGATTGAGGTCTTTAATCTGGGCCAGGACGTCATTTGCAGTATCATTGGCTTGTCTTGCTTTGTCCTTGGCTGCCTGTACCTTTATAGCTGTATCTGTAGGTAGAAAATTATGAGTGACCAGAGTAAAGAAGGAACTTTTTGAGTAAAGATATATTATGCCTGTGGTCCAAAAAACTCCACCCTTATTTCTGAAGTTGTGGCTCTGAAAAACCCTCAAAATACAATAGCACCTGAGAAATACAACTGAATCTTTAATAAACCATCATCATTGTCAGGCCTGACAAGAGAAAGAAAAGGTAACCCTGAATGCCTTTTTTCACTTCCTTTTTTCATCATATCTGAGCAGTTCCTTTTGGGGTCATTAGTAGAGATCATGCACCTTTCTGGTTGAGTGAAACTTGGAGTTACTGTGTTACCACCTTCTATTAGTCCTACAAATTATTTTCAGCCACACTTCATATTATGCCATCCCTGCATATGTGGGTCCTTGTCCCACATGCAATCTGTCAATCTCATTCTGAATCTTTCTGCTTTTATGTGACTGTGAGTATAGCAGGGACACAAGAATTATTAGTTTAAGCTGCTCTCTGTTTTCTCAAATCCTTGAACGAGATATATGACAGGGTCATTTTCTCTCCCTTCCTCATTTGATTATTTTCCTGTTGGAATTTATTGCATTTTCTTATCCATGCCATTTATTTGCTCTGAATTCCAGTCTTAATACTCATGTGCTTATTTTTCTGAGTGTCCTTGTGCCAAGAGCAAGCACCCTGTAACTCTAATCTGCCAAGAGTTTATGACTGCTAATGATTGCATATTTCACATTACTTTTACTTGYTCCATATTTAGCATTCTGTGTCCTAAGGTTAACAGGCCTTAGAGGTCCATTTCAGTTGACGGCGACATCTATCTGTGCACAAGAAGACAAATACCCACATCAATATCTGTGACCAAAATCCAAGGAATGGTACATGATGAGCATGAAAAATTAAACAATTTATTTCGTGAATGCCTGAATTCAAGGATTATTATATCTAAAACTTTTCAGTTAGCTGGAATCTTAAAGTCACAAAAATATACAAGATGAATAGAAAATTGTTTTTCATGCTAAGGGTTTACTTGCAGTCTGAAATTTCTAGACCATCAAAAATCAGAAGAATAYAGATTGTCTTCAGAGACTTTTCTCATGGCCTAACTTCAGTTTATAAAGTGCTCCTTGGAGAGAAATTCACAGCAAAATACATTGATTTAAAATMTTTTGTTTTTTTTAAACATTCATTTTATCTTTCACTGTTCATTAGACTGAAACTGCGTTGTAGCTCCCTATCCCTTGCTATCACAATGTGATGTAACTAACATCCCAGGACTTTGGGATTTTGATGTGTACTACATTTTGAAAAAGAAAAAAGTCCACCTAGAATGACAAATGTGAGACACTGAAATGTTAAAGGTTAACGACTCAAGCAATGTCCATTGGCAAACACAGCAGGTTGCTATGCTGAGGTATGGGGTTGGAGTTTTTGSGTGTGTGGTGGTGAAACCTCTGATTTGCATAAGAACAGCTCAGTGTCCTGGGGGTGATCACCCATCATCAGAGGATGACTAAAACAAAAAAAACCCCTTGCTCAGCAACAAGATGTTTTTTCTGCCAGATAAGGAAAAAGRCTGATAAGAAGCAAATGYTGTGGAGGTGGGATAATGCTTTTTATCATGCCAATATCCTTCCTTACACAGCTGGTAAGGTATATACCCTGGGGGATATATTGGGACATTCACACATAGGCCTGAAGTGCTCATCCCTTCTGATAAGRCATACCTGRYCCAACTACAMTGGTGGGAGAAACAGCAATCAKGCCTTAGAAAGKGTCATCAAAGACCTCAGACTMATTTCTGGGGCTTTTCACCAGAGCACAGAACATGATCCCGAGTGGAGTGTCCCATCAGTTTAAAACTCCCTTCCAGGGGAGGTACCTGGATGTGCCCACCTGAACCTGAAGGCATCTTAACCCACTGAACTTTATGTTGTGTGGGGCTTCCCCCACCTTGGATGGATCAAGACTGTGAYCATCACTTTGATCAAGGAACTAATTTATCTAAATTGCAACAACCAAATCTCTGACTGATCTGCATGTGATCTTATCTTTCCTCTCCMCTAACTACTCTTACCTTTTCTTTCTTCCTTTCTTTATTTTCCTTACATATTTTCTTCAGTGATATTTTTATACTTTTATATTGTCATATTTCTATAGTTAATAACTAAAATGGCTATTACATTACTTTCCCCTTTTTACTGAAATCCAATTGTACTAAAATAAACCTGCTATATTTATGTACATATACATCTATGTATGTATGTATGTATGTATGTATGTATGTATGTATGTATGTATGTATGTATGTATCTATCTATCTATCTATCTATCTATCTATCCATCTATCTATATATCTAATGAACACTGGTCATTCAGTATGATTTCATTCTAACCTGCCCCAGTGATCTATTAACAAGAGCCTCAGTCACCCTTGCCTTCAGAAATGGGTCATAAGAGCACAGCACTCCAGAGCCCATTGAGGAAAACTTGTTCCAGTTCTAAGCAATYTACAGGCTAAAAAGATGTACAGCACCAAACAGCAGCTGGGAATGCTGAGAGTGGGGTGAAAAGGTAAGACAAAACCCAGCAAATTTCACCCTRCTTTTTCTGTAAAGTCAGTAAGTCCTATTCTTCTTGGGTTAAATTACACTTACATAACACTTGAAATTACAGTGGTTCAYAAACAGTAGCTTCAGAAAGACTTTTCACGTATAAACAAAGGACTGTCTTGGAGTGTATCATAATTCCTGATATCATAATTTTCTTTCAGAAAAGAAATTTCTGCAAACTGCAGAAGCATGGCACCTTTTACCATCCCAAAATTCAAACTGATACCATGCAAATATTTTCAGTTCAGCTTTCTCTCTTGCATTGCTCATCTTCATTTTATAACAGCCAATGGTCAAAGTGGACCCAGTGTGGATACAGGCAAAGACTGATGAGATAAAGGTAAAGTGATGGAAAAAGAAACAGACGAGCAGGACTGAGTCAAATGTTGCAACACTTTTCCAACTTACCATTTGGAATGGCTGACAGCTTTCCTAAGGTTTCATTCAAAGCTTTCAGGAGAATGGAATTCTTCTCATCAGCATCTTTCAGCCTGTTCTGCATGCTGTCCAGATTATCATCCTCTTCTGTAAAAAGTGCATATGATATAGAAGCTTTAACTCTTTGTTTTCACTATCCTTTCTTGGCACATAATTTAAAATGCACAATAAGCTGGCCATTTTCCATTGAGATATCAAATTGTGTAAATAAGGAAGTCRAGCAGAACTTGTTGCGGGGTTCACTAATCATCTTCATTGGTTTCTTTAAGTTCCCTATTTCCATGGTATCTAAATGCTTGAGTTCCTTGTACTGTTGTATATTTATCAAAGTTTTTTCAAAGGTGTGCAGAGGAAAGAATGGCTTATGATTATCATGTTATGATTTAGACCAATTCACATGAAGGTGCACTGATAGATTCAACTGTGATGTTAGTMATAGTTTTGATTCCTAGATTAAGCTACTGCCTTTCTTCTCTCTAAGGTGGTTGCCTGAGTTGAATGAGTTGAGAAAAAGACAAGACCGATTAGGCCAGCTTGCTGCTGAAATTTGAGTGTCCAGAGCCTTGTTCTCTTGGATTTTCTCAAAGATGTTGACATAACATTTGAAGAAAACACAAGATCACTGAGCTTCAATATGAGATGAATGCACTAAAAATTATTATTATTATTATTATTATTATTATTATTATTATTATTATTAAATAAATGCCCATCTACTAAATAACATCCATCAAATCAAATTTCTAGTACAAATCGAAGGCACAGATATTTGGTACATTACAGTTGAAACTGCTGTCCTCGTTTACAAATAAGTTCCTATTTTTCAGCATTTACTTTGAATAACAATTACAGGGGGTCCTTTGAACAGTATCCAGCAGAGCAATACAGCAATATCAAAACTGAGATCCCAGTTAAGCCATAAGGCTATTGAAACAGAGATTATTCCAAAATTCAGAAGTAAAGTTTGACACAAAAAAAAATGTAGTTAATGCTTAAGCTACTATTGTAGTGGGCATTTCTCTATTTCTTTGTATCAACATGAAGCTCTTTGGAACAGACAGCAGGTAATTCCTTACCTTAAAGGCATATCCTACTGAGAAACTAATTCAACATCACTGAGCTTGATAGCCAGAAGAAAAGAAGAATTTGTAGAAAAGGAGTTCAGGATACAAGCTATGACTGTGACCTTCAGGTACATGACAGGTTGCTGAAAATAAACATCTATGTGGTTCACATTCCACAAACTCTAAAAAAGTATGWTTTCTTAAAATTAGATGTGCAAGAAGCAATTTGTAAAAAGAAAAATCAAACAAAAATTWTATTGCCTGTAAGAAATTATTAATTAAATTTTCCAAGGCTATAGCAAGGCTGAAACAGCACATAGAATTTAAATGAGAACTAGACTTTTGTTGTTAGACCTTTTGAAATGTCATTGAGGAAGACACCTGTTTCTTTTATTTAAATTAGAGCAACATACAGGACTGCAGGAGTGCTGGGAGATAAYCCTTCACTCCAGCAAAAGTTTTGCCGAGGAACAGGACAGAGGAACCAGAATATTGTGAACTGTGAGAGGCACAGTTAGCACTAGAATAAAGTTTGGAAGAATTGCATATATTATATGATCATTCTTCTCCTTAAAAACAGCTTTATTTTTAAATGAAAGGTTTTGTCCTCACTGCTGAATGTGGCTATTGGTAATGTGATATTGTTAAACCAGGATGAACTCATGAGATTCTGGTCCTGTATGTCCTGAGATTTCATCTGAGCTCTTCTCTTGTTAAGTAATAATACTGACAAAACTGTTTTAATTTCCACCATCTAACTCTGAAATTACAGTCTGACTGATATTTCATGGTGTCTCTGGTGGGATGTTAGTGTTTATAAAGTGTGTCAATATTTCTAAGAAGTTTGACTCCTTCATGGTGGTGGTGTTCTAACTTTGTAGAMTACTTCTAAATTATCTCTTTTTCTCCTCTTTACTCTGCCATATCCAACATGCTAATTATCCCCCGGTTGTATTTCTGAAGAATCATGTTTCCAGACTTCTGTTTTCATCTTTGTAACCATGGCAGCAAACTGGTTTTTATGGCATTTCTCAAAGGAAGTTTTCCTAGAAGTTTCACTTCTAGGGAAATTGAATATTGAGACGCTACCTGTTAAATATTTTTTCCTTTAATCCCTCAAATACATTTTTTTTAAAATTACAGTAATAAAGCCATAAATAAGTGTTCCTAGGGAGGCTTTTACACAAAGAGAATTGAGGAGATACTATGTCCTGTGYCAGCTTTTCAAGGAAATAGTGGATTTTTCACAGAGATATTAAGTTTTTGTTTTRAAGTAACTTTTTATCTTGTAATCCAGATAGCCTCTTCACTAAGCACTGGACTAATTTGTTCCATGAMTCACAAACTAAACTGACTTCACATCAGCTTTTCCACATCCTTTAATTATTAGCATTTATGAAAAAAGCTGGGACAATGATTTGAATGCCCAAGATCTTCCAGTTAAGCACTAAAGTTAGTCAAAATACAGGCAGTTACAATCTAAGTTTTTCCAAACTACAGAGCCTATCTGACTCGGAAGAGGTTGGAAGGTCTGCACTGAAAGATKCCAGGCACTGTCAACTCTCATTAAAGTGTAGGTTGAGGAGTATCATGAGAAATTTCTCTCAATCCTGTYTCCACTTGATTAGCTCTGCACAGAGATGGCACAAGATGCCAATAAATGCACTGTTTGTAGTTCAAATCAGCAAAACCAGTCATGCATTGCTGAAACTAAAACCTAAAGCAGGAACCTGAAGGACTTTGCATGTATCAGCCTATAGRTTTGCTGGCTTGGTTAACATCAACAAAGGTTTTCAATTTCTGTTTAAATTAAACCGAGCATTACAGGATAAACCATCATTCCTTATTCCTCTGAGTGAATAAATTGAAGTGAGCCAAATGAAAAAAAAAACCCAAACAACACTGTGTGCATATATTTCATCTTAAAATGCACTCAAGAATTTTGTTACTGTTTATACAGAGTGCTTTACTCTTACAGGAGATACTGTTTTTACAAGTCTCTGCAGATCACATACAMAGGTGACACTGGTTAATTGCTGATGATGTGTCACCATCATAGTGGAACATGATGGAAACAGGTATCTTGTGATGGTATGGATAAACACAGTTTTTCAACATGAAACTGTCCAAGAAAATATCCATAAGGCTATGCTACCAAACGCACATATCCCAAAATCAGACTAAAGGTGGAAATCTACCAAGGAGCAACAAATGCATCTGTTTTTATTGACTGGAAACTGCAGGAATGAACTGACTGTTACACACATCCCTTTCTGTTACATTTGTATTACTTCCAAATAGCATTCTTGCTCCCCACAGTCTCATCCTATAAAGAGGAACATGGGTCACAAATTCAATTTTTCTTCCCTAAACCAAGCAAGACTTAGAAACTGGCATTAGGAACAAATAGAAGAAAGAGAAGKAACTAGAGAAATGCAGCTAATTAAGTTTAACTTTTTAAAAAGAGTACTTTCATCACTAACTGCAGCAACCTGGTGAATGTAATAYGCCAGGTCAGCAGAAAGACAAAGCAGAGGAGAATACACAAACAACGATCTATCAGCTGGCTATGTTGCCTATCAGCTAGAAAATGTTTTAGTTAAAAATATTCATGTGTTGTCAGACAAGCCGAGTCCTCCTCAAGTTGCAATTCTTAAGCAAAAGAAATTACAYGAGCAGAATTTCAGTAGCCACCTGACAGCAGTCTCTGGCTGAAGAGGAGTTTATGCATCTTATTTTCACTTTTCATTGATCAGTTTTGACAAAGTCTGTATRCAGTCTCAAATATGCACTGGAGTAAGTATATTTTTAAAACTATGAATTCAAAATTATAAGGAAGAAAAACTGCTCCTGGCAAACTGAAAAATCCCTCAAGGCATAGAGAAAATGAAGCTAGCAGGCAGCAGCATTTACTCACTGGTAGCCAAAGTTTCAAAATTCCATCTTAGCCACAACACTACACACAGATTTTGCCTCTCCCACCAGGGTTATTCTTTCTAACTCCTAGCCACATAGAGAGAGAAATGACTAAATCTCTATTTTAATAGCTTCTGTCAGAAGCTTTGCTTTGTAAGGACTGTTTCAGCAGTCTTTAGTGRTAGTATAAAACATTTTCATGATTAACAGCTATTTTATAACTCAGGTAATTGGCCACAAATCAGGCGAATGCCATAATGTAGGAAGAAAACACCCCCATCTGTACCATGGCCCAGGCTGGATTTTTGGAGTGTGTATTAGTTGAGTGGCTTATGGGTCTTTATTACTTTAACTAATGTACTTCCTGTAGTGCAGACAGAGAAATTTTAAGCTAGTCATTACTTCTGTCTACCAGATCTTTATGGAGTGCCCATTAGCCATCCTGCATTTCCAGCTGAGGCTCTGAAAGGGTGGCTTTATAAGGATTCTAAGAAAACATCTTTCCATTAGTTTGCCACTGAACTCTCACTTTCTGTCGTATGAAACTCAAGACTTCCAGAAGGGATTATSTTCATAATAATAGTAAAATATGTTCTATGTTACTCACAATACTAATAATATCACCACTTTGGTGCAAAAGCAGAGTGGGGAATAGAAATCTGACACTGTGTTTTCTTCCTACACATCTAGATTCTGGGCACAATGTTAACTGAGCTCCATGGGTTGAGCTGTGGAGYACGGACATGTTTTATCAGATGTAAAAAGGCACCCTGTTCAAGTCCAGAATGTTTGTCTTTATAAAGCACTTTAAGATGTGTTGGAGAGCATTAAGAAAGCTCAATCTCATTACCCTTCCGTTTGGGGCAAAAACATAGACAAAGATCTAATATGTGAATTTTAAGCACTGCTGCCTGCTTGCATTAAGTTTGCTTAATGAATCTTTGGTGTGTTTGGACATTTGCTTCTGAATTATAAAACTGTTATCAACACAAATTCTCACTGGTACGATGCGAAAACTTACTTTTTTTTCAAAATTTTCTGCAGTAATGATTGTAATATCTCTTGTTTCAGGGTTAAATTGAACAGTCTTGTGGACACATGGAATTCACATGCATCCTCGTAGAGATACCATTTTAATTTGTCCTTGAAAGCACAGCACTGTGCTTTACTCCATTACAYCTGCCTGGGGGGCAGAGAGCTGTGGACTCCACTGTGAGGTGTCCAGTCTGCTCCCTGAAATGCTGTGGCTGTTTTACTGTTTCTTATACACCAGCCATGGCAAACTGCAGCAGTTTGCATTCCAGAAAGCATCTCTATTTTTGTCTACTTCAGCCATACTACTGAAATTGCACACTGGCCTCTTCTCACACTCTTGTGATTTTCTATAACATATTTCCTGAAATATGTTCCTCCAGCCCTAAATCTGTACTGAATCTGGCAGTGGAGAGTCTCAATAAAGAAGACCCTAAATATACATCCAAGATTTACTAGAAACTCAGAYACATTTCTCTCCCTCAGTTCGGCTACAAGCAAGTAATGATGTTTCTCACTTTCAAACAGTGTATGACAGTGAAATGCAATTAATGACCTTATGAAGCATTATGCTTTACAACCTTATTAAACATAATGTTTACTTGTTAACTAGTTCTGCAGTTGGAAATCCTAAAKCTGCCAAAACTAAATTAAAGTGTAGTAATAGCCAAAAGATGACTAAGCTGTATGGATCTCCTCCTTTATGCTGTATGCTCTTAATGTATCTCCCAGGAGGCCAAAGAGAATTTTGTAAGCAAAAACATGAAAGATAGGGCTCTATTATGAAAATCTGTCTTGCTTCTAGTAAGAAGTATTTTAACTAAGCTAGCAGGACAGGGAACTTCATGCATCATCTCTGTGACTATTTTAAAACTCAGCCTCTAATATTTACTGTATGCAATTTTTCAAGTTCTGATGCATGAAAACAAAAAAWTAAAAAAAGAGAACACGAGAAAGGCCAGCTTGATTTTCAGAACCTGCTTTTTCCCCCTTGTCTTTATTTCTTCCAAGTCCTAAATCTGTTCTCTCACAGCAGTTTCCAGGTGCTGTGCTTCTTCCATCCTTGTGGTTAACTCCAGGTTAACCCAATTATAGCTTCAGCTAGTTCAATCAGACTGAACTATAATGCATTTAATATGAAGGAATTTTTCAAAAACTACAGTTACAGGACATAAGCTTCTCAAAATACACGCACCAAAATTTCAAATTACTAAAAGGAGGGGATTACAATTCACTAATTTGACATAATTCTCAAAAGCATCAACTTGGACTTAGTATTCAGATGGAAGACTTTCAAATAGTTGTACAGAGGACTCAGTTAACTGATCCTCCTCTCAGACTTCRCTATACCACTGACACACTCAACGCTCCTAAATTGCTTTCTTTGTTATATGCAAAATTAAAGTAATTAAAGCAGTAACATTTAACATTTTTCACATTTTTTGGCCTACTCAAAAGTGGATAATTGTATCATATTTGTTTCCCCTCAGGTTTAGTAGAAAAGAATTATTTTTTCAATTCCTTCCTAGGAGTGCTGTGGAGAAAGAAGTATTGAGTACTGTTAAACAAATGCTTCATTAGTGTTGCAACAAGTATTTTCTTACAGGACCTATAAAA
The DNA here is from genome assembly GCF_030028575.1 of Malurus melanocephalus. Taxonomy (NCBI): domain Eukaryota; kingdom Metazoa; phylum Chordata; class Aves; order Passeriformes; family Maluridae; genus Malurus; species Malurus melanocephalus. The sequence continues at coordinate 103,288 of NW_026623270.1, read as the reverse complement.
CAATCTGTCTGGATAAAGACCCAAGAAATAAACTGTTTTTTGGTTTCAATGATCAGATAATTTAATCAGAGGCTCTGAACAAGTATTTGTCCAAAGATCATTTTTCTTCTTCTGACCAACAGCCATTCCTCACTGATGTTCATCTAAGCTGTTTTCAAAGATTTTCAAAGGTTGTTATCTCCCTAATCTTCTCAGCAATCAAATGCAGTACATCTGTATTTTAATCACAATGAAGATTTGCCGAATATGTTTTTGGTATCAGTGCATTTGTGATATGTCAGTCCCATCTGCTTTGGAGAAACCATGACTTATTGAAGAATATTAAACCCTCTTGATTATTTCTCTAGCYACATTCCAAATCTACATTATTTCAATCTTTCTCCTCATCTCTCCTCTGCAAGATCACTAATTAGTCTTCATGGTGTTTTCAGGACTCTGCCAACCACCTCAGCCCTCATAAAGTTCAGTGCTCATCACTGTAGGCAGTATCTTTGCTAAGGCATGAGAAACCCCGAACAGCGGGAAGTATTGTTTCAAATGTTTTGGAAAGCATGTACCTATTCATGCATTCCTCTGCGACATCTGCCTTTACCACCTCTACCCAACACAYGATCCATGCATCTCTTTAGTTGTGTTTTACAGAAAGGCTACTCAAACAATTGCTCACCATTCTGCATTTCTGCAGCTCATTATTCATGTAAGACCTCCTATGTGTCTCCACTTACTACTGTCCCACCTTCTCACACTATGGCATCCATTAGGAATACTCCCAGTTACTAATGAGAAAATACTAAGGAAATGATACACAGTGTGACCTGAATTATTAGCTTTTACAGCACACTGAACACCATGGATCAAAACCTTATTTTTTGGTCCCCCGTGGAAAATACCAAAGAGAAATGAAAGATGTTTTATTTTTCACTAGGAAACCAAAGCATTTGATTTGGCACCTATGAATCTTATGAGTTAGCTTGCATTTAGACATGTGTTGATGCTTTAGAAACAGAAATCTTCTTGAGTGTTTGAAATTTTTTCTCTACAGACATTTTCTCAGTCTTTTGTTTGCTTTTTGTTCTCTTAAAGGAAATGTTKAGCAATTCTCGCCCATTACTCTGTTTGTCAAACAGCTTCATTAGACCTCCCCATGCTTCCATTTCCAGGCAAAACCCCTTTATACACTCTCAAGAGACGAATCTCCTGCTACCATTGCAAAACCAGATGTGTATTGACAAGAATAAAAATTTAACATTGGGTTTGATTTTGGTACTAGTTTTCTGCTAGAGCAAATCAGAATCAGTATTTCCACGCCCCTCTTCCCCCCACTTACTCTTGCCCTCATTGTAGTTAGCAAGAGCAGACCTAAGCTCCCTTCTCCTCAGCCTTCYTGTCCAAGAAACGGACAGAGAGGACAAGAACTCCTGCACAATGCCTGGACATAAAACAGGAGAATCTTCTTCACTGATACATTGTTCAATTCATTTGTTCAATATTTGTTCATTCATTGTTAAATACACTGTTCAATTTCGAATCAATTAATGAATTATACTTTTTTCCTACTGATACAGCTTCTTCATACCAGAAGCACAGCAGTCTCACAATGGGTTTTTTTCTCTGTTTAATGTGTCTGAATGCCATATACTGCACATACCTTTTACATCACTTTCTAACATCTTGGCCTCATTAAGGACCCTGAAGCTTTTCTGCAGAGAGTTCTTGGCGCCATCCTTCAACGATCCTTCAGGACCCGACGTCTGTAGACAAAMAAGCAGTGTCAAACACACAGGAAAGTCTGAGGTCATAAGACATATGAACATGATCTAAGGGAACAGCCATCTAAATTTTAAATGCACATCATTGTGCTCTGAATTACATCCCATTGCCATTATATTGGTCTAAAAGAGMAAAAAAAWKRWYYWWWTTTTTTTTWWTTMTTWTTTWTKRKRRGMMASMWSMYCYYYKKWRGAMMASMRRMKWCWWYAAWKARRRRMRAYWWTYWYTAYMWTRWWRAMRAWRKGKKTKWRMWCTMWRAGMRAAAMWMTMYMMAYAGACAAACARAAYATATTTCAAYTTAAAATGTGCATTTATCCKTCCAGCTATGGACAGAACACCATRCAGTACAGTATTTCTCTCAAACTGCAGCTACAGAAACTTTAGAGGCCAGATTGGCTCTGATGACTCTAATAATGACAACTGAGATTCATTTGTGGTTAAATTAAAGAATTACAATTGCTAGGTGAGTAAAGAAATAAAAAATAGAGTTTTACAAGAAAGGCAAACTGCAGTTATTCTGACAGAGTTTTATTACTAAGTAACCATCCTTCATCATATCATGCTACTTAAAGATCTTTYTTCTGAAAGACATCCATCCCTACCTTCAGTGCAGAGGCTGATCAATAGATGGAATGATTTTTCTAAATTAGATTAGCGTTTTCAGTCGGTAGGAAATGCTCCAGGTTCTGAACCACTTACTGTTCAGTTTGTAAAACTGAACTCAGGTCACACATCAYAGTGAATACATTTCTTTGAGAATACTCCTGACAGCCAGATAACATTCTATATTAGTCATGGGTCATAGCCTTGTAAGTAGTATGTAATTAAGAAGCAGCTACTTTTCATTTTCCAGGGCAGATACATATACTCAAAAATTAACTGTGTGTCAATTAAATGACACAATTATTATTGCTATTCATTATTTATATAATGARCAAGCCCAGAGGTGACGATTCACATACTACTGAAGCTCTGATGTTTTTCAATGACACTGTAAAAAACGTATCATGAACTTGCCATTTCTTTTCCTTTTAACAATCTTAAAGAATGCTTTGGAAACTTTTAAAATTCAGAACCAAGCTTTTTGTTCTGAGATATGTCTTGGTATATGTTGCCATGTCACAAGGATATAGCGATTAAAGATTCCTGTGTTCAAATGGGATGTAAATGTAAGTTTTAATGGGATTTTAAGAACTAAGGCACACATGACTGCCATTTTCCAAGTTCACCTGAAATATTAAGCTGTGTACACACTCCTTTCAACAACAGTAGAAACATACATATTCAAAAGATGAACAAAATTAGTTCCTTGTAGATTTTCTCTACCACATAACAACAAGTAGCACAGGCAACAGAAAAATACAAAAAAAAAGGAAAAAAAAAATTAAAAAAAAAACTATGAAGTGAAGCAAAAGATGGATCCTGAAGGAAAAATGTTTGGCCAGATTTTGTGGCAGATGCACCTGTCAAATCAGATAATACTTTAAAATTTGTTTTCCCACTAGCAATAGTACCCAGGGTATGATCACTCTGTGACCATGGACTTCAAAATAAAAATTGTTGTTATTATTATTGTTATTATTTTAAGACTAAGCATGGCTGACTGGCTCTTGAAGCAGCTTAGAGTCAATAAAATGAAATTAGAAGGTCAGATTTACAATGCAAAACCAAGAAATTAATCAAATCAAGGACAGTAATTGGGCATGTGCTGACAATTAGTCAGAAACAGATTTCAGCAYGATGTAAATACTAGAAAAGCCCTTTCAGAGATAAACAAACTTGTATTGATTAAAAGGTTTCTTTTATATTTTTAAAAAACAATTCTAAATGAGTATTAATCAAGACATCTGATAGAAAATGTCCTTTTTTATTAGCTCCTCTTGTGGTTCATGAGATATCAATTTATGAAGCGGTCAGTAATTAAAACAAACATTTTATGATTTTGTGTAAGGTGAGTTTGTATGCTTGTGGTAAGCTTGGATTATGGTGAATCACTTTATGATTTAGCAGAATTTACAGCCAAGACTCTTTGATGTTATTTTCTAACTTGGGACAAATACTGTAAAAGGAAAAAAGAATAAAAAAAAATAAAAAAGGAAAAAAAAAAAACAAATACTGTAAAAGGAAAAAAGAATAAAAAAGAATAAAAAAGGAAAACAAAAAAAAAAAAGATAAAAAAATTGTGACTCAAAATAAATTTGAAAATTGCAGGGTCTCTGGAATCTAATTTGTTCTAATTCTGCCTCTTCCAGAGTGTCCAAAACCTGTGGATGGCACCTTCATCTCCCTGTGCCTTTCCTCATGGCCTCTACCTTCCCCATGCAAACTCTGYGCAGTTTGAATCCCTGCTGCATCTCATGGCAGAAGTGGCACCATTTTATGTATCCAAACAGTGCTGTCTCAATCATGGTTTAGAGGCATAAATGCACTGGGGCAATTTTTGAGGATCACAAACTTATACAGGGACAAGGTTTTATAGGCATAAGTGTTAATGTAGATCAGTGAAAAATAGTTATGCCTTATTCTTAAATTATTTTCTTTTTACATGCATTTAGGTTGTGAAGTTTTCCCCTATGCAAGAGTTAGGGTTACTCTCATTTCTACCAGTCTGGGAGATAGATACCAAAAATGTTATGAGTGATTTGCACCTCAGGACATCCTCACAAGGATGTCTAAGACATTCCAACCCAAGGAAATCCAGACACCCAACACAACTGCTGGGGTTTACTTACAAAGAAAGTCAAAATCAAAGAAGGAAGCAGGACTCTAAACATTCAATGTGTCCCCTGTGCTTCCAGGTCCGGTAAGTCCTCTCTAAAAAGCCTAAGAATAATCAGACTTTTTCAAGATATACTGTAAAAGCATGGTTCTTATCTGTGAGATGTGAACAGAATCTGTTAATGTGACTCCTTTCTAGTCAGTTACTGCCTTGGCTAAGTAATGGAATGCTGAAACTGCCTGAATGCTAAAGATTTCTCATTTGTGATGAATTTATTTTGGTTTCAAAGGGGAGAGCAAATCCATCATAAAAAGCTCAGGAGGAATTTTTCTGTCATATTTTTAATACATTTTTTCCCAGTCATTTATCAGGCTTCTGATAATCACGATGGATTTTAAACATATTTTCACTCATGCTTTTAGCAACATTAGCTTAATTTGAAAACAAAGGGTTTTTTTCCCATTACAAACCAAAAACCTAAAAACCTCTGAGATATCACTAAGGTTCTGGCAAATAATTTGATCCAGTGATGTACAGGACAGAACCTGAAATGAAAACTTGTCCCTCAGACTCTGGCTCATACACAATCTTGTTGCTGTTGGGAAACCTTCATCCCCCTGCCCCAACATTATAGCTGGTGAATGGGAAAGGTGAGGATCAGGGGTGCATGTGAGCTACAGCACTTGTCTTCATTATCTGCCAGCAGCTGGAGCTCAGAATCTCTTACAGAAGACAGGCATCCACAAAACCTCATAAAAAAGAGAGCATGGCTCCATCTTTCAAAAGGAGGGGAAAAACATGAACTCCGTCTTCTACACAGGGTCCCCAGGTCAACTTCTCAGACAGTTGGGGACACAGTTTCCAGGGACTTATCAGTCTGAGGGGGCTTAAATTCACACATGATGCCTTCTAGGAGACTGAACCATTGTGCTCCAGACAGCCCTGACCGAGGGTACATTGCTGGTCTTGTGCTGAAGCTCAGCTAAAAGCTCCTTGGGACCTCTAGAAAGTGGGACCCTGATTTACCTGGTTACCAGTTAAACTTTTCACCTAGGATGAGCAAACATTCAACAGTCTGTAAATAAAAACAAGGAAATAGAATAGCAAAATGATGGCTGTAGTTCACAACTGACATATTTTTAAAACCTGGCTCAAAATCCTCACATGATCATTTAAAAAATAACAGCTAAATCTATTGCTCTGCAGCAGTTTGACAGTAAACCACTGATGACCTCTATATCAAGTCAATTACATTTAAAAGGCATCAGCTGCCTCAATTTTCTTCCTCATCAACTAGATCCCCATTTCACATATACTGCTCGTAAAAAACCAAGCTCCCTCTAATGAATACATGCAATGGAGATGCTGAAAACATCACCTTAATTTTTTCATCTCTTTCCTTGCTACTCTCTTGCTCCTATTTGCATCATATTGCCCATCTTGACCTCCATCTCTTAAATTATCTATCCCCTTTCTCTCTACACTATAATCACCCAGTGATATATACACTTTTGTCTCCATCCTGTAATTGCCAGCTTTGTTTCTTTACTGCTCTATGTGTAGTTTTTTTCCCTTTTCAATCAGCTTTTTCCCTTTTCAAACAGCTGCCTGTCTCACTCACTCCAAGTCATCAAAGGAGAAAAAGACAGTATGTATTACATTCTAATGAGAAAAAAAAAAACCAAAAAAAAAAGGGCCAGGACCTTATTTACTTTTGCAGTGTAATTAGGCATTCTGGTGAAACAAAGAACTATTTACAGACAACTAGCAGATACTAATGTGTGAGGTGAATTTTTTTCACCAAAAGAGAAATATAGTAATTCATGTTATTTGAAAAAACACTGAAAATGTAAAGAGCCTAAAAATATTAAATTTTTTGTGCAGTGGCCAGGTCCYTTTATCCCTCTGATAAATACAGACCTTTACAGCATGTGATTGATTTTGCTATTATCATAATCCATTCGACTAAAGTAGCTTTCTGCAAACTGCCTTTATTCATACAGTACAAGTGCTGTAACTACGTTGTTTCTGTTCATCTATATGTTTCTATATCAAATATAGGTTCTGGCAATCTCATATTATACTCTCATTGCCCCACGTTTCTGAGTGCCTGTGAAGTGCATGTCTGTTACTCTCTGAACAACTCCTACAAATGAGCCATTAACTCCTTTGATATTTGACATAAAAGATACTTTTGGCTATGCTCAGAATGTTTTCTGCTCACAGTATATACGCATTGAGGAGCTGAGATCCTCATTATGACTCAGGCTGGAGAGCTGGTGTTACCTTACAACCCTATTTTTAAAAGTTCTCTCAATTTTCTCTGAAAATATGCATGTACTACCTCCTAGTGAGAATAAAATTTCTCTGCAAAAACTATGGTAAAGTTCACAAAGTGAATAAAACTTTCCACTCCCCTCCTACAATTCTCCATTTCTAGAATTCTGGCCAGGTGCATGCAGTTCATCTGATGTGCAGGGAAGTGCCTCCAAGCATTTTCATGGAACTAGGTTGAAGAGTTAATTAAGGTACAGAGTTCTTTATCTTTAATGAATGTATTGCACACGTCTAAAATAGCATTAYTGAATATCAAATGGCCTACACTCCTGACTCCAAGTTGTTGGCTGGAGCCATATGCAGAGGCCAAAAGGTGGAAAACAGAGGGAGGAAGGACAGTAAATAAAATGGGAAAGAAAAGTAAAGAACGTGAGTTAGGAACAAATAGGGATGTTGTCTGAAGGCACATGTAGCTCTGAGAGAGGCATAGCTTTCTGATCACAACATGAGAATGCTTGATGGCAAAGGTCTGCACTTGAAGTCCTACGATGGCAAAACATGGATCTGAGATAAGGTGTCACATGTTCCATAGAAAATATAAACCTTCTTCTCAATCTACTCATTTWCCTTACCTCTTGCATGGCTTCGTTTGCGAGAGCCTTGGCTTCCTTGGCAACTCTTTCAGCTTCATCTATGTTATCTTTGATGTTAGTGTAAGCATTGAAAGCACGTGTGGCATTGAAAGAGAGGTTTTTGGCTTCAATAAGGATTCTGTTGGAATGGGAAAAGTAAACACACCATTAAACCTGCTTTCAGAGCTCAGCAGAACAGAGTATTCTACTTTTTCAAAYCCAATGGCCTGTATTTCTAAGGCTTTTTCTATGGTGTTTCTTTAGAGAGCAGTGCTACACTTGAGATTTCAAGAGATCTGACATCACGTGTTTAATGGAACTCACATTTTATCTGTGGAGAAAGATATAAAGAATARTGTTCTCTAAAAGAGGAGGTCCTGTGAGATAAAAATAGATCAGACACTGAGAAAAGACAGCAYTGTGCTTACTGCTCTAATACAAGTAACATATTAATAAAGTGGGTTTCAAGGCTATGTGCTGAACCAGGCAAATTCAATGAAATCTGCACTGTAGGAACATGAAGGATCATCAGAGACATGTTCYAAAGTAGAATCTCTTGGTCTGCCTGCCAAACACAGAATTTTGAAGTTTTGTAGTTTTGAAGATCTCACAGTCCAAATCCTAAATGCTAATTTCACTGACCAAAATAAAAAACATAAGCAGTACTGAATGCTGTAAATAGATTAAAAGATAATTCTAAACAGTTAATATTTGCTGGTTCAGGAACAGAGCTCAGCTAACCTCCTTCCTAGGGGAATTTCTAGTCAGCAGGCTGGGGACACAACTTTTCTTGMACTCTCTCTGTATGATGTATTCAARCATTGTCTAAAAAGAATTACTGCACCTACAGAATGAACTTGAAGACAACTATCTCAGTAGTCATTGYTACCAATGCCTATGTTGATTTTACTGAATAAAGTGTRAAYGAGAAWAAAMGTAGCATRCTTTTGATATTTWWAAAAAAAAWMWMTYTTTTTTTTTTTCATGCAGTGCTTCTAGAAAATACTGGAACTCTGAAGTTATGCTGGGGACCGATCCAACASGCAGAATACCCACGATCTATTTCTGACTATTACTATTGCAAATTACAGTTACTATTHATGGCTTGCTCTCTTAAATGCATAGAATGCGATAAAACAAAAGACACCTCTCTCTTTCTACCCAAAAATTCCAACAAAACCAACAAACCCTTGTTTTATATTCTTTCCAGAAAACTATTTTCATTATGAGTTATAAAGTATCACTCTTCTGAAAGGGCTGCAGTCTCACTTATATTCTCACTCACTGCAATTCTCACTTATATTTAGGAATGTGATAGTGGTAAACAGAAACTAAAGTTTCTGTACTTAGGTTTAAGCATTTTGGTCCAGGACAYCTGCTGGTTTTGGGAGAGTGTTTTGAAACCAGTAGAGGAATTACTGTCCATTACTTTAGGGAATTTCTGACAACAAATAATTTAGCATCACAATAATAGTCTCTTACCAAAATGGTCATCTTAAAAAGGAAAATACTACTTTTTAACATGAAAACATGCAGTGAGCTCTTTAAGAATTTTCATTTTTTTTCACGATATAGTAGTATGCATTTGATAAGTTAAGTGCTATGAGAGCATCTGAGGGCACTGTTTGCTGTCCATGCAGCCTGTAAGAAACACCAAACATATGAAACCATTTACAAGAGATACACAAATCGACCAGCTCAATAGCTGCATACCTGTACAGATCACTGGTTATTTGTACACCCCCAGTGACTGATTGAAGTGAAAGAATGCCCTTCAAGTTCTGTGAAGCAATTTTGCAAACCTGCTTCATGATTTTAACATTACCAGAGAGTGCCTGCCTTACCCATCCAGCACTGCAGATGATTCATTCAGCTGGCCTGCATGGYTCTCAGCTTGCAACACCTTTTCTGGAAGCATCCTGTCACGAATTTCTTGTGATAAGTCATCTGTTTTATCTTTCAGCTGATCAGACATTGGCTGTATCTTATCTGCAACACCTTCTACATACTGAAAATGAAAAAAGAAAAGCCTTTAAATTGCTGAATGCAATCATTTTGTAGCCCTGCATATATACAATGTCTTTTTTTTCTTTTCTGGTAAGCTATTATTTCAACTTACTCACGCATCAAAACTTCAGGAATTAACACAGAAAGATTAACAGGAATGGCTGGACTGGAAAGTAGAGAGGAGATAAACAATATTCCAAGAGCTACTTCCCTCTCTTGAGCTTATTAGAAGCTTTTAWTTTACAATTAAGGAACTGCACAGTTTAAAAGCCTATAAATGCAGATCTGGATTTATTTCCTAAATGTAGATGAATGCACAGTTATATGATATTGTTGCTGAGCTCCAAAATRATAACTAATAAATGGCAGAAGTTTCATCTTTCAGGACCCTTTGAGTGATTGCAATGTATTTTTGCTTATTAAAGCATCTTAGTAAGAACCAAAGTTTTTGAAGACCTGCCATTCCTGTTCCAATAAGCCATCTCAATGGTTTTAATTTCCCATCTTCCAAAGAGCATTTTCCCATTCATTACAACAAGCTTCACTGAATGCTGGAAATACCTCCAAAACCAATGATACTTCAAGAAATGTGGTTTTTTTGGGGTTTTTTTTGATAGTTAAGGCACTGATCTCAAATTCTGCTGATAAAACTTTTAAGGGAGAATTTTCAGAAATATTATGTAAAGTGAGAGTGCAATCTTCTCCTCTCTCTGATCTATCTAAACTTTAAATTGTGGCCACAGGCAACAAATTATTTCTGAAGTTACCTTCTGATATTCACACAGAGTTTTTGTGCAGATACATCTAGATTACAGAGTCGTAGTGAGATTAATGGGTCTGCTGCATCTGTAATTCTCAGGATAAAGTCAGTACCACAATCAGAATACCATATTTATAAATGGCAGAGTCCATGAAACATTATGACCTACCTCATATGTAATCCAATGACTCACTTAAAACTCCAAGTTATTAAATTTTATATAACAGACTATTTTTTCTGTCATACAGCAACTGAAAAAATATTTATWCCAAGTCAAATATTACAGCATTGAAAAACACAATGAAAAATTAGGTGTTACTTTAATTACCTACTTTGCTTCCATAATGATGCTTTGGTGTACTAATTCTCAGGWAAGGATGATAAAATACTCACCTCTACAGCTAGGCTGATGTCATTTGCAAGTTTATGGGCTTCATCAAGGATATCATTCCCTTCCTGAAGGGTCTTCTCCACATCTTGTCTGCCATCTTCTACAGCTTGCTTCCTTTTCTATGGGATGAGTTCACAGAAAGAAAAGGGTGAATTGTTTACTAGAACAGTTCAAATGCCAGCATCTCAGAATAAGACTGCATTTTGTCACCATGCCACAATGCCCCTGTCTGGAATTCCCTGAGCTCTCAGAGCCCAGACAGTGACAACARTAAAGCACATGTGAGGTATCTTTCCTTTGTTCTCCTATCCCCAGCTTTGTATTGCCCTCCCACATGGCAGAGATTTTGCTGCTCTCTAACAGAGAATTGGCTGAAGYACTATTGCAAAATAAATCAGAAAGTTATAAATCCTAATCATCACGCAGATGTGTAAGTTCCATATTTCGTAAATCACCTCCGACTATGAAGGAAAAAATTATAAAAATAATCTGCTGCTTTCCTACTCCCATCCACTGGTATTTCATTAACTGCTGAATGCAAAATAAAAGGTTTGGAGTAACCTAGGGATTCTTGCTTTTYCAACTAGTAAAAATACTGTATATTGTGTGGTGAGGATGCACTTCTGAATAAAGAATTGGCAATTTTATGTACAAGATCCACCGAGTATCACAGATCAATTTGATAGGAGGCCATGGCAGCCATGTGGGCAGGACAGCTGGGAAGGCACTCTGCTACAGCAATGCAGAGAATATTTTATAAACTTAGACAGTAAGTAATTTCTCCAACCTTTATCCATCCACCTYTGAGAAGAAAATGCACAGAACAGAGATCACCTAAATTTGCCAAATCACTGTATTTCCTTAATTCAATCAAGYTGAGAAATCTCTGCTGAGAATGGAGGTCTCGGAACTCTAACCTCACATTGCACTTGAGGTGAAAGCTCACCGAGATAGAGTTGAACATTTATCTTCATCAGGTTGACTCTGCTCTTTATGTCTTGGTTAAATCCATGYTAATGTACAGTATAATATGCTCTTTAAGTCTCTGCAATTTAAATTAAATCACAAGCAGACCCCTCTTCTATGMGTGAAATAATTTATAACAGCTACTAACTACAGAGGATAGAGTTTGATTTATTACTCTGTAATATCCACATACCCCCTCAGTCTTCTTCCCAGGGGTTGGATTGGGAGATGAAAATGTAAGTTTTCTAGAAGCAAATATATGACAGCAAAGATTTTAACTGAACTCCTATTTAAATATTGAGCACACKATTTGAATTTTACATGACTATTTATAGTGGGATGAATTTAATTTCCCTCAGAATAATAAATCCAATGTATCTTCCACAAAGCAGATGGTATTATTTCAATAAAGCTGGGGAGTAACTCTACTTTTAAAAGTCACTGCATTTCCTCATCCTGAGGAACATRTTCCTTTTAAATTACATCAGATATAGTTATATTTTAATAATACTTTTGTTTTGCTTATATTTGTGTTTCAATATTTAACCATGCAAAGGTTCAATCTTTAATCAGAATCCAAGTAATCRAGGATAAAACTTGTCAGCACTCACCTCTAGCATGGTCATATTATTTTGGTTGACTGCAGATAAACGATCAGCCTCCCAAATTTTACTTGCAGCTTCTCTTAGCAGATCTCGAGCATCATCAATTTTGCTGTGGTAATCTGCCAGCTTGTCCCGGACTTCATTTTTTAGATCTTCATTTTTCTCACCGAGCTCACCAAATAATTTCTTCACCTTGTCCAAAAGATCTTCTGCATTCCTGCAACACATTGCCACCCATGAAGACATTGTGTTCACATTGCCTACATCAAATAATCTGAATAGTCTCAATAACATGCAAATRAAATAGAAAAATTAAATCTCAAAGAAAATAAAATTCAGTTAAGTCTCAAAGTAATTTTCAAGATGATATGATATATGTTGAATAAAGTGAAACAGTTGTTTTCAAGCCCTTTTATTAAAAGAGGTTTTTCAATTCCACTAAGGTCCTATTTATGAAGCAGAAAATATTCAAATGAAGACYTTTTTTAAACTGAAGACTTTTTTTCCCATTTTTTTTGTAAATTTCCATTCTTGAGATATGACTAGCAAAGTGAGGTTTTCTGAAACATTTCAACTTGTCTAAAAGATTTCCTTCACTCACATTAATTTAACATGTGACACAAAATGGTTTTCTACCTTGAAAAGAGGAGAATTTGTAGACAGCCCCAGTTTGAAGCTGTCTTGAAGCAGACAACTGCTTTTGACTAAACAGTCAAAAATCATAAAGGCTTTCCGGTGAAATAAAAAAAAAAAAAAAACAAACCTAGACCCTTGGATTTATGACTTCCAGTAGTCAAAAGTTCTGCTTATGTAAAATAAATTCTGGAATATTTTTAACTGATTTTGCTGACCCCCGTTTTAAGGGACTGGAGAATTGTCAACTGTCTGCCTGGAATCAGCTTCACACAAGGCAACTCCACCATGTCAATCCAATGATTTGTCAAGGACAGGGAAAAAAAGAGGCACTTCAGGCACTTTCAAAATGATGCTTTAGAGATAAGAGAAATCCTAAGTAAACAGGAATGTGTAGGATAGATAATAACTACAGAAGAAATTTATCASGCTTCCACCTAGGACAGATTAAGTTTTTCTTCCTGTTTCATTAYGCCAAAGTGTGGAAAACAAGAACTTTTCTGAAAAGTGCTGCGGTTTGGCCTGCCTATAGTCRGTTCCATTAGGAATGCTGTAAAAATAAACACWTAAATAAATGCACACCAAAAAGATWTRGGACAGGAGGAAAAGATATGTTGACACTCGACATAATTTAGATGAAGGGTTTGAAGKGGAGCCAAGGAAAGTCAAATTGTTATCTTAGCCTTGGGATTTTCTGAGATGGATTGGGGTTTTTTTCCCCATCAGTTCTGACTTTGGTTCTGTTGAAAAGAATTATTCATAATTTTTGCAACTTCTGAGGACAAAATATTTAATCAAAAACTAAATCCCAATATTGACACCCTGTCACACAAGTGTAGAAAGAAATTCAGGATTTCCCTCTCATACCTCCTCCATTATTCTTCTATAAGAAGCTCCTGTCTTACACTTCTGGCAAATTTTGACACCCTTACGACTCTGCAGTRCGGAGGAACAGTACAAACCAGATGGATTTCCTTTTTATTCCCTTGCCTCACAGCATAGTTCAAACAACTTATCCATCCACTAGTCTACCTCAAAACTCTCGGTGCTCTAAAGATAACACTTTCGTATTGATCTGTTGTGCATTTTTCCCAATGCTCTCTCTAAMGAAGTGTGAAGCAATCTGTTCCATGTAATCCCTTGCTTCAGAATTTCTGTGTGACTGGACTGCGCCACATTTCTTGAAATACTCTCTGGTACATTTAAACTGCACTACTTTCACTGGATACTATCCTAGAAAATGAACAAAACTTCTACAAAATGGTTGAAGTTTTAGAAGAAGCAATCAGAGATGTGGCTTAACACCTGGAATACGAGATGGTCTGGAGCCTCAAAATGAGTGCAAGAGAACAAACTTGAGAGTTTAGATACTGATGACAAAGTGATTAAAACCCACCAACTGCATATTCGAGTCTAAATATGTTAGAACTGGCCTATCAGGAGAAGAATTAAGGATTATAGGATCATAAATAGCATGGATAAGGTGATCAGCGGTCCAATGTCTCTCCAAACACAAAAATGAAGATATCAGGAAGCAGTGTCATAACACAGGAGTTATATCTTCAAATACTGCACTTTTGAATTGCTGAGTTATGCAATTCATTCTCTCAGGAGACTGGATAAGTTCACAGAGCCTCAAAAGCCATCAGACAAATTTGTGGGAGAACAAGTCACACAAAAATAAAGCTACTCAAAATACTRAACAGAAAGATAGAATTCTGGCTCACAGCATCCCTTGATAGCAACTCACTGGCATCTGAGAAAACATGTAGAAATATTATAAAATAGTGAAAGATATATTTCGTAAATATGAAAATCACAGCAGTTCAGAAAGCAACTGGTGTATTTCTCTATATATTTCACTTTCAGAGAGAAATTATTGACTAATGTGCCATTTCAGTACACTAAGGCAATCAGATTACAATCTGGATTTGAAAAGTTTGAAGGAAAATAAGAGAAAAAAACTGCCTATGTAAGAGAAGCTTTGCCATCTATGAAAGCAAAACTTCATTTGTCTTCTTCATTTAAGTTTTGAGAATTCACTCAAAACAGGAGAGAATCCACTGACTCTTGTCATTCTGTCCTTGGACAAAATTCTAAAAACAAAATATAATTCTGATAAAAGATTTCTCAGCTAAGAATAAGCATGATTARCTACCTCAAACTGATCATGAGGCTTGCAAGAGCGTTATTTTATTCAAAAGAAATTMTAAATGGGTCTGTAGAGAATACATGAGTACAGAGATTCACACACACGCATGTCTTCAAAGAATGATTAATTTTTCTTCATCCTTCTTCCTTGCAGAGGAAGAATCCACTATCTTACCACATTATTTTAATAGTTTTGTAACATTTTCTTTAAGAGACAGTTTCACAAAACAACATCTAGGGTCCTTTCTTTYGCACCCTGTAATCCACAGTGACTAGTTTTCCTTCTGTTGAGTTCACTGCCAAAATTCCTTGGATTTCAATGACTGCCTGAGGTAAAGACATAACCCTATCCTTAAGATAAACCATACAACTTTGATTGAAATAAATGAATATATTCATGTATCTCTTAGTATAAAATRTATTCCTTTATCAAGAAATTTAAAYACWCACTTCRTAYATTTTAGGAAGAATGGAAGAAGGAGAAAAGTTCTTTCTCTCAAAACAGGCCTACTGCATCTTCTACTCTAGCTGTTGGGCTAGAGTAGGAAATTATTTCACCGTAGTCTGGCAGTTTTATGTTGGCTGTAGCATTTGAGGACTAATAGCACCTTGTTTGAAAGGTCCTTCTCCAGCCTGTCCTAAATTTCCAGGCAGCACTTTCAAAGGTCTGGCTAAATTTTTCTCATCCCTACTTTTTCCTGGTTTATTTCTGTGTGTGAGTACAGAATGCGTAGAAGARGCTCAGTGGAATCAGATGAAAAAGCAATAAAACATTGCTCAWAAATAAGTTTGCAATATATTCTTTCTCAAGAGAACAGAAAGCAAAGGTATCAGAGTTATGGGAAGAAATACTGYAGTGGCAGAATTTCCAGAAAATGATTTGGTTTATAAAGCCTAAGRTAGGCAGTGCAAATCTGATTCTATACTGCTTGGAATTGTTAGCTAATCTTATATTCTATTTATATCTCCTTAAAKTATTCACGCACCTGATAAGTGACATCTTCAGGCCAGACTAACTCTATCCCAGACAGTTTTCTGATCCATCACAAGCTCAGTGGACCATGTCGCTGCTCAGCTGGACTCCCTCCTAGTTGTTTACACTGGTGAAGAGCTAAGCAAAGCCTAGCTCTAGAAATATGCCTCATCTTACACAGAAGTTACAGACTACCACAACTCTAACTTCAAGACAAGCATTTTCCTGGATCAGATAAGTTTTCAGGATTTGGCAAAATGCTTTAAAAACAGCTGCCAGTATAATTATAGATATACATACATTTACAGATAACTAAATAACTAAACTSTGGGCTGCTGAACTATGCCACAGAGATGGGATATTCTGATCTGCACTTATTCTAAACACGGCAAAATACAATTTTTTGAATGCCTACACTAYTGAATAAACTTTGCACACAGATAATGTTTTTATTAGACCAACTAATTTTCCAGAACAAAACCCCAAGCATCCAGATGAGACTTTTAGTACAAAAGCCATACATCACGCCTGAAGCAGAAGCTAAAGCCAGAACAATTAGAATTCAATTAGAAATGTTGCTGGYACCTGTGGAGCAAAAAAGTAATTTCCTAGGGATTTCCACATATGGAAGCATTTCCAAAAGTGCAAATGCTACATTAACAAATATGAAGTATTAGACTTTACTTTCTTTCACATTTCGGTAAACCTCAGTGAGAAAACCTGATCTGCAAACACGAAAATTATATGTACAAAAGTCAGATACTGTCATTAAGAGGCTGAAGACTGGGGTCTCTCTACTCACTTTAATTCATCTTGAGCTATTTTTTCTTGCATATTGAGSTCTCTGTTTCTCATCTCTATGATCATTCCTTCAGCCTCACTCTGCAGTTCTGGAAGACTCTTCTCCAAAGTCTCGTCTTGAGTTCTGAGTATCTCATTCAGTTTTATAGCATCTTCATTTGCAGCTGCAGGGGACCAAAGCATACTTATGTAAGGAGTTAGTAATTAAAAACAATAGAGATGCTTTAAGCATCTGCCCATCAATGCTATCAGCAAGTGGAACACAACTTGCATTGGTTATTTCTSCTGTGAAATATAAAGGACAGTTAATCCAATGATCAGTAACAAATGAGAAAGTAATATATGTTTCATCAAACTTTTTATTATAGTTCACTTTAGAATTTGCACTGAACCTTCAAAACAAGCAGAAGATAGTTTACTATATTGCTTGTTGAATTAAGGAGCAGGCAGTACAAGCAACRAAAATTAGACTTAAATTACTTTTGSAGAATMTCAAAATATGTCATTTTTAGCATTCAGACTTAACAGTACTAGGAAGAATCAACAATTGTGAAATTTTAGAAAATGAAGCAGAAGAGGAGTGAAAGACACCCACAGATGTCTAAACTCACTCATGTGTTTAGAAGTCAGCATCCAGAAATGGAAAAGAAAATATGAAAGGTGGAATATAAGAAGGACTGACTGAAGTCTTTCT
Organism: Malurus melanocephalus; assembly: GCF_030028575.1. NCBI lineage: Eukaryota > Metazoa > Chordata > Aves > Passeriformes > Maluridae > Malurus > Malurus melanocephalus. The sequence continues at coordinate 85,909 of NW_026623270.1, read as the reverse complement.
GTCTTAGCATACCACAGCATATTAGAATACACACTTTCAGAAGCAACCAGGTAATTTATGACAATCAGTTCCACTTTCAATTTTGAAAAGTACTGCTGCCTTCAACAGAGCTCCTGAGTAACTGATTTGTCCAAAATGGAACTGCTCCTGGTCACATGGATACTTCTGAATATTTAAAATTAAATCTTAAATTAAAGAAATTAAAAAAAAATTCTTTCAAACTTCAAATAAATTACTATTTTATCTACACATCACATAGGTTTTGAGCAAATTTAGAAGAAAATTCTAATCAAATGATGTCTTTGATTAGCTGGTGAGAACAGAGATTTGTATCTTTAATCATGAATGCCTATGTGGGGGGTACTAAGGTACTAAGGAAGACTAGACTTTGCTCAAATGGATTGTGGATCACTTCTATATGTATTTTATTTTTATATTTCTATTATGTATTTTTACTAAGTTACCTCAGGCCAGGAATAGGTCTATATTAACTTTTTTAAAAAATTCTGGAATAAAAAAAAACAATGAGTAACCTCCCTGAATATTTACCTTAAAAGAGAAAATGAATATGTTATCTAAGCTTTTCTTAGGTTCAGAAAAAAATCATACCTAGTTTTAGCCTTCTCTTCTCCTAACCATGTTTTGTTTTGCATCTTGGTGTATTGCAAATATCAGAGTCCGGTGGTGGTAAAAGGTTTGGGTGCACTGATATAGGCAAATGCTAGGAAGTGCAAAGCAGGGAAATTCTGTAGCTGAGAAGGAAAATTAGTTACAGATACTCAGATGTTSTGAAAGTCAGCAGTTAGTTCAGTAGAAGTGGTCAGAGTATGATCATTAGAACAAATCACCACAAACGTCTCGCTTTCAATGAGGAGTTTTGTCAGTTAGATAAAAGCTATGAATGGGAAGAATGTAGCTGTGTTATGAATCACCAATGGCACCCAGCTGTAAAAAAAAAGTTATTGKGACACTATTAGGAGAGCTGATACAGGTAAGTTTTACTCTTTCTGAAGAGCAAGACACTGAAGAAACCTCATTTCATGCTTTTTTGCCTGTGGTCAGGAAACACAGGTWAATCACAGTTTTCAACAGAGGAAAGGAAATTACATGAAAGGTAGTAGGAGATTTGAGAGAAAATGCTTTTTTGTGATTCAGTGTAGAAAAAAAAGGGCCAAAGTGGATCATGATTCCTCTCTGCAAACAGTTGGTGGTGGGAGGAGAAGTATTAGGGAGAGGAAAAGAAAATCTATTCGTACCAAAGAACAAGGTTTGCAAATGAACCCATGATGATAAACTATACATGRATATTTTTTGCTAGAAATGTGAATGATTGTAATTACGAAGACTGCTGAAAATACCTYCTATCCAGATTGTGTGTATTTGTGGAAACTACTTTGAAGATTAGGAAAGTTTTTGATAAGAGGGGAGTGGATGCCTTAACCTAGAAGGTATGTCTCAACCCCATGCTCTTGTATTTGTATTTATGTATTCTTAAAATGCTAACTTGGTCACTAAGCAAACACATTGATTGTCTATTTCTAAGATACTACATACATTTATTTCACTCCCTCAGTTTTCTAACTGTGTATTTCCCACTACTAAACCTGTTTAGGGAAATTTTATTTGGGTTACAAACACTGGGCATAAACTTTGTAGAGTCAAAGAATTGGTTTTGCTCATCATCCCAAATTCATCCTAAAGTATGAGAAACCTGTTGTTCTGTTTAAAAAAAATTTCAAAAACTTGCTCACTTTTTCTTGTTGCTTTTCCCAYATTTTTTTCTTGTCAAAGTTACAAGTCTTAAAGATACCYTAAACTGCTGTTCAGTTCACCTCCAAAGCATGTACAGGGATGTGCTACACAAAAGGCAATACAAAGTGTATTTTATAGCACTTGGACAGAAATAGAAACTTTCCCTTTCAATGAAATGCGTCTTTAGAAGAATAGCCACTAAAATTGGTACTGTAGTGAAAATTTGGAGGAGGAAAGAACTGACAAGTATTTTTCACGCAAAAAACCTGCCTATATTTGCTAATTATTTTCATATTTTCAGCCACTATTTAATAGCTGTATGCAATATATAGATCTTGCTTCTTAAGGCCATCTACAATAGTTTTTCYCACAAGTATTTACTGCAGTGTAAGTGCAGTGAATCAGTCTGTGGCAGAGACAGACCTGGCTTAGCTCCATGCATAGGTAGGGTTAGGAGTCACTTGCAAATTCCAAGCAGCAGATGTTCATTAACTGCAAGAAGTAATGCATTTTGGAAGTAAAGTTGAGAATTAAGATGAAGTGTTAATATACCAAGTGCTAAAATTACATTAAGCTTTACCAATAGGTATTTTTAACTGCTTTGAAAATAAACAAAAGCTAAGCCCTGTTTGTTATTTCGTCCTAACAGCTTGTCAGATAACTGCAAAAATCCTGAAGAAACATGCTTATTTTTCTGATACTCTTTGTTCATAATTAGCAATACACTGAATGTTTATACAAACTGCATACRCAGATTTGAAAAAATCTTAAGACAGTTTGCTGTCTTTTCTTCACTCAACATTTAAAGCACCTCACTGTCCCTCAGACCCTCTTCCCCKATAATCCTCCAGTCTTCTTGAGAAACAACTCAAGTATTTTTGTTTTTCCAATACCTTCAGCAGCTTGAAGAATGCCTTTGACAAACTGTCCAAGAGATTTYGCTCTGTCATTAGTCCTCTCGGCATCCTGCCTGGTCTGCTCACCATCTGCTGTCACCTTAGTAGCCTGGTGATACAAATTGAGGAAAAATATAATTAATGAACAGGACAAGGCTGCACTATGTTATATTCCTACTGGTTGAGTCTATGTACAAAACTTTCCTCAGGCCAGAGGCAATCAATGAATTATTGATCAGATGCATGGGAAATGAAATGCTCTCTTCAAGCACACAATTAAATTTTATTACCTTTTCCTTTAAATGGAAATTGGAAGGCTTTATTTTAGGTTCTTAGAAACCCTACATGAGTGCAGCAGCACACCAATGGAGACAGGATGAAATAATTATCAACCGACTAATACATATCTTTGCTTAAAGAAATGTTGTTTGGAACCTTTTAATAGATTCTTCAGGGAATACTTTCCATAGTTTCACAACTGTGTACTTTTCGATTGACAAAGTGCAGCAGGTATCATGACCTCTTTGCTTCTTCCCTGGAGGAGTTCTCAAAGAGAGAGAGCTCATGCCAACAAGCAAGAAGAACGCTAAATCAATACATTAATTGGACCAAGAAAGAGAGAGAGAAAAAAAAGTAGGTTTTTTCAGCTCTAATGCTTGAAGTTGTTCATTTATAACATATTGGGGTGCTCAGTAAAATCTTAGCTTTGTGTTACTAACTGTTTTATAATTGTATTGAATCACAGCAGAAGCAGGAAGACAGACATCTGCTGCAGGCCTGAAAAACATGCCGAGGAAAGAAATCATCTTAGTACRTTCCACTTAGCTCTTGAGGTCCCTGTGTACAAAATGGACCCTTTTTTATAAGGAAGAAGCTGAACATTTCAAGACACAAAGCTTGTTGATCTGTACTGTAAAGCAAAAAAAGAAAAAAAACACAAACCAATCAAATAAAATCCTAGCTTTTTTCTTTAGGGATTACATTCCCAAAAAGTATCTCCAAATATGGCATTATGAACTTCCCAGTCTCTGTGAAATGGCTAAAAGGTCAATAATTTAAAATGAGCTTAGGTTTTCCCTGACTTAAATTGAGCAAATTGTTTCTCATTTACCAAAAAACCCCACCCTTTYCAGTAACAGTCAAAGAGAAATAGTAGCACTTAAATGCATTTATTTTTGCCTGATTAGATTCTAGGTGGAAGCCCTTGAGATACTTTAGGACAGATGGGTTTCTGAAATGAAATTCCTGGCATTATCATACCACATACAGTTTTGGGCTACTTCAGAGTAGTTACACCGAAAGTAATTTACACTGAAAGTAATTTATATGAAAATGGTTCAGGTAAATAGAATCATACAGGAAGAATTAAGAACCCATACAGGCTGGGGGGAGTTTGTTCTATTCCATTCCTCTATCAGTAGAACATRTCTTTTCACACTTTATACAGCTTTAATCATATTATTGATTACTTCCCCTGAGATTTAAAAACGCTTTTTATCTGGCTGGATATAGTAAAATATTGTTACAGTGAGCTGTAAGAGGCAACTGGGATGGAAAAAAGGCAAAAATTACAAACGGTCTTGATGGACCACTGCTCTAACCCTGCTTGGCGTTTCTGATGTCATTTAATTCTTCATGTAATTGAGAATACCTTATTATTTATTGTCAAACCCTCCACAAGCAGGCTTTAATTATTTGAGTTTTATTTGCTTGGAATATTCACATTTAGTTTTATTATATTCTGTAATATTTCTAAGTCCTCTGCTACAAATGGTGTTCTATAACGACATGTACCTTTCTTAGTTTTGATTACTTTTTCCACATTCATGCTAATTCAAGTTGACCACTTTAACCTCTCTATTTATGACYGAATAGCACGTGCTACATTTTTGTGAAAATTAATCTGTCACTGAACAATTTTCATTTCCTTTCAGTGACAGTTCTCTTTAGTACTTAAATCCCATTCAGGTCCACTGAAGGCTTTCTGCATTTTAACAGAATCTGCTTTGCTGAAAAATAGGCTTTTGCTTCATTATGTGGTCAAGCTTTAACTCTGTAAACCAAATCAAATGGCAAACATCCTTCATACTGTAGSTGGCCATTTCATGACTAATTAAATGTTTTCATTTGTTAATAAGGTCCTACTAATTTTCTACATATTCAATTTACTACAGGTCACCATTTCTATATGGTCAGTTTTCAGCATATTCTAAGATTTTCAACATGCCCAACAAACTCTTCCTGTGGGAACAATAAGGGTCAGGTAGACTGCACAGAGAGCAAGGGTTTGGAATGAATCTTCARGAAGTCTGGACACAAATAAGACTTTTTGGCATAAAGGAGAAATCCAGTAAAGAAAGTATGTAAGATCAGTGAACATGCTCATACTTAGTGATGGAGGTTCCATGGAAGGCCTTGTCCCAGTCTCGAGTAGACAATTTAAACTATAAACTACTAACAACTATGCACACACATTTTTGTTTGGTTTTGTTTTTGTTTCTATGTTTATTTAGTCTGAGGACTTAAATAAGCCTTAAGGAACTCCTCTAGATACTGTCTAGAGGGTGTCCTACAGGAATTTCTCCAGCTAGTGAGCTTCAGACCACAGAAGGATGTGTAAACACAGATGTCACTGCCTAGATGGAAGTTCTTCGCTCTCCCTCCAAATGATTCCAGCTATTGCAAACTAAGTGGCCTCTGCTACTATTTCCAGAAATGTTCAAGTTTGACAAATTCAGTACTCTAGGAGAAAGGTAAATGTTTTCAGTCAAGATGAGTGATTCTGATCCCTGTCTTTCTTGAAGGCTCTGAAGGTACCTCTAATTAGAAGGGAAGTGGGGGTTTTGATGAAATGCAGTGAACTGAGAGGAATAGAAGATCTCAGGCCTTCCTCTGATTCTAAGTGTGGGAATGTGCATGCAAATATGTGAAAGTTATTAATGTAAGGAAGACATRAGGATGTTTTACATAGCAAAGTAATTGAAGCACAGAATAATGTGAAGAAAGGGAAAGGAGTGCTGCACTGAATCAAGAGATCATTGGCTGAAAAGAGACCACAGGGAAGCAAAATCCCCAAAGGTTTTGTAGTGATTAAATAAATCACTAAATAAAAATCTTCTACACTTTATCTTAAAATGGTTAGWATTTTTTTTTTCACAGAAATAGACTCCTCACCAATCCTCACCAGCCTTTTTTTTCATCAGTAATGGTTACACTTTGAAAATATAGTGAGCCTGCAAATCAGATACAGGGAAAAACTTTGGTATCTGCGCTAGTACTATGCACTCTAAATGCCAGCCATTATGTAGTARTCACCTGCATCTTCTTTTGGAAATGACATGAACACTGTATCAGGACTTATGCTTCTTTTTGGAACATTATTCTTATTTACAAACACAGAAAGAGAAWGGTAGGACCTGTCACCTGCTGCCAGTCCCCAAATTAAAAGAAAGCCCAYCCCAAACAACTCTGTAAGGACAACTGGAAATCATAAGGCCACTTGGACATCACAACGATGAAAAACTGCAGAAAAAGAGTGGTGATAATGTGGCCACTACAATAACTCCCCTTAGATTACACTTTCGATATGTTTTTCCTTCCAAGARTAGTCTACAGAAGGTCAGAATTTGCATTATTTTAGGTCATCTCCATGGGGGCAATTGGAAAAGGATACTAAAAAGAGCAATATTAGAAGTTGAAAAAACTTGTCTTAGCCTAAGATTGACAAATCTTAATAGAAGAAATATAATCTCCCCTGCTTGTAGAGCTGACATGTGTTAAAATTCCAGCTAGACTTTAAACTACCACAGTTGCTTTTTGCAGAAAAATAAAAGATCAAGCAGAAGTGGAAAAGCAAGCTTTCCCACAATCAGGCTATGTACAGATACATGCTTGTGTRTGTACACGCATATGGGTTCCTACATATGCAAACACAGATGCTTTCGTACCCACTACCCATTTCAAAATTGAATAAAATCCACACAAAGAAAACAGTTTCTCTGAGAATTTTAGTTCTCTAAGCCATGTACAATTCAGAGACATGATGCAAAAACTGCATGGAGTTTATGTGATTTTCTGAGGTACATATGGATGAGTACAACACTCCACAACTTTCTTATCTGGTTCTTTCTACTCACAAGCATGACTTCTGGTAGTACTTCACATCAATGTAGTTTGGACAGCTTTAGTTATACTGAGGCTGGTTTATTTCCTATTTTTGGCGCCACTAGGTGGCACAATTTATATTATTTTCTTAGACATTGTCTTTACTGACCAAAATGAGGTCAGTATCGAAGTAAAACTTTTGTAWTAAAAAGAGTACATAGCACATTTATTGGAATCCAGAAGACTTTAACTATCCTCATAAATGAAGTCTAGAATACATATATTGAACTAAACTCACACACCTCTTTAGTGTCAACTTTTCCAGATAAGCTCATTCTTGGGTGATCTCTACGGACATGAAAAAGCTTTCTTACCTTATTAGGAAGTATTGCAGAAAATATATGTCAATAAATTGGYCCACAGAAAGAGACTGTTAGAGGAGTTGCTGCCATTTCAAACACTGAGATTGAGAAGCATCTTACAATTCATCTATTCATTCATGTTTAATTCATACTCAGAAGATTTCTGTCATTATGCAGCCTTAACCAAACCCATAGACCTCAATGTGATCACAGACATACCCTTGTCAGTAGCTCATCCATTTCTGTCACCAGGGTATCCAGATTTTCTCGTGCTAGCTGAAGAAATCTCTCTGGTGCTCGCTGAGGTGAAAGCAAATGCTGTTGGGAAAGAGATGGGAGAGTGAAAAATYGGTATGTAATGGATGTCGGTGCTTCCAAATATTGAAGAGAAGAAGCATCAGACATTTCATTATAATATGCAATCCCTTTTGTCACTGACTCTTGTCACACTCATCCAACAGACTTTTTTCAGGAATCTTGACAACTTTACATAACTTGTAAGTATGGTAGGGAACATACAGTATATAAAATACATAACCACTTTATAGACCATCAGCATGAAAACCATTTTATTTGTATGCAACATTGCTTTTCTACRCCTGAAGTATAACTCCTTGCACATRTGTTCAGAAATTACTGCTGCAAGGTTTAGTTATCAAAGTAAGCAAAGATTAAGAACTGTAATACTTATTTATCAACCAAAGCAAGCCTGAAATAATTAAATATTGCATTTTCCTTCTTCCCTGGACCTACTCAGAGCTGTATGTTTGAACAGATTCAAGTACAGCTCTGTTATTTAGGTATATGAATACTGCCAACATACCTTTAATTCCTGTGTTGTGTTCTCAAAGCCTTGTAACATTTTATAAGGAGCAGGCAGTGGACCACTGAGGTTCACACTCAGGATCATCTGGTTTAGCCGATCCAGGTCATTGAGAAGGAGTCCTGTGCATTCATCATCACAAGCTGCGGGAAGAACAACAAAGCTCATTTCTTCTTGCTAAACATTTGAGACATATGTTTGATTCAGAAATTGTATGGCACACATACCTGTGGGAGGTAACACTGGTTTCCTCATATATTACCTAACATATATTACCTTGAAAGTGTAGTGTGAGAGAAAATGGAAGCAACAACAAGGGAATAGGAAAGTTGCGATTGCTTAGGACTTAGCAATTGGGACAGTTTAATATAAAAGACAAAGATCAAAATTGATAGGCTTACCTCACAAAAAGAGGAAATAATCAATGCTGTTGATTATGGACTACCCAATATAAAATATCAAATTGGACAGGCAATTTGGATCAAGTTTGAGAAAAGCGGAGGGGCAATTTGGAAAATCTAATGAGTGCTGTAAGAAACACACTATAATTATGGACTTGAATGCAAAAAAAAAAAATCTAAAGAAATCTCCATATAACAGCATGGTCAAGCATACTAAACCTGTAATGCAGACAGTTGAATGCAGCCAGGTAAAAATACTTACAGTTTTCTTAAAAAAATGCTTTTCCCTACCATATTTCAGTAACCAGCTTTTAAGCTTTTCATGTATGCTTCTTTCCTTACAAATATCCTTCAGGATGAAAAATATTGTTGTGTGCTGCACATATCAAAAGGAGTTTGCATTTTTCTCCCCTTTGCTTTCGATTAACTATCACAAGAAATTCTCATCTTGCATCATTTATGCAGCAGACAGGAGAATTCTTTATCCTTTAGAACTGAGTTGTGGGAATACCTTTCAGTTTCCCTGCATAAAGACTCTACACAGGACTGGCAAATCCAAACATCTCAGGAGATGAAGCAAACTGTGAAACAATGAATTCACTAGTGATGTTAAGAGACATGGAGAGTTGTACCTAAAGTTTTACAAGTATGTAATTATTCATTTCAGCAACGCTAGGCAATTTAATAGCTAAAAAACCTCCCACTAAGCAAAGTGTACATTTTTGTAGAAAAGGGGAAGTAGTTTTCAAAAGAGAATTACTTCTTTTTTCCCCAAAATCTATTCTTCATGTAGATTAAATCTTTTCTGCTCATTAAAGTTTTTACAGTTACCTAAATATGTTTTTTATTTTGCTGACTGTTCAATATAGCAAAGACAAAGAGTAGAGTCAAATACAGAGGAGAAAAAAAGAAAACCATTTCAATACACCATGAAACTCAAGTGATGATTGAAAAGGAGACAAGGTAGATGCTGGATTAGTGTAGTAAGAAGTGGGTGCAGAAAGCTAGATACTACTGTTRTTTTAAGATTCTTTTTGCATTTTCATTGCTTCCATTTGCAGACTTCTTCCTCCTATTTCACAGCATTTTGTTACATAAACCGAACTGCACTGGAATTGCAGTCAATAACTGTGGGCATGATAGATGCTGATTTATKCTTCTACATCAAGTTTAACCTTCCCCCCAACTTATTACCATCCCAGTTCTTGCCATCTGTGTGCTCGCCTTTAGCAGTCTGAGAAAATTAAAGAAAAAGTAAGTTTTACAGCAAACTATGTTTCATGTAACAAACACCTGTTCTGTAGCTGATCAAGATGATAAGGAGACCTGATAAGCATTTTGCAGGATGAAAATAAGTGACCTTGGGCCTGAAAAGAGTTGCCCTTCATAGTTTGGTTTTTGATGTGTTTGTTTTTTCTGATATATTACTTCACTTATGAAATAAGTGAAATCTATTCACCTTCAAGATTTTCCTGGTGGTTGGTAATAAATTTCTAAAAAATTTTTACGTGTTAAAGATAAATTCAATTCACATGAATAGGAAAAAAATGAACTGCCCATGAAGAGATGAAGTATTCCCAATGAGTAAGCAATTGATAAGTGAGAATTCCGTACAAATTAATACTTCTTGCACAATAATCAGGTTGAAAAGAGGAACTGCATCAAATGAGACCACAGCTGAGTAGATGAGACAGGACTAAGCTACTCCAGCATGCAGTCTGTAACATACTGTAGCTATGGGAAATATTTCAAGAGCRTGATTATATTTTGCAATACAATACTTCTGTGTCTATCTATAAAGCTGTCAGGATAAATTTGTGTYTAATATTAACAAATGCAGCACTAAATTCAGATCATTACAGAAGTGCAAGCATGTAAGAGGCAAATCATGCAATCAATATTACAATAGTTCAACAAGCAATTAATGCAAATTACTGTATTTTCCATTTTCATCACACTTTTCCATGCACACTAAGTCTCTGAGGATTCTGACTTACCTCTTGTGAGATGTCCAAAGTATGCATGCCAAAAGAAATTCTTTTAAGTTTACAGACCTCTAAACATTTATTCCATCTTACAAAGAGAGATAATGTACAATAAAAGAAATATGTCTGAGTCACAATGTGTTCCTCCAACTGAGTGATTATCTGACACAATTTTGCTTTAATACATTCATTTCTGTGAAGATTTGGAGGACTGTGTTATGACTAGGTAATTTTTGGTCCAAAGGCAGCCATGCATCTCTGATACAAGGAGGTATCCCATGATAATCAGTGACTCTTCATTCTCAGCTTCCTGTCAATTCACAATAAAGCCCTGAAGTACTTCTACCTCATTGATCTGTTGGCTATTACATAATTTTTCCCATTTTGGCACTAGTCTCACACCAAATAACAAAATAGCCTTCCTATGCCCTCCAAAACAAAACCCCAGTAGAGGGCTGAAAGCTTTAGCTTCCTTGCCACTGCTGCTGTTTCAGCTTACAAAATCAATGAGTCTCCAAAATCTGGGCAAATTCACATCCAGATCAGGGTCTAAAACACCTAATCAGGTTTATTTCTGATTTCTACTATCTAGAAATCCTCATCTGCTGGTTCAAATACATACCAGTAGCAGCTGAGTTTAAAGACTGCTTGAGTTGGGTGAAAGAGAGGAGTTTGGGTCTAAACTAAGCAGGAGCTCATGTATCATAACAAGGAAGAACAAGTGATAGCTTATCAGCTTCTAGGCCAAGCAGAGATGTCCTAACTGAGCCCATGCAGCCTGAGAAGCAGTTGTCCAACAAGGAAGCAAATTTAATCCTTACAGCTGAGACACAAGGACACACAACCAAACTCAGAATGCTGCAGAAGCTCATTCAAGGCTTCATAGATGTGGTGTTACACATGGGATCTTCCAGCTCACTCTGTAAAAGTTTGCAATGAGAAACTCCCAGCTCCTGCTGAATTAAACATTGTGTAGGATCTGGGAGAGGCTTTGTTCCACAGATTCTACAAGATCTGTCTCTGACAGAGACAGCATCTCTGCCTAATTCTGAATTTGGAAGGGCTGAGATCGTGGAGCTACTCACTCTTTTAAAGGGAAAACACTGATTCTGCCATGACTAGTGGCTGGGAGCTCCCTTGTTTTTCTTGGTCTAGGACTGATTGTCAGCTGGGAAAAAACCCTCTCATTGCAAGCATCACTCTCAAGTGCCCAAGACCTGGTATCAAAAGAATCTCATTATATAATTTTCTTATAATTCTATAATTTTCTTCTTCTACCAATATTTATATTCATAAAGATGAAAATTTGTTGGCTGCAGCAAGGCTAAGGGTCCTTTTTTTTGCCCCCACAGGACTGAGTGAAGAAAACACTCCTAACAATGAAATATCTGCTTGATSTCCTTGTGTCATGGTTGGTTCCTGTTCAGTCACATCAACTGCTTTACATTTAGGCTTTTGCTYGACCCCAAGCAACATTTGTGACAGGAGCATACATTCAAGGAAAAGTTTTGTAGTTTGTGTTAAAACAAAGCTCATAATATTGAGGACTTTTTTTTGAAGTCTCCATGTGGTTATGCCAGATACCCTGAAATCATTCAGAAGGTGAGATCTGACTTGCCATATAATATATAGAGCCAGACAACAATAAAGCCTTGAAGTTCTCACCAGGATCGTTTTGTTCCGTAAATACGGCACAGTAGTGAGCACAGTCATTGTTCCAATAACATTGCAATCTAAGTTTCCTCATTTTATGTACTACAAACTCTGCAACTGAAGTGGAACGTCACAAGGCGTAACAAAAAACACACAAGAGGATTACTAGTTCTAAGAAAATGCACATTTGCCACAGGCTTGGTTCAAAATCTGAGAGAAGATTCAGGAGAACTTTTGTCATACTTGACAGTATACAAAGATGCTGGCAGCATTATTACAATTAATTTGCAATCATCACACTGTTTTTTAAATTGGCTACTGACCTTTTCAAAARAGAAGAGAAAGTGAATTTACAAAATTTATAAGAAAGTATTCATCAACAGAGTGTTATGAATATCTGTAAAAGACAACCCGGATGGTTACTTTAGCTGGGGAAAAAATCCAGCYACTAGCCATACTAATAAAAAAGAAATAGAATTTTTATGATGTGTAGTAGACAATACTCTCATATTATTTATTTTTTTAAAAATCTACTTTTTKGATATAACTTTTCATTCCCTGATGGTATCCTAGACAAAAAAAAAAAAACATTGTTCTGTTCTAAGAATATAATGGGGATGGGATTATGCCTGTGCCATGCACCCGTAATAATCTTATCATTGTTATTTAGCATTAAGTGAAATCTTCCCCTTTGAACAGCAGCTTTAAAAATATATATATTCCCTTTCTATTTTACCTGTAGCTCACTAAAATATAACTGTTATAACACAGCACTGAAAAGTGACATGCACTAAGCAACTAAAAATGACACATTATAAAAAAAAAAACCAGTAAGAACCTGGTAAAACAGATTTTCAACTACATCAGAAATAGATCAATTTAGTGAACATGCATGCTTCTTTGCTTCTCCCCCCAACCTTTTCACTGAAAATGGGCTATGTGAAAATCAAAATGTTATATTTAAGRAAGAATGCATATTTTGGCTAAAATACCTCTCTAATCTGATTTAAATATACWCTGTTTGGTTTTTCAGGTCATACTCTGTGGTGACCTTTTACAGAATTTGCAAAAAAAATCATTATTCTCAAAGTTATTCTTTGTTAAACATTCAAAATAAAATTTCTCTTTCTTAAACATTAACTATAYCATACTAACAGGAGAGCTTAAACACACTATGTCTTATACTATTTTAAAATACACTTTTTCAAACATGGGTGACTGTATTTTCTGTATTTGCTTGTATTTTCTTTAAGTTAGACCACTTTACCACCCATCTAGGGRTTCTTCACAATTCTGACAGGTACAATGCAATTGCAGTAGTTGAAAAGGAACTGCAAATGAGCAAAAGTAGGTACATGCATTCAGCTCATTTTAGGTATTCCATGCAAGCAGGATTCTGCTCTTGACGCTAGTTTTCTGTACATTGAGAGTATCGCTGTTTTTAAAGGTTTTGTTACAACTGAAGTTTGCCAGAAGAGAATTTACTGAGTATATTGAAGTTGGTTGATACATGAAAGTAAAAATACATTGTATACAGAACCAAATTCTCAGCTGCATGAAACTCAGATTGGAACAGTATTCTGAGCRTAAGGAAGGAAAGCTCCAAAGTTGCCCCAAAGTGGGGCAAGAACCTTGTTTCTAATGGTTCTTTGACAGGACAAGGAATATCAAAGCACATGAGGGGCTGCAGCAATGAATCCCTACCAAGAGCTGCATTCYGAAGCTTTGACACACTAGACAATGTAAACCATGGCCAAATTCCCACCAAATCTATGCTTGCCACACGCCCTTTGCCAAAGCCCTGTGTCCACCACAGGTGGGCAGGTGYTTGATCTGGTTTATTTTCTACCATGTCAGGGGTATTGCACTGCATTACCTAAGGCAGATTTGGAGTAATAGCATTTTGAGGAACTTTTAAACAAGAGGAAGATCATATAGTAAGAGCTAAAAGGCATATAAAGTGTCTACTGAAATATTTAACTGCAATTTTTGCAATTTATGACTCAGTTGTTATTGATACGGTATCAACAGTAAAACACTATTTCCTGTGATAGGGGAGATTTAAAGAACCTCTCTTCTGTTCCTATAGGTGGTTCTAATTTTTATGACTAAAGAAAATAAGTCTTATTTGATCCCTCACTTGTAGTGGTCAAATTAAACGTGCATATGCACACATGAAGGGCTCTTTTAATAGTGGAAACTGATTACCTAGTTAGAAGAAAAATGTCACTAAAGATAGCGCAGATATATTTCAACACCTGCATTCAAATAAGTTGCAGTTAAATCAGAGATAATAGCAAATAACATCTTTCAAAGCAAAAAGGTGGAAAATTTCATTTGCCTGCAAACAGCTTTTTCCATTCACAGAGAGGATTTTTAACCTCATTATCCACACAATGAAATAGCCTGATTAACAAATTGGAAAACCATTATAAATGATAACTCGCACTTAGGCTGTTTTGTACAATGAAACTCTGTCATCCTGGATACCCAAAAGAATTTTCAGAATACTGATAAGGTAAAAGACTAATAAAAAACATAGTAAGTCATGCTTGAGATTGCAAAAATGGGGTAATACTGGCAATAACGTAAGAGCTATTCAGGATACTGAAAAACGAAGTCATTTTCATTTAGATGCCACTCTGGAAAACACAGTTCTTATTTGAAAATTTTGTAGCTGCAGCACTTACGGACTTAACTCACAATTACAATTCTCCTTGACACATAGGCCACTAAATGGAACTCAAAATGTAGTTATTTCAGCAAAAGGACTACTGACTCTATTTGCAATCACTTTGCTGTTGTTCAAAATAGCGCTTCAGATACTAAGTTCAGAATTAAGTCCTAAACTACATCCCATTAGGACATTAGAAGTTTATCTTCCTTAAGTACACTAAGCTTTTAATCAATGCATCAATGCCATATTGTTAATAATAAAGAAGTAGAAGCAGGTATGTCTACATTCCCAGTAACCTATAATCTCTACCTGGGATTCAGGACTAATGTAAAAGCACTGATTTCAACAGACTTCGAAGCTTAGTTCTGCTAAGTCCGGGTGACTGACTGAGAGCTGCTCACAACTATTAAGATGAGTGAAAAAATATTCTTTCCCATGTAGTTCCTCACCCTATGTGCCTAATATCTTCCTCTTTAACCACTCAAAGAAGCCATGCATTCCATTCTTGACTTATATGATATCTTCATTTTAAACACTTCCTATTTTATTTTTTCGATTTGCTTTTAAAATGTTAGCAATTTGTTTTTACTTTACCATTTGATTCTCACACTAGAGACCTGTATGCCTCTGGGTATTGAAGTACAAAAGAAATGAATTCTTTAGAGAAGCAAATGAAAAAAAAAAGTAGATGGTACCTACTTTTCTGGATGTTACATGTTTCTCACATAGACACTCCAATCTCTATGAAAAAGCTCCAGTTAAAGTTAAAACATTTAAACCAGTTCACTGTGCCTTGCCAATAAATTCAAATATGCACACATTATTAAATATTATATGCTGTGGATTTACTGGAATTCTACTAATATTCTACTTTAAATTTAACAACCATGGCATTGATGGGGAAAAGAAAATCACAATAAAGTTARTCTATTCACATCTGGAGGAGATGGAAAAGAGGAAGATGCCTTCCTTCAGTCAGGGCTGACCAWGTGCTCTAGAAAGACTTTGCTACTTTTTTTTTTTTGTAAGATATAAGCATACAGCATTACGTGATATGAGATTGTGGCTCAAAACAAGCACTATCCAATTTCATGAAAAAAGATTCCAAACAAAAATACAAGATAATCACTTTGTACATGTCAAAATTGAGGGTAGGACAAAGATACTAGTACTRTAAACACAAAAGGGTGATTTAAGTTATTAGTTTTCTATTTTAAACAAAATAGGTTATTTGCTGGATATGATGTATTGTCATTGCTTATGTCTTTTAAATTCCAGTAGATGGTTCTTGAATCAACATGATCAAGTAACCCTTAGTAAAGATTTTGTGTGTGCCTCATAGTATGCAATTACTGGTTAAACATTTAGGACAACAGTTAAAAAGTTCACTAAGACCGAATATTGTCACAATAGCAGCGACAACATTTAGCAAAACTACAGACTCCAAAAAGTCAAAAAGAAATCCTTTGAAGTTTTGTTGTCAATTTTCAGTGATAAATTATTGATTAAAAATTGTTCAGAGTTTTCTTACCATTTCAAGGCTTGTGAAAATAACTGGACCAGATGCCAAAGTAGTAAGAAACCTGGCAATTATTTTCAAAGAAACCCACACCACTCACTGTTACACAAGAAGGTTTGACAAACAATCAAAAGTTATCCACAATTCCGTTAGTATACGTACAGATGCATTTCATGCCATCCCGTGCATGCCGATGTTCACAGCCAGCACACTTCCACCCCGTGAATCCAGGCTTGCAGGTGCACTGTCCAGTGACAGGGTCACAGGGGACAGGCAGGGAACCATAKGGATCACACTCACATGGCTGGCAGGACCCTCCTGGGATCTGTGGGTTTCCCGTGTAGCCAGAAGAACATCTAGACATTGCAAAAACAAAACAGGATTTGTACAGCTGAGATGTAGTGCACAAAGAATACTTGGGAGTATTATAAATGTCATTTATATGAATATTCATGAACCATTTAAAAAAAAAAAAACAACTTTTTTTCTTCATGACCAAGAGAGAAATACTGCAACTGTCCAACAAACTGACTTCTAAATCAGGACACAGAACAGTCTGGATGGAGGGAGTATGTGAAAGTGATTCCACTTCCTTAACACCTTTCAGTTAAACTTGTATTATACCACAACAAAAAAAWTCCACCATCATTGTTTGGCCTATAGACCTAGCCACCTGTGTTTTGTGTCAGACATGAAAGATCCTGGTGGATATTTTCCAATTTTGATTATCTTAATCCCTCAGTGTTGTGATGGATGGGACAAGAGAGGCTGTTTAGGTTATTAACTCACAATTCAGCATTAAAATGTTTGTATRTAACTGTCTTTCACAGCCAATGCCCATGAGAACACAACTAAAACAAAGGGTACAAATGACATCAAGATACACTATTAGCATGGCAGCTAATTTTAGATAAATTAGGATTTTTCCATTTAACTTCTGAGCCCTGGAGGAAAATACGCCCTCACGCATCAGAAAGTAAGACTAGGACAAAAACTGTGATATAAATTWCATCGATTATAAATGTACAGTGTTGTATGTAAAAACTGTTTATGTTGSCTGAATTTTAACTGCATATAAAAAAGAAATAAATTATCCAAAGGCATGTATTTAAACAGTAGTAAGTACACACTTGTAATGTGGGAAAACATTCATCTCCTTCATGCTTTTTCCTCATTTCATTGTCCCTCTTTCTGTTCTTTCTATTCACCCTACCTTTCACAGTACTGGCCTTCATATCCAGGTGGGCARGCAGTACACCGGTAATCACCAGGTCCTTCAGCAACACAAGTAGGGCTAAAACTAAAACAAAAGCAAATAAAGAATGTTTTTTTTCTACTCTGTTGCATCACTTCAATCAGCAGTACAGAAGGGCCCAAGAAGTTCYGCTCTTAATGTAAATGGCATTTACATGAAATGGCAAGGGAGAGGTCCCTCCTTTCTATAACAATTTTTGCAAATGCCTTGCYGTGATACCTGCAGTTTGGACAAAGGCTCTAAGGGCTGTATCCAAAGGGATGGAGTGACCAATGYCCATGCTGTAGCCTGTGTGATTGAMTGGTGCTGTCATTCACAGTGGAAAAGAAAAGGAAGCACTGGGTAGCATGTGAAACAAAAGATTTAGAAACCAAGCTAATGAACATCCAACCTTTCCAGATCAATTTAATTTTATTTTGAATTAAAGGAGATAAGCCACRAAGAGTTTACTCAAGTTAAGACATAAAGAGGGGGAAAGGAACCCAAGTCATAGCTCTGCAGAATCTTCCAAAAAGRCAGCATCAGATGATCTCAATGATGTATCGAAGAAAAAGCACCAGTCTATGGAGAAAAAATCCCTAAAACCTGCCTCCTTCATGATCAGGGAGAGGTGTTTCATTGAAGACACTAGATTATCTTTACTAAGTCACTTTACTACTGATTGTAGTGTGTACCTATGGGCGCTGTGCAAAGCAGTATTTAGTTGAAATGTTAGGATATCACACACCTGCACAGGCAGGTAACACAAGCAAAAAAGGTAGGTAGAGGAAAAAACAGAACCAAATGTTAAGATGGTGCAAAACTGTAAAACACTTTCAGCTTTTTGTGGAAGAAGAACGAGAAAAGCACRGAGGGGGCTCATGGTGAGCCCATGCCTCCTTTTTAGTACAGTACACTCAGCATCCTCATCTAACTTGCTTATAATGCATTAAATCAATACTGCTTGAATGAGTATATAAAATTATGCCTTTGCAAAAAAAYGCAAACAAATTGATCTACTCACAAACTCATTATCCAACACATTTTCAACTCCATAAAAATAGATCCATGCTAGGAACAATTCATTCTCTCTGTTCTTTTTTTTTCTTCCCCACCTCATCATGTTAGAAGCTGACTGCTGATTGTACAGCAGTGTAAACACAGTATTTAAAACTTTAGTGGAGTTTTATACGATTTCATAAATAAAAATAATTGCATTATACCATTCAAAATACTATCATGCGAGTCATGACACAGAAARCTAATAAGATAGCTCATTAGTATCTGCATTTAACGCAGATGATGATTACTTGACTACCGTACAATAGCTGCAGGTAAACTTTTTCTTTAATGGCATCTTGAAGAGCTTTAACTGATCTGCACARGATGCAAATCTAAGGTCTGACACTCTCATTTTCACCTAACACTGCAGCTTTGTGGAATGGATCTATGCCACTCTAGAAGGTAGGCATTTAGTCTAAACCAATTGTTTGGGCATCCTCCATCAGCACTGGAAAATGGAAATGCACAGATAGACTTACACAAACATTTGAAACATCTCTTTCCCTGCCCTCTCTCCAGTGGTGTTTTCCTTCAGGTTTAACATGAGTGAGAGGCAGAGTCATCTGACCATGTATTTACTATATACAGCTACCAAAGTTGTTGATGGCTGCAGCGAACAAAAATGGAAATCTCTTCCATGACACCTAGAGACATCTGAGCAAAGCTCTATAAAACACAAGCACTTCTGTGCTTGTACACAGGCAGGTCTGACTCCTTTCTCAACAGCACTAAGAAGTTGGATGACTATCTCATAATTAAGTGCATTTATTAAATTCAGACTAGGTGTTATTCTCGTATCTCCCATGAGGGTTTATGAAACAAGAGAGTCTCATGATCACTTTAATGTGAGCATGACACAAAAGGCTGTGACAACACCCACAGCCCTGCAGGCTGCATGACTGCACGAGGTATGGGCACTTTGCTTGCCCTCCCTCAGRCAGCTCAGCAATTTGAGTGTGCACCTAGGACACCTACAGGGAGCTTTTAAGAAAAGATGGAGATAAGACACCAGGGAATGGTTTTAAACTAAAAGAGGGGAGATGTGGATTAGATGTTAGACGGAAGTGCTTTACTCAGAGGATGGTGAGACACTGGGAAAGGCTGGCCAGTGAAGTAGTAGATGTCCCAGTCCCTTTAAGCATTTGTGGCCAGGTTGGATGGGGCTTTGAGCAACCTGGTCTAGTGGAAGATGTTCCTGCCTCTGGCAGGAGGGTTGGAGTCTGATGATCTTTAAGGTCCCTTGCAAGCCAAACTATTCCATGACTCTGTGATACACATACTACCCACAGTCCACACATTTCTCACCTGAACAGCACTTCAGCAACACCCATTTCCTGAGTTTATATTAGCTTTTTGATAAGATATTGAAATGATCTTGGGAGCACAATGTGGAGAATATTCTCTAAATTCTTGCAGCATGGTGCCATAAACACCCAGGTCAAGACCCCTGCTCATTTTCTGATCTGATATGTGTATTTCTGGGCAACCAAAAGTCCCTAAGCCCCAGAAAAAAAAAAACAAAAAACAAAAAACAAACAAAAACCAGATGGAATATTTTCAGCTCTTCATACTGCCAGTTAATAACATAAAAGGTTTTTTTTTCAATATATTTGCTGATTTGCAAAGCTGAGAAGCTTGGTTGATCTTGTTCTTTGTGACTTGAATGTCCTTTTTTGATACTAAGAGACAGAACACATAATCAAGTCATAGCAGATGACTTGAAACGGGTCATGAAACGGGTAAAGCTCTGAAAAACTGGCAGTTAAGACAGCATTATAATTTTCTGATAAAAAGGATATTTCTTTAAATACCTGAGATTTGGAAGTATTCTTAAAAAGTCTTTCTGTGGATGAAAGATCATGATGTTTGTATCTAGTAATGTTTGAGAAAGGACTTTCCTCCTTCAAAATAAACTCAAGATGAATCCCAAATGATAAAGTGAAGAAGCAAGAAGAAAAAGAAAACCCCCAAATTCAGCTACACTGACTGAAATCCTCACTAAACCATCCTAAAGGCCAGACGAAGCACAGAAAAATGGTTTTATGGAATATTTCCAGCTTTTCAAAAGAACAATCAGGAAACACAAACCTGTTCAGAGCATTACTACAGTATGATGCCAAATATCATTAGGAGCTTCTCAGCAAAACAACAAACAAGACTCAAGTGCTAAAGTATCATCTGTTGGGAACACATGCAGAGGCATCGTGGAAAGGCCCATTAGCATAAAGCAACCAATAAAATTTATGCTGCAATAACTATATTGCTTTTAAATTATTCTATCTTTCACAAATTGCCTAAAACTCATGTAACATTAAATAAGGAATCAATAAATTCCATAGTGGAGCAAGAAAGGCACTGTAACACATTTATACCAACATAATATATGAGCATAGGACTTTTTGCAGCTCCCTTGTGGCTACATTGTACTTGAGTTCTGCTCTAGCCTCAATTATGAGAATACCTTTATAACACACACTCATTATCTTGAGTATTGCATTTTCTAGCACTTATTAATTTATTCATCACAAATTAGCAAGGGAGCAATTTCTAACTTTTAAAGGAAGATCAATTAGCCAAAGTAGATAAGAAAATTTTAGTGTAGCTTTCATGAGGCAATTCTGTAGACACCTGAAAAAGGACAGAGGGAGCCCAGAACAAAGCTCTGGCTTGCTGCAAAGGCAATTCTGCACCAYGGGTTTGCTCACTTACTTGTTACTAGAAATGGGCAGGGGACAAGCACAAGGCTGACAGTCATCCGGAGAGCCTTGGACAACGCCGTAAAATCCCGGTGCACACCTCTCACAGTGCTGACCAGCAGTATTGTGCTGACAGTTCTGCAAGGAAAAAGACAGAATGAAAGCTGTATTTGGTAATTACAAGAAAGAAGACAGCATTTTGTTCGCAGCCTTAGGGATTCAAAGTTACTTCAATACATAATTTCTCTCTCCCTGATATGATTCTCAGTGGGGATGCTTGCTTTAAGCATCTATCAAATGCCTGCTGAGTAATATATGGGCTTAAAAGAAGAGAGAATACAGGTCTTGTAGCTACCCAGATGTATCCTACAGAACCTCACATCCCATTCATCCTTTCCTCCCTCCTTTGTTCCAGCCACTGGAGGAGAAATAATTAAAATTCAGTCTTTCTGTATCAGGTCATGTGTATCACTGCTTGTAYGAGCATATTTGTGTCTACTGTATGACACATGGTACATTGCTTCTTTGTTTTGAAGATGATTAGTTTTTCTTTTTACTCAAATAGTAATTCAGGGATGAAAAAGTACTGCATAATCTGAACTCTAGAGAATCAGGACTGAAAACTTCAAAAGTTTGCTTTTATGACTCTCCCTGAACTTAACACTTAAGGCAAAATTGTATTAAAATATCATTCTCTTTTTTTTATATTAGTAGCAAAACTTAGGAATTTTACATTAAGATAATCTGGTGCATAAGTTTAGAAGTGTAATACCTGACAAACTGATGTTTCAGAGTCACACATAGTGCTGTGTCCATGACACTGACACATAACACAGGTGCCTAAGGTCTGAGCAGGTGTCCTTCCCGCAGGTGGAGATGGAAGCCTGTAAAATCCTGGAGAGCATGACTGCAGAAAAGAAAGATGCAGAAGAAAACAGATCATTACAGAGTGGACTGTGTAYGGGGTGCACTGCAAGCTCATCTTTCCAATCACCAGTTTTCACAACTTGTGAAAAGAACCTGACAGGCTTCCAGCTGTGTTACAAACAATATACAGTACTTTACAGATAACAAGAGCCAGCTCTAATTGGAAACATGGCTGAAAAAATCCCTGGAGCACTCCACTGGCATCAGGCTTTTATACTACAGCTTGAGAGATCTTTCATTCACATGCAGAACACCTTTCTCTTCTCACTGTGCATCAAGCATCATTCCTTCCATTACTTAAGAAAAGAGTTTGTTTTCAAAATAATGTTTTTTTGCGTGGACTGTGGAGAGCAAACATGATGATTCTGTTTCCTTTATCCCTGGTATGTTTTTTCAGGTTCGACAAGCTAGTATCTACCTACAGACTACCTGATGGATAACAAGCAAAAGCCAAGTAATAAGCAAGAAAATGGCTGCATGGCTGCATTATTTATARCTATATAATTTAAAGACCATAAAAGTACAGAATTCAAAATGTTAAAGGTTTTCCATGTCTTGAAACTATCAGCTCCAAACCAAGTTTATCCATCACTAAGTCTTCTCCAATGCAGCTCGGCAATAAAGTTCTGAGAATAACTCAAAAATTGCCAGCAAAGCTGACACATGCAAAATCAAACACTTGATCTTTATTTCGGGCTTATTACACAATTCTGTGGAAGCCCTTACACAGCTCTCAGAAAGCACACAGCTATGGCAGCACAAAAACACAAACAGGAACATTTTGACAGCTGAGACCATTAGGGCWAAGTGCCTACAGAGAAGTCACTTGTCCCACGTATAAATCCCACCACCTAGTGGTGCCAGGAGCCTGTGAAGCTCTCTGATGAGGTCATTCCCTACTGTTGACCACACTTTCCTGCTTTTTGGAAAGAACAGGAATAGTCCACTTTTCACACAGGAATAAAATGGATGCAAAATAAAACAGAAGAGAATCTGGAGTAAGTAATTTTTGTGACCACAAGCAGGATTCTTCAGTGAAGTACTAGCTGACATGCTWGATTTATTCATACATCACCACTCTGACAGTTTTATAATCATTGCCAAAACCTTCAGGACAGTAGGTTACGGAAAAAGCATAAACACAATTATTTTCTTTAGAATCACAAAGAAATTAATCTTGACTCATTTCTGCTTTTCCCCTCTTATTTTGACTTAGACAACACTAAGTTCCCTGAAGCATGGAAACAGTCTATTTTCTTTTTCATGGTTTGTGAAGAATTCTAACCTACATAAATAACCTCAAATGAAAGTAATTCTGTTTCGTACTAAAATATCCTTTTCTTCCTCTCCCTCTCTATCCCCACAAGTGGACTCGTCCAAGCAAGGTGCAAAACACAGCTTTACATGTTCTGAGCAACTCCAGAATCAAATTATAAATATATAGTACATTCTCAAGCAAGATTGATGTCTGGGKTTTTTTTCTGATATGCCATTGACACTCTTATCACCTATTTTGATTGAAGGATTTCTGAGATTAAATAAGACACAGACAAAAGATAAAATAGACTATATTTTTATTTGCCAGTTTTGAAGTTTTTCAGAAGCAGCCATTAGGAAAATTCTTACCACTGCTTTTGCAGCCTACTACTTCACAATGCTATTATATGGATAAAGCATGAAACAGATATATACACCCTGTTAGCATCTGCTTTAAAAATACCAGGGTGTCAGATGTTTTTTCCTGCTAAAATTAAATAAAACTTGACAGAACATACCATAACCTTCAGTGAGCACATTAAAAATAAACTAAGTTATGAGCATGTGAAGATCACACAATTAAGAATGAAGTATGCAGGTTGCAATTGAGACATTTATTCAGCCCCTGGTGGGTGTGAATTAAAATAAAGTTCTAATTACATTATCACATATTTTTCTTCAAAAATTCAATTTGCTACACTAATTAAAAAAAACCAAAAACTGTACTTCTAAGCAAATGTTGGAGTCCATTAATTTCTTATGTATTTACACAAATTCAGGTGTATTCTCTTATTGGAATAATGTGCAAAGAAATTACTTCATTCGCTTCCTTGCACACATTTGCTATGAACTTAGTGCTCCTGTTAAGTCATTTGCTGCATAACACAATCATGTATAACATCCAAAGGGAGCAGAGTTCTCACAGATAACAAGGCATCTTCCCCTTCATTTACATACTTCAATTTTTCTTCCATTGCTAGTTTTGGGGAAATCCTTACCAGATCCCACTTAGGATGTCTGAGGCATTTGCAGAACACTTAAGGTGTTGTTCCCTGCTACCTCYGTTTAGCAACTGCAACCAGTGAATTTAGAATTGCTAGCGCTGATTAAAAATGAAAACATGGTGTTTAGCACACAGAAAGATTGGCTCATCATCAAGAGCAAAGTCAGTCAAAAATATTAACTTCTATACTGCAAGGTATTATGTCTTAACATTTTTCTCTGGTACCYATCATGAAATCCATTTTACACACAACTCAGCTGATTCTCTAGAACACTTAGGTACTTTTGAAATATGCAATTTTCATAAGTAAAAAAATAAATACAGTGCATGTATAAGGAGCACCTTCCTCACTTAGTTGACAAACACTTTTGTCTTGGTGTTCAGTGAGCTAKAATTTTACTATTACAACAGTATTTTACTCTTATTTGTTCAAAAAGGCTTGATCTGTTTGCATCAGTCACACAATTCAGCCTCAGTGATGCTGTCCCAGCAAAGCTCACTTTCCTGTATTCTAAGTATTTGAGTCATTACCGTGGCTCCAGTGGCATGTTTGCCTATGGCAATAAAAGGGTTGAAATTCCCTATGAGAGAAACACCTGTGATACTAAAGAAGTAATTAMATTAAGGGAGAGTTGTTGCCAGTTAAATTAATTCACACTCAATTACTTTTCACACCTTGCCAAGGAATGGACCAGAGAAGGCACAAAGACTTTTCCTGGGAGTCAGGTTAGTACTGTACCTCACAGGAGAGGCCGGAATAACCCAAGGGGCAGTCACACTGCTCTATCAGGTGAGCCTGAGGAGCCATCCCAGACACGGGGCCGCCTTCAGCAACTTCCAGTGAGATCTCAGAAATCCTGAAAAAGAGGAGTAAACAGCTCTAATGAGATTAGTCAAGCATTAACTCAAATCCAGTTACTTCAGTCAGCTGGCAAGGGAGAAAACWTTCTCATTTGGCTGTTTGTAGGATTCTTGATCTACAGGAGACAAACAGCACCAGTTTTTGCATCTCCCAAGGAAACTGCAAWGTTAACACCACCACTGGTCTCATTTTCTAGTTCCAGACAATAGTATAACTAAATCTCCAGATTGATTCTATCTCTTTCTTTAATTTCTTCTCAGCCAAACTAACAAATGTTAACACACAAACATTCATATCTGATTCTTCATTAAGAAACTGAAGTCACATACTACCTAACGCAGTTCCAATTCATGACTCTCAGGGGTATGGCAGTAAAATTGTTCACTTAATGAGCTTTTAATGAGGCAACTATTTAAAAAATAAAATAAAATCTATCCTCAGCAACTAAAGCAGCCTAGCAAGCTCTAGAATAGACTTCAAAGACATTGGACATTTGCCTTTTGAGCATGAGTTTTAAGAGCAGCAGCCAGGTATAATTTCTTTTTTTTTTTTCTTTAGGATTATTTAGACATATAAACAAACAATTTAAAGCAAACATGAAATCCTACTACAGAAGCAACTGCTAATATCAGAAAGGGATAGATTTCTAACATTTTAACTTTTCAAACATTTGTTTTATTGCATTTATAATTATTATATACTTGCCTCCCAACCACTCCTTGTCTTTCCAACATGAATGATGACCTACTAAATAGGGTMGAGTATATAATAGAACAAGACAACAAATATAACTTCTAATGAAATACACTTAATCCTTATGTACCACAATGCTGTACTTTAACCTTACTTCTTTATTTCGGGATTTGTTCGTTTGTTTAAATCTACAGCCTCAGAGAAACAAAAAGTGCAGAATAGTGTAAATTATAAAGCTTCAAATATAATGCCAACCTAAGATAAAATGTCAAAGRTTGTCTGACTAACTGGCTGAATAAATGTCAATCATGGAGGTAGAGCCTATTCAGCAAGTGTCTKAGCATGATGCTAATGGAGAGGAGCTCACAGAGCTGCTCACCTCCTCCTTGTGCTCACAGCCTGCTCATCTACTCCCAGACCTTGACTCCTGAGTCTTCTGCTCATTGGCATATAGGCAGCAATGTCAGGATGAATGGGGGAAAAGCAAATACCCACCACTGAACTAGTTGAGAGTTTTGTGACTGAGCTTACATGACCAGACCCACACCTCCTGACAACCTTGAGTCAATATAAAACTCCCCAAATCAATCGAGAAACTTAAACCCTGTGCTCTCTTCTCACTACCTGAAGAAAAGGATTCAGGGAAACTGAAGAAGGGAAACTGAACAAAAAACAACCCCAAGCAAACAAAGTCAGGTCAAAACAGAAGACTGAAAATAAAGAGGACAAAACCATTCAGATCTGATATGCCAATGTAAAGTTACCTTAAAAACTCAGTACATTTAATGGGAAAAGAAAATGAAATCTGCCTCTTTATCATCCTCAAGAGTGAGGGCACAGCTGAAAAACTGTTTACTGTCATACAGCTGTATTTAGATAACAATACACTCTAGGTCCACAAAGCTACCTATTGTTTGTTACTTAAGGAAGGTCAGGCTTGGTTGATTTTTGGAAACTGTCTATTAGGCAGCAGTCAAACAACTGCAACCTGATCATGGTTGGGAATATTGAAATAATGCGCAGTGAAATTGAACACATACTTCAATTCAAGGAATTTATTATCACAGCCCTGTTGCAAAACAAAATCTAATAAAAGCAATGTTTCCATTTAGAGTGTTGAATGTGAAAATGAGGGCAACAAAATGAACAATACAGGAGAAAAATGTTTGAGTTTCAATTCTGAGCAGAAACCTCTAAATCACTAATAATGCTGCAGCTTTGAAGCAGCAACAACATTAGCATTGCCACTAAACTGTTTAGCTAATAGAATGCTAACACTATTTTTATATTCCCAACTGCTGCTGCTAGTTTGGTTTTATTTTAAAGTGTTTTTCCTATAGTTTATCACTTACCTGCAGCTTTTAAACTTTGCAATTGAAATTAAAGCACTATTAAAACCTAAAATAATGTAAAAACACTTCATATATATATTTTCCTCCTCCCATCYGCAGATGCTTTTGCTTTATATCTCTTTTCCTACTATGCAGTCAGGTGGAAAGAGAAGCTTTACTAGTTTAGAACAAGGCCCTTATTTAGAATGCACAACACACACTATTTAAACAAATGTTTTATTGTAAGTCACTTAATTCAAACATATGTTTAAATTTGAGTACAAATATTGTTCTTTAGAGGGTCTCAGCTTATTTTTAATAAAAGCCTTCAATCCTTGTGCAAGGTAATATTCCACTAACCTTTAAAAACATTTTTTGGGATTTATTTTGTAGTCTTACACAAAACTTCCACTGAAATCATTCAAGGCACTTACTTGAAAAAAAACCCAAAATGTATTCCTGCTATATTCTACTTGAAGTCTCAGATGCCATGTGATAAATGTTAACTTTTTAACTAGACAGATCATAAAAATCCATTGTAACATTACCGCCTCCAAAATCAAATACAGAATTATATGCAAGGTTATGACTTCAGATGAAGAGTTACCAGAAAGACCAGATGAACTGTTTGCTAAGTCCTGCTGTCATAAAATGTCACATTCTGAAATGCCATGCTGTAAAAATATATWCTGATTCTTTAAGTGACACCTTGCAAACCTGCCTTGGAACTGAGAATTCTCCCCCTGCTCTGACTGCCTCACACTGGGTAGCCTTGATAAAATGATGGTGCATTATGGTGCAGGTCTAGTGCAGTCACACGCACCCCAGAACAAAATCAGCTTTGCTTTTGTAACTTTCCTTTTGACACTCGAGCTGAGATAGTATTCAATTTTTGCTTCTGCAGCTGAACTAAGATCTATACTGCTTCAAGGGAAGAGAGAAACATCCATGAAACATGAACATGCTTCTCAAATTTTCCACATTGCATTGGAGTTACCTTCATAACACTTTTCCTGGGAATCCCCTATGCTTGTAATACAATATCCTAAATGGACTGCGCCAAAAATAAATGAAAGCAATGTTAAACACTTATGGCATCTGTTACCAATATTTAGCATCTAGCCAGTGCAAGCTGCATGAATACTTTTCTGTAAATTACATATTTTAAAGAGAGACAACAGCAGCAACAATKAATGCTTTCTGTCACACAGTGCTGTGAAGTTGCATGGTATCTGTCCCTATGACTCATCTTCAAACTCCAAAGGCAAGGCTCTTGAAGACCTATTTGTACCCTAAAAATATAGGTATCATTTTAGCCTATCACTTTTATGACAGAATCATAACAAGGACCTCTGGAGACCTATGGAGTTTATCTCTGATTATTGCCATGTCCTTGCCAATAAATTTTGAATGCAAAGGATATTGTGAATTGAATAGTAAAAACTTTTCAAAATTGTCTGTGTAATTTATTCTGGAACTTCTTTACCCCCAGCAGTTTATCTTTCATGTCTAATGTGAATCTTTTCTGCTGAAGTTTAAGTTCATTTTTGTTTTCGACTTACCCATCATGGCAGCATAGAACTATTTTTTCCTTTCTCTCTGTGACAAAATTTTAAGCATCTTAAGGCAATTTCTAGTTTCTAAATAYCTGTTTCTTTACATGTTCTCTCACGTCACATTTTCTAACCTGCAATGATGTTCACTGATATCCTCTGAGATCTTTAATAACTTTTTTCTTGAGTTCCATGAACCAGAACTTCATGTTTAGACTGTACTGGTGTTGGATGGAAGTAAGAGGTTGTTTTTTTCACTTTGCAGGCCATATCTATTTATACACACAGGTAAAGAATTAGCGTTTCTCAACAAGAACATTGTTATTGAATCATGTTCAATATGTTGTAAACATCAGACTTCTCTTTGAAGAATMGGTAACTAAGCAGTTGTTCTTTGTTTGTTCAGTTGACTGCTGCTTTCAGTGTAAAATCTATCAGTGTGACTACTGACCTTTAGACTGGAGCACACTGGTACTGTTCCTGTCATGTTGCYGCCTGATGTCCACTTCAAATTTAGTTTTATCTTTATTTCCTTGCATAACTTATTAATTAATAGATGGAATAGAAAATGTTATATCTGACCCCAAAATTTTTTATTTCCCACACTCAGAAGAAAACTCCTTCATAGGCTAACATTTATATTTAATTACAGTACCATGTTTTCATAAAGTAGAGCTTTATTAAAAAATACACTGTTTGTTTCAGAATATGTGTGCCTACATGTGTTTTCTTTTAGAGGATCCTGAAAATAGAGATTCTGCTTGCCTGCTGTGATTTAAATCTTCTATTGCATAAAACTTCCCTCTCCTATGTCTTTCCTTTGCCGAACGCTAATTCCTTCTGCTCTTTTTTCTCAGCAACGGCTTGTAGCTAATGTCARGAATACAAATTCTGTTGGGAATAGCTGGGAGGTCTCTGAGGTTATCTGTGACTACTGCACTATTTCAGATCGCTGCATGAAAGAATTACCTGCTCTGCCTCATGATATTGCCATGAGTCGCCTTGATGAGGATGTAATGAACATCATACAACACGTTCATGAAGTCTTCCCGGGATACAGGCCTACTTGGTCTTGAGTCATCTCCATACTGTCTCCAGGTGAAATCTGCCTGGGACATCGTCCTGTTGGGACCTGGGTTACCAGGATAATACTGCCAGAACACAGGGTTTCTGGCTCTCGTGTCATCACCATAATATTCCCAKTCATGCTGAAAGACAGAAACACAAAAGAACAATATTCAAAAGAACTGTATGCTTGAGTTTGGGGCTAAAAAAAGCAGATGGAAACATTACCTCTGTCATCTCTATCTCATGCCTCGTCAGCTGCCCAATCAGAGGGGCTGCCATGTGCCGGACGATAACTCTCGTATTTGTGGGAGGCCCGCCTCTTATGATGACTTGTGGRTGGTAAGTAGTAAAACCTGTCTCTTCTCGTGCTTCAAAGTAGATGGCATATTTCAGTTTCCCTCCATAAGCGGTCAGCTGACAAGGCACAGAAAGAAATCTCATTTTCAGTTAGCTAAAAATAAATTCCTGGGAAGGAGCTAGATGTGCTCTGCACCTATGTGCAGCCTGATGAATGCTAGAATACATGGTAGAAAATAACAATACACAATACATAACAATTGTGGAACTATCTGGGGAAAAGGACAAAAACACCCATCAACAACTTGTTACTGCATAACAGTAAAACCAGTATGTTATTTGTTTCTTTGTATGTGCCTTGGTGTTCCCCCAAACCAWGAAATATCATAAGTGCAAAATAAATCTTCCCAGAGGTGCATAGCAACATCCAAAAGGAGGGTTATTTCAATCATTTCCTCCTATGTAATATTCAAATGTCAGGTATTTTTTGTTTAAAAATGAGAGAAASAAAAAATTGCAAGAGTATTATATTAAGTATGTGCAGCTTAATTTTTCAAATAACATTCTTATGAGCAAATGTATCCTGTGGAACATATAACATACATATTTACAGATATTAACATGTAAAATATTGTTTGTGTTACTTCATGAATTTCCATAATAAGAAAGCACAATTTTTAATAATGGAATAGCATTTATTTTCTTTTGAAGAACCTTCCACTGTGTGAAGATATGCTTATTGGGAGGGATAAAAGGTGCTGTAAAATAGTAATATAAGATTAAAAAAAAAAAAATCCATGTCAGTATGTCAGTGCTCAGTGGAATTTTGGTTTTACCTTTCGTCCCTCAAACTGCTCTGGAAGTCTCCAGTAAACAGGTTCTGACCGAAGATCCTGCATCACCTGYTCTATATTTGCTACTATTTCAGGAGGCTGGAATGCAATCCCTGATAGAGTGCTACGCTGAAGCTTTTCATCCACCAGTGGCAGAATCATTTGCTCTGGCTTCAAGGTCACCTGTGCATATTYGAAAAAATTGAGAAGAAAATTAACTGTATTTTTCCCCATGAAGTGTTAGTCTTTAAATTCTAGCTCTTTAAAAAATTACTTCTAGGTAATTTCATTTCACATCATGAGCAATTTGTCACAAAGCAGCCTTGCTACTGGAGGTATGAACAGTGCTAATAATGACTTTCCCCTTGAGCCTTTTGCACCTTGTCCTCAYGTTAACAAAGAATGTAGTAGCACTGGTTAAAATACTTTAATCAGCAAGTGATTCTATGAATTTTATCAAAGTGATTTTCAAAGTGCTATTTCAGTCTCAGGCCTCTTTTGTTCAGATTGTGAGAAATGTACCTTACGAAGAAGCAGAGTTCTCACCACCAGTCATTACACATCACGGAGCTGTGGAACACAGTGCTGGATCCCTTGATACTTCCATGCAATATTCAAGCTAAATGCTCTCCAGGCAATATGCAAAGAGTGAGGCCCCAGTGAGGGTTTCTGTAACTCTAAATTCAGCTTTACTAAAAAACCACGTGATTGCCACTTACATGCTTGTAATTTTCCTACATTGGTTGACATTAGTATTATACTGAAATAATGATTTTGACCAAAAACTGCAGTAAGTGTCTCAGTAATTCTGTGCCAATGGAATTATCTCAGGGAATGTGTGGATGCAAAAGGCTGGTATCAATATTTTCTCCCAAAGAGTGAGGAAGACAAAGAAAACAAATGCAGGTTAACAGTCACCCCTTCAACAAACTAATCATGTGACACGAGTCAGGTAATGAGGAATCAACCAAGCCCTGTACTGTACTTTCAGTATCCTGGTAGTTCCATTTACGGCAGGATCTGTGGAATGATCACACATGGAAGCACTCCTAACATTAATAGCCCTAAGTGAGATTTACTAATTTTATATCACAACTGAATTTTACTATTTAATACTTCACCTTAAGAATTCTTAAGAAAAGGGTCAACACATTTGAATTTCAGATCATTTATCAGCCATGCCTCATTGTCATGTAAGACTTGTTTAAACAAGTMTAATGTCATTTGAAGCACCTGAGAATATCTGAAACAGCCACTAGCAGCTCACAGAACAGTCTCTCTACAGTTCACAGCTCTGTATCAATTCTGAAATAGATCAGAGTACCAAATACTAGATGAGACATGGACACACACTTCTTCAGATTTGAGCATGAACACAAAAGAAAATTTATCAAGAGAAACAAAATAATCAGGCAGTTTAAACTGTTTCTGCTTTGTGCTGCCACAAAGGTCAAAGCACAATTATCCAGAACTGTTGCTGGTAYGAACTTGATTAAATTTTATAACTTGTCAGCCTTCTACAGCCTTTCATCTCCAGTCTAGYAGCATATGATGGGCAAAACTGAAATAATGAGAAAAACTGGGTCAGATCATAATAAATCACTTCATCCACTGGGAAGGGAAAGAGSTGTTACGGGACTGAACAATGAAGGRGAGAATAAGTGCTATCCATATTATATTAAGCAAGAGAGATTAACTTGGTTTCAGCCTGAAGTATGCTTATCTAACTGATGCTTGTGCATGACAAGTCTGGGGCTGTGGCTGATTAACATTAGGCAGACATTCCTTCTATGGCTGGCATGCTTTKGAGCAGAGATATCACTGACCATACATGGGGACAGAACTGGTCATTTTCCATCAGAAATCTCTCCTCCAGAAYGCAGCTGAGGAGCTGGCACAGCAGCACTCTCAATGCATGTTTTGTGCTTGTACAGATAAATAGAGACATCCAGCCTGCCTTATTTATCAGTCCAGCACAGGTCTCAAGGTCCTCTTCCACAAACAGGTGTAGAGCTCTTTGTTTGCTCTGATGGATTATACCTTTCCATGCTTGAATTTAAATATAGCTTCAATAAGCTCTTTTTTAAAAATAAAGGAAAACTCCACCAAAACAACAAAACCAATAAGGAAAATAAACAGATTAACTGAGCTATGGGAAATTTATGCTGGACAGCAAGTATTTGTGACCCCTGAATACACCTGGGTAAACTGTGTATCACGTACCAGGGATTATGTTGCAATGCACTGGACCACATAATTTCCCCACATGACTAGCTTGCCCTTTCTTGAGGTTTAATAGCTTTACTTTGGCTGGATGTCAGCTATCCTATCACTCATTTTCTTATCTACTTATTTCCTTTCAATGTCTTGATCCTGATTGTCTAATGGAACAGATCGCTCTCACCAMTCCTCAAAGCATAAAGAGGAAAGTGATTGCTTAAATGTTTGGCCATTTTCTAGCTACCTCTCAGTGCCTGACTAAAAGATGCCAGCAGGAAACAACATTATCGCATTACATGGCTCAGCAGTTTCCTACTCACCCACACGCGGATCAGCCCCCTCGCCTCGCTGCACTGCGTAGTCAGGCCAAAGCAATAGCAGCTGCTGCAGCCAAGTGGGTTTCTGGCAGAGAGACCAAATGTACCAGACTTGCACCTGTCGCAGTGGACACCTTCCACATTAACCTGGAAGAGAGAGAATATTTTGAAAGGGAAAAAAAAAAAAAAAAAAAAAAAAAAAAAGTCTTATTTCAAAGTAGCGATAGAAAAAGAAAATCATACTGTAATGATAATAACAGGGTGCTGAAAGAAATAATAATAAGCGTTAGGAAATGTTCAAGGAACTCTCTAGCTTCTCATCACGTGTGTATGCAAACATATGTAATTAATGTAATTAAGGCATTTGCATTTGTATTCACTGAGTAGCTCTGAGCAATAGATGCTGGCTTCACACTAAAAGTTGTAAGCACAGAAAAATTAAATGGCACTTTGGGCATGACATGCTCAATAACTGATTGATAAGATAAGAAAAATAAGTTATTCTGAAATTGCCCATGTTAATCAAGCCTTCTGTTTAACAGGAATTAGCACTGACATGTTCAGATATTTAAGGTACAGCATTAAATGTTCTTGCTGAGAAACGTATTTTAATGGAAATTCTGTAGAGAAAAGCTTTCCCCTCTTCATGATTGTTTTCCACATCATTGAACAGTATTAACAAGGCTGAAATGTTTCACTGTTGTAATGTCAATGCTTTTATTTTCATTTTTCAATTAGTCCAAGTAAAAAGCCATTCCAGATAGGGCAGATACACAATAATTTATGCAGAGCCTTTTAAAACCATTTTCATACTGAGACCAAGGTATTAAAAAGAAAGAAAAACACCAATATGAAAGYGCGGGTTGGCTTTTTCTCCCCACACATCTTTTTTTCTCTCTTGAGACTAGTGCAAAGAAGCCAATCCAAAAAACAAATTGAACTTTCCACTGCTTATACAAGAAACCAACATAATCCCTCAGGATTTACCAGTTTTAACCCTCATTTCCACATGTAACTCTATCAACAAATGTGCCTACACTGTGTTTAGCTTAGATTTTGCTGCTTTTTGTCAGGGCTGACAATGAGGCTCCTGAGCCTTTGAAAGCTCATTTCTGCAGTTGTAACAGCAGGTTTAAATGGGAATGATTACCATTTTAAAAAAATCTATTTTCTTCAATATATAACTCTTTCCAAAAAGTTACACAAAAGATTAACCAACCCTAAATTTAAATTTAATCTTTATTTTAAATTCTGGGGGGGGAAAAATGCTTCCTTTATTCAGTATTATTTGTCCATTTCCTCTCTTAAATGGTGATTTTTACTCACTTTGAATTTTATGTCAGTTGCACTTCCTTATCATGAATCATCAGCTAAATATATGATGTTCATCTGCACTCAGAGAAACACAGAAGTAAATATATTATCAGACTTAAAAGAATCAASAAAGAAACATTTCCATTTTAAAATGCCCTGAACACCCGCTCTTTCTACTTAGTGCTTACAAGAGCTACAAGAAAGATGATGACCCAGAGAAGTTGTGGAGTCCACTTTTCCRGAGATAGCAGTCCAGACAATCCTGAGTMGTGTGCTTAAGGRGACCCTGCTKGAACAGGGGGGTTGGACTTGATGGTCTCCAGTGGCCCCTTCCTGACCCTTCTGTAATTCTGTGACATACTGGACCTAACCTAGAAATGGGGCACGAAGATGGTTAGAGAGACTGCTGCTTATCATGYGTCCAGAGAGGCTGAAAGAATTGAKATACTTTGATTTCTTCATTTCAGAGGCTGACACAGGGCAAACAGCACTGAGTTTTATTCAGACTGTCCATGTGGTCAACTCAGTTCAGTTTTCTTAYGGYGTCATCATCATSAAATGAATCAGTATTTGTGAAACAWGATGTTTTCTGTTCAAATATACCAGAAAGAGGGGAGGGTGGTCAAGCAGTTTGCACAAAGAGGTCGTGAAATCGGTCCCCATCCTTGGAAGCACTGCCTCAGCATGTCTTTTACACAAGGTGCAGGACTCAATGACTTCCATAGATCCAACCTAATTTGTTCTCCAGTTCTGAGTCTTGAAATCCAGAATTAAAGTGACTGGTGTCCGTTTAACAAAACAATTACCTGGCAATTCAATAAATTAAATTCATATCCTTCCATTTTACTAGCTCTTTGTTTCAATGCAGACCTAAAGAAGAATGAATGAATCTTCAGGATCACAGAAAGAATCTCTAGGGGTCACTTTTAAAAACCTCCTCCTAGAAGCAAGASTCACCAATACAAGTGATAGTTCAAGTAACCCATGCCTCTTTCTAGTCAGAAAATCTCGTAGAATGGAGATTTCACATGTTTCTGGATAATGTGTATCAGTGCTGCATAACTCTGATATTTTTTTCCTAATGTCCAACTCAAAATTCCCAAGCTTCTGTTTGCAGCTGTTGTCCCTTGTTACATTTTCTGTCAACATCAGAAAGGACTTGATTCCATCAACTACTCTTTGAAGTGGCTATATAGGCTGTAATTGCACTTCCCCTTATTAAGTGTCTTTTTTCAGACTAGGAGAGTCCAGCTCTCTCAGTACATCCTCACATATCATCTGCTGTGGGATTCTTCTCTGGATCCTCTCCAATTTCTCAACAACCCTTTTGAATCAGGTCCTAAAACTGGACACCACTTCCAAGTGYAATCTTACCAGCACTGACTGCAGTTAGAGTAGAGCACTGAGTAGATAAAGCCTTTCCTCTGCWCATCATGCTCCTTGTGATGTCCACCTTGCAGCTGCACTGGCCACTGTGTTCACTGCTCAGCTCACTGCATCCAGCTCAGTGGGCAGTTTGYCTTATTTACCATGAGAGTAAATCACAGTATAAACTCTGCACCATCAGTTCTGGAAATATCCTAAATTAGGAAATCAGAGTCAAACTCTATGGGTTTTTTGACAAGTAACTATTACTCAGACGTGACCTACCTGTCAAAGACTTCATGATTTTCTTCCCTAAACCAGCATTTTTCAGTGCATGAGCTCTCCAGCAAAAAGCCCACCCACCCCAAAAAACCTGGCTGGTTTATATTGTGCTTTCCAACAGGATTGTTACTCAGGCTTTTTTCTCCRAAACTACTGGCTCTTGAGGTCATTCTACTCTAGTTAATGATCTTTCTATTTTCCCAGGCATCAGGCTTTTCAAAAAGCCTCTAGACTGTAATTTTACTGTTCAGCACGTCAACCTCGACCTCCTCCAAGTCAGCAGTATTTTCAAATGTGCCGATCGTGAATTCTGTCATCTGTGTCGCTGATGAAGGTATTGGCTCTGGGATACTCTGCTGTCTACCAAATGCACATCAAACCACCAATTCTTGCCCTTTAATCCAGCCAATTCTCAAACCACCTAAATGTGCTGTTCTTCCAAGCCTGCTTCCAAATAAGAATGTTGTGGATGATGATGCCAAAAGTCTTTGTTTCAGTGATCCTGAACTGGATAAAGTCTACTCAGAACAGATACTATTGCAGTGAATTTCTCGCATAAAATGATGAATATTGACTTCCTCTAAGTCAATGCACTTTGAATTAGCACTGTGGCACACTGTGATTACTCAAGTGTTTGCTTTTGTTGTGCCCAGTATCTGAACAAGAATTGTATTATGGGGAACTGGCAACAGTACTGTAAGAACAGAAAGAAATAAAAAATGGAGAAAAATGCTTAAGAGGATGTCATCCTGGCCAGTGCCAGTACAGGAAAAAGCAACTGGTAAGCACTGAAGGCTTTGTTTATGTTGGACTCCTCCCACAACAGTTTGCAAATGCACTAAGAAAACCAAAGAAATTGTTCTGCATATATTGTTTGAACAAGWAAGTGCAAGTGTCAATGGATTCTGAAAAAACTCAGCAGTTATAAGATCGGTTTACAACCTTCATTATCGTACCTTGCAGCTGCACTGGCCAGAATGATCAGTGCATGAGCACTTCCCCTCTGCATCACAGCTCTGTGGATCAGTCCCAGCCAGGAAGCACTGACAAGCAACACAATGTGGATAGTTCCAGTAGCCCATCCTGCACTCAGTGCATTTTTCCCCAGAGAATTCAGGGCGGCAGAAGCAACAGCCCGTATTCAAGTCACACTGAGAACTTAGGGCTCCAACGAGGCTGCACTCACAGGGCTGAAAAGGAGAGAAACAAGGAGATAATTGCAATAGTGCTTCTGAAAAAAAACCCACCCCAAACCAACCAAATCTAAAAACCCCAAACCCACCCCAAACCAACCAAATCTAAAAACAAAACAACCCAAACCAAAACCCAACCAAAAAGCAATTCACCTCTTTCGAGTATCTATAAATCAAATACAGCAGTGAATTTCCACTGTCTATAAATAACATATCTAAATTATAAGGCTGGTAATTTATTTTTATTCAACAAGGGTCAAGCATTCACAGTAAATACATTTACAACACTGGTGGGATTTTTTTTGATTGTTATTACCTATCACTGCTAAGTCAGACATTGAAAACAAATAAACCTAAAAGGGTCAAAGACATTGGAATACTCTGCAGACAAAATTAACTCAGAAACTACAAGCGCTCTCCAAAAAGTATTTTGTATGGAAATTCTCTGCAGGATTTTTCAGAACACTTTCCTAAAATTRSAATTGCTCRGGAGCAATTGGTTCAGTGGTTCCASAGGAATCTAGTTCAATGTCTATTACTCATCCATCAGACAGGTAACTATCCTCTTTGTACAAAYAAGGCTCCTAGATGACAGTAATTTACACAGTAAGGGCTAGAGATTTAGTCTTGTGATCTATTTGTAAGTAAACTTGCTCGCAGAGTAAGACTTGTGCAGGCAAGTGATAGGAATAGGTGATTTTCCAGGGTTTATTTGTCTAGATATTGAATAGAGAAGTAAGTATCAGGGAAAACTGCAGATTTCCAAAAAACAGGAGAATCCCTCAGTGCTATTACTGTGGCAGCACTGCACAGTTAATACAGGACACTAGCTGTAATCACYGGTGTGACCAGAATGTCATATGGAGAAGTTCAGCTTACAAAGCAAACTCAGTGCCAGGAGTAGAGGTTGCCACAGTAACTGACATGGATAGACTTGCTAAAATTACAGACAAAGCTGAAAAAAGAGAGGAAGAAAATGCGGGTTCAGTTTCTAAGCAAAACTTATTACATGACTAAGAGCAACTTTCCTCTGATCTGAAAACACCATTTATAAAGAAGGTGAATATATACAGGAAATATACAGGTGAAATCTTTAGTGAATGCAAGAAAAACTATTTAACCTCTGATTAAGTRTTAGTCTGCTAGACTACTACCTAACCTAAAAAATAAAACCTTCTGACAGAAAGAGCTTAATACTTCAAGATATATTTGAACAAACACAAAGCTTAGAAAGCAAACAGTTCACCATTCTCCAAAATAGCTTGGTGTGCAATATAAAAATTAAATTACAATAAGACACTGTGTTTGTTTTATGCAGTTTTCTGCAATGCTCTCTACCCCAGACTACAACAGCCTTGGAAATATTCAACAAAGACTGCAAGCAGGAGATTCACATCTTACTTTGMAGAAATTAGCAGCTACATACTGAAAGAGATGTGGGCTGATAGATCATCATTAATTTAGATGGTGCCATGGAACTGTCATACTAATGTGCTCACATAAAAGACAATCAGAGAATATACTCCAGAGCTCAAACGGAGGTCTTCAACCTCATTAGGCTGGTTTCAGAAGCCAGGAGCCTCTATCACAGCAGCACCACTGAGGTTTCACAGGAGCTTTTCATACATACAAAAAAGAAATCATTCTCGACAATTGCTTTGCAGCCTGAGCTACATGGCAAACAGCCTTTAAGAACAAGTATTAATGGTGTATGACTATGTTCTGAAAAGATACAGTTTTTTTGAGCAATTGTAGCAGTGCTATAAATCCCTCATCATCCTCCAGCAGGGAGGAAGAAAGCATTTGAACTTTGCACGATGTCCACTGTCACCAGTTTGCAACCTTAATCAAATACTGCACCCCTCAACTCCAGGGGCTTTCATGGCCTCCTTGACATTCTGTCATTGTTTTCCTATTTCTTCTCCCTTCTCTTCAGATGTTTTAACTCTGTGTCAAATATTAGAATATGAAGGATTTAAATGTTCATGTGAACATTTATTTTCCCTTTGAAAACATGGGAAGAAAATGCAATTTACAACTTAGGTGGGTGTTTCTTTTCTCCTGACTGTCTTTTATGTACAAATTGAAGCCTTTCTCAAGCAAAACTTTGTGTACAAATTCCCAGTGGTGTCACCATTAAGGCCAAAGTAGATTTGTCCCCCAAAGGCACTGCTGATTACCTGTAAATATACATCTACAGACATCATTCAATACTGTGGTTATCTCCTCAATCATGTTAAACACAGCTATAATAAAATAAAACCAGGCTCAAGCACTGGACACTGACTCAGTGTGACAGCAGAATCAACAGGGTGTTTTGTATAACAGGCTGCAAACCTGAGACAGAGGATCTGTAGAGCAGTAACAGTAACAGATTGCCAACATTTGCACCAGTCTGACACCAACACTTGCAATATGGAGATAAACCATGATTTGCAAACCAAAAATTCTGTCCCAGCTATAAATTGCTGTGAAAGGGGTAATGCACATAGAGAAAATATAAATGAACTCACCTTGCAGCCACTGACAATGTTATGGCCCCAGTGATTTGGTGCACATTTGTCACACATCTCTCCAACAGTGTTGGGAGGGCAGATACAGCGTCCACTGACGGGATCACAATTATTGCCAAAACGTGAACAGTCACAGGCTTCATGGGAGAGACAAAAAAATACAGCAGAGGAAAAGTCATCCCTTTATGTGACATCTGGACAGCAAATCCTAACAGGGATCATTTCTTTACTGTACAGTGAACTCTCAGTTATCAGTGGACACAATGGGACAGTAAAGGTAGGGTAAACCCCAAGAAACCAAAACCAGTAGCAGTGGAACACAGGTTAACTGTGGTCGAAGTAACTGCAATGAKAACAGAATGGGAAAAATAAAGGCACCAACTCCAGGAGTGCAAAGACTTCTGAGATGGTGCACTCTTGTGACATAACTGCAGGAGTGCTGCTATACAATTCCTGGGCCCATGCTGTCTCCTCTAAGAAGACACCTGAGTGCCTCAGAGCCATCCACACAGGGAACTTACAGTCTATTTAACCTCTTACAGCAACCTGACAAATACCTTCTGAAATTTCTGCTGCTCTAAAGAGACTTTTCTTACAGGGCAAAAAAGG
The DNA here is from genome assembly GCF_030028575.1 of Malurus melanocephalus. Lineage (NCBI taxonomy): Eukaryota > Metazoa > Chordata > Aves > Passeriformes > Maluridae > Malurus > Malurus melanocephalus. Next base: position 45,108 of record NW_026623270.1, on the reverse strand, counting down.
TAGTTTAAGGTTTTTTTCCCTTTCTGTTCCTTCTTTTTTCAGCTTACATATCCTCTGACTTGGGAGGATATCAACGAACTGATATTTCCTCTCTATGGAAAACTGGTATTCTTTGCAGATTATACTAAATTAAAAATACTTCAAGTTTGGAAGTGCTTCCAGAAGCGGTCTTGGCTCTTAAAGGATTATTAAGTGAGCAACTCTTTGGAGATAAATACAGATTTAAGGCAAGTAAGTGATGAGCAGTTATGGGGCACAAGACAATAAGTAATTGGAAGAGCAGAACTGGTGCAWGGTTGCTTTCACACCCACCATCCACACTTCCCATAAGGTAATGCAGAGAAAAACAACCTGTTCCTTGGGGTGGTTAAAGGGCAATGTAACCTCATTATTGAGTGCTTCATTTTTGTTCATTGCCTTTACTRTGAAATACTTCAATTCAGATTGAAACTAGAAAACAAGGGATATGCAAAGATAGGATGTGCTCCTATCGATAGCTCAAATAAGAAGTGACCTTTATTTTTCCCCACCAAAGCCTTCAAGATAAGGTAATTGATGCAAAGAAGATAACAAGTTTTGCCTCCATCATGCCAAGAACACAATGTGTTGCATYCTACTTAAAGTATTTTCACAGACTGTAGCTTGAATTTTCAGAATACATTTCAATGGGAGCCTGAGGCTTTCATGTGTGACAGCTCTTGTATGGTTTTCCAGGTCTTAAACAAAATTAGCTTAAAAGGCATGGAGGGGTAGGAGACACTCAAATAGTTTTTTTCTGGTTTTACTTTTAAAATTATTTTTCTAARTAAGAGGAAAAAATACAACACAAYTGTTGCAAGCAATAATGAAAYAGAAATCTCTTTTGTATCTTTTCTGCTAGAATGTCAACACTGACAATGCTTTCAGTGTTTGKTTTTTTTCAGACTTCATGGATTTATTTTGGACAAGAAAAAATCAAATTATATTCCTTTTGGATAAATGCTAGATAAAAGAAGTCCAATATTTTATTTGATATTTAACTGTCACAATGGAATTAATTTTTCTGTACTTTTCTTCCCAGCACAATTTGATAGAATTCTATTAAATTTCTGATTTTCTTTGTGATTCATAATTTAATTCTTATTTTTTGTCATTTGAAGGTATACATAAGAAGCCTACTAAAAATAACTGTGGAAAAAACAGCACATTGAAAACAGAATTCCTCTCCATCTGTTCTATTAACTTTGAAACCTTTAAAAATCTGAATTTTCTGATCATCTATAGCTGCTGCTGTTGCTTTCAACATCTGATGRCCACAGGCTGAAACATTTCTATTTAAAATGTTGCTTGGATCTACAGTACTTTACCATTGCATCATTGTTTCTTAAACTATGTCAAAGTTCGCCAAGAGAACAGTTAAAATTCTAATGAGCAATTTTATTAACAGSCCTCTCAYTTTCTTTCCCCAACTATAGCTATCAAYRTTTTGTCATGTTTCACAATAGTGAYGTACTTTTAACCCATGGAATGTTAAAATAAGATGCTATTCATAAACAATCATATTTTTTCCCTTCATGTAAGTGCTAAAGGACTGCAGATATCATTTGCATTTTCTTTCAACCTCTATCATCAGTGAGCTTGTGAATCAATCTGTCCCTTTTCCCAGGTGTCAAGGTATCTGAACTTTTCAGGCCTGTCAGTGTTTTTGAACCCTTCATTCCCATGGGAGACAATAACACAGAGCAATGGTTTCAAACATAATCTATAATCCACCCTGTTTCAAGGTTTAGCCACACCATAGGTAAAATTGAATTTTGCTGCACAAATGTGGGTCTTAAGGACTTGATGCTCGTTCCATTAAAAAAAAAGAGGAGTAAGAAAAGGCAGAGAGCTAAGCTTGCTGCTTCTGCTGCCATTCTGGATAGGAAAGGAGGAAGAGGTTACCAGTCATTGTGATTTCTGCTTCTGGAAAAAATATGCTTTATACCTGAAGAATAATAGCAGCATTCTGACTATTATTCCYAGCAGTCAGTCACACTGGACAACTATCTACATGTCCTGTGATCACACCTAAATGATTCTGTGAGACTTGAAAAACACAATTCTATCAGGAAAGATGGATATTTCCCTGTGAAGAAACCTATTGATTGAGTTCTTTATGATATAGCAGTCTGTAGTACTTCAAGGAGAGGAAGCATTCATTCAGTTTTTGAACTAATTTCCAAAAGGACAAAAATAAATGTAAATAAGTGGCTGAATACATTTATGTGCAATGCTAGAGTTTCAGCATCTAGAAAAGAAGACTTTTCATGTCTTCACATAAGGGACACTGAAGATAGTTTTACTTGAAGATCTTGTACACAAAAAGTACAAGTCTGCAAGAAACTAAGTATTATACAGAAAATGATTGTGGTAATGCAAGAGGATCAGCCATATAAGGACAATGAAAAGGTTTTGGATAAAACTAGAAGCAAAGAGGGTTTGTTGTTGTTTTCCTTTCACACCCCTTCAAGCTGATGTGATTTGGCAAGAATTTTAATTAGAGTTCTATGACACCTTTACTAAATTATAGGAGCTGCACAGGATATTTTTGGCAGACACTRCTTGGAGTAAATGACATTCCTGTTCCTTCTAAATGTAGCAGGTTAGCCATAAACTGCCCACAAAATAGCAGAAATTGCTTGGGCCTTTCATMCTTGCCAATCACCACCCTTGCCAACTGAATGATGTACAAGGATGTCTATGAACACCCTAAATGTCAGGAAAATTTGTTAGGCAATCCAAACCCAGCAAAACTAGAATCTTAGGAATAATTTAATAAATAACTAAACAAACAAATAAATCGATCTGCACTTGCGTGCAAAAAATTTACRTACGAGTACATCCTCCTTCTTGAAAGTTGTAAAATCCATGTGCACAGCGGTCACACTTCTTTCCTGTCACTCCAGGCTGGCAAAAACATTGTCCTTCTCCATTGCAATCGAAGGATTTGGAACCAAAAGAGTTGCAGTTGCAGGGAACACATCCTCTTGAAGACTGTAAGCCAAATGTTCCAGGCTGCCACAGAGTGGGGAAAAGCAGTTAGTACATGGAATGATGACCAGGAGAAAAGAGGGAATGCTGAAAGGGTTGCTCTTTCCTCTTCATCACTGAAATAGTACTTTTAATGAAACTGTAGTGGTAAAACCCTGGAGCAAGGACCCTAAATGCCCTACACTACTGAGAAAGAATAAAGATTTCAGCATGTTACCTGATGCTGTCATGAATGTGCTGCAATGTAACACATTTCTTACAAGGCTGTGTTTCCCTAAGTACAAYTCTCACTTGGAATGGAATGTATGTCAGCACTGCATACATACCCTGTCCCTGGCTGTAAGGTTATGTCAGGCAGAGTTTGTTGCTAAGAGAGTGAATTTAAATTTGTAGCTATGAATGGAGATCAATTCAGCTGGAAAGCCTCTGAACAATGAGATTTTATCTCCTCTGAGCAAAGGCAATATCTGTATCCAGTAACTTGAGGGCAATTCTTTAGAATGATATATAGGAATAACTTTAGAACAACATAGAGATAATGTATTTGTGTACAATACAAACAATAATGGGGATTTTTTTTAAGATAAAAACTCTGGATTAGACCTCTGTTTCTCTTCTATTTTCTTCCTTTTCTCTCTTTTTGCACTGATCAATATAGTTTCTACAGAACCAGAGTAGATGCTATCAACTGTAGTAATAAATTTTCTCCTTAACTTCACTAGTGGAGAGCAAAAAGTGTGTGTGAATGACACATTCATTTGTATACTGTGATACAGAGTTCTGCATGAAACGTTCAACCAAAAGACCTCGTGGGTTTCACTGCACCAATCAACGGAGGCTCCTTGGAACAAATCATACTTCATATGCAAATTCACGGTAGGACCCCTTGTATTGGTGAACTCTCTGAAACTTCGGAAGCTTTCCACAAAAAAGTCCTGAAATCTGATCTCTGAGGTTAATACAGAAGTTCCCCATTCACATAAGAGAATCTGCTGATAGGTGTCAGAATATAGGACCACATCTATGGTCAGAATTTGGCCTGAAGAATCATATGAGCAAATGCATAAGCGAATGCTTGATCTTACATGTAATTAAGAACTACACTGATTTTCATTTCCAAATTCTATATCGAAATGTTTTGCAAATGTTATACTTCTGCATGACAAAACATGGTGCATCAAATTCATTTAATTAAACTCAAGGTTCAATAAATTACCTGACTGTGTCTAAAGATTTCATTTACACAGGGAGAAACACACAGAAATGTGAATATGCAYAATCTCAGGACAGATACTCAGATTAATGCAGTGAAGCAACCAATGCACAGCATGCATCTCAGTTCTCAATGTAGATAGAATCTAATAAATTCTGTTTGAGAGGGCGACAGTCAGAAAAGGTCTGATACTAGCACTSCACACTGCATTAAGTTGGAAAAGGCCACCAGCATGCTGGGTTGCACTCTGTGAGGAGGGCTTAACACAAAGATATTTTGACCAGACATGCAAAGTTAAAATTCTCTGCAAAGTTTGTTTACACACAGAAATTCTAAGAATTACRTTTACTGAACAAGAGATAAGATCCTAGATTACAATTAGGAAATATAGTGGATTTTCTCAATGTATTATATCATGTCTACAACCGTATGCTGTGTGGGCAACACAGTAAGCCAACACACATTTAATGGGAAAAAGCTCATTTCTCCAAAGGAATCCATATGAATGGATACACCATGGGTCTGAGAGTCTAGCTGAGGATGAAAAACACTGCCAGGTATTTTTCAAAGAGGGTGTGATATGTGTGGAGGTTTTGAATTGCAGGGGGAGCAAACAACATTCCTAAAATACTGCTCTGTTAGAAGCAGTTGTATCACAATTACTTAATTTTAGTAAATAAGTTGCTTTGTTGGTTTGTGATAAGGAACAAACACTCCTGTCATTTTGGGCATTACACTCACATAACTGGCACTGCACTGAGTTAAAAATGGCTCACACAACTTGCTGCATTCACTCATGAGAACTTTTAACACCAGTTATGATCAATATTTTAAAATTAGATCTTAACTCTTTGCCTGTGGGGATGATCCTTCTTGCAAACTCCTTAAGCTATTGATACTTGAATTGTTAGAAAAGGATGTCTTATGCTGCAAAGTCCAAGAAAATCCACTGTTTTATGTACATCTCCCATGCATTTTGTGCATACTGCTGTTGATGGTGCTGGTTTTGGACTTATTCTGGTATCTAATTTCTCTCTGATATCACCACTTGCACGATGAACCCTTAGGATTGGGGAAGCATCCTAAAACGCCGCTTGTCTTCCAAGCCTGGCTGTTCCTCGAGAACTTCTCATATTGTAACATTAAAATAACTATACATTAATAAAAATTAAAACCACAAGCAAACTCTGTGAGTTCCAAACACAAGCAAACAGGGACTCCAGCCCATGCAAAGCAGAGTTGCCCATTACCAGAGCTGCAGGACGGTAAGCRCCTCGTGGGCACCCACCGGCGCTGCCGGTGCCCCACCTCCGYGGGGGTACTCGAATCTGCTGACTGCTTCCTGCATTTKCTTSCAATTTAGGCACCTSTGTGCCCATTTCACAGCGTCTGCCYGTGAATCCTGATTTGCAGACACATCTTCCCAACGCATCACACTGCAGTGACACGGATCCTAAAGCACTGCAGCCACAGGGTATACAAAACAGCTTCTCGGRGGCCCAGAAGTAGTTGGGCTTAAAGAATGAAAAGTAAATTAAAAGTAAAGACTGTTAGAAAGTGAAGATAATGAGACAGACCACATAAAAGATAACACCACATAAAAAGAGTACAGGAATAAAGACAGGAGTAAACACAGAAGTAAACAAAGATTAATTCCAATTGAGCACCAGTATTGTATTTATGAGCTTGAGACTTTTGCTGGGTACCTTATGCAATTTGCAAATTCCACTGATATCAGCAATTTTTCTTTGAACAGGCTCTTTAAATACTGTTGAAAGAGGAGTGTGAGCAAACCCCTTCAGAAATTACATAATTTTAAAGGATGAAAATGATCCTTTTGATTTCTGCAGAGTTATTTATGGGCTTTAAATTGCACACAGGTGGAGGTGTTCTGAGGACACAGGCCTAACTCAGGAGTCCTTATGTTGAACTGGAGAAATGTGCAGCCAGCTATAGCATATTCCTTAGCCGCCTGAAGACAACTCTGTGAAAGTTTATGAAACAATATTTCTCTGCAGTGATTTATGAGACAGGAAAACAATGTCAAGGCAAAAAACACTTTCACCAAAAAGTAATACATTGTTTGGACAACACAAGAAGAAACTCTAAGAAAAAAAAAACTATAAAAGCAAAACATTGCAGYAGAACTAAACTAGAATTCTGCTTTTTTTTCTTAAAAAAAAATCAGATGCTACCAGATATTTTGCAACTTTCTTCATAGAGGGATTATCTCGCAAAGCTGCAATATTTTAAACTAATTTATTTATAACAAATATTCAGAATATAAAGTGTATATACATGTATACAACGGTATAGATACCATTGTATCTATATACATATGTKTCTATATACATATATGTATCTATATATACGTATATACAATGCATAGATACAGTGAAGCTTAAAATGTATTCATTGTATGTAAATGCAATGTCTTGTGTTTTTTCTAAAAAGCCTTAGAATACGTTTAAAAAGCAACCATTTTACCTTTCTCTACACAAGAAAAATCCATATATGCTCTTTCAATGAAAAATAAACAACAGAATTAAAAACACCATATCCAGAACCAAATGATATTCAGTTATGACAATCAGGGAAGAAAGCTGAAAGGAACCCCATTTCTGCTCACTCACTTTGCAGACGTCACAGCGGCGCCCGATGACGTTGGCTTTACACTCACACTGGCCCGTCCGAGAGTCACAGATCTCTGAGAAAGAGCCATTCATGTGACAGTGACAGGCTGCAGAGGAAGAAGAAGGAGATGTTAATGTGATTCCTGAAGCTAAATCTGATAGCCAAATGTTTCCAGTGCAGCTTTTGTCATCGTGAGAAACACCCAGCCTGGGTAAAGCAGGAAGGTGTTGCTCCCATACACAGACACATTAACCTGCTCAGATTAATGCAGAACTTTGCTCCAAATTATTGCAGTCAGAAATTTTGCCTCAAGTTCATTAGCAACTTGTTTTTGATGCTCGTCTCAGATCAAATCAGGATGTTGAGAGCAGATTACAGAGAGTGGGCAGGGCTGAGAGAAAAATACAAAAAGGGTACAGACCCTTACACGGGATTTGTACARGATGTAGTTACAGCCAGTGGGAGTGTTACTGCTCTGCATGCTGGTTCTGCTGTCCTGGAGTTCACTCCCTGTTAATGTAATCAGGGAATGTTGGCAGGCTGAGAGGCCAGGACAAGTTTGACTCTATAGAGGGGCARTAATGTTCTCATGCCTCAGGCTGCATTGAAAAACATACCAAGGATTATCTGCTACCATGACTCTCCAGGATTTCTGTCTCTGCAACAGCATCACAGTTTCCAGAGGAAATGTAACCCAACTGACCAGCCTAAGTCATCACAGTGCTCCCTTAAAGATTTAAAAAGGCAATGAAAAATGTTGTTTCTTGAGGAAAAAAAAGCAATGCTTATTGCTCCTAAATTCTTATGTTTTAGGWGAAGACAAATTTTTGGGAAGATGTCTATCACCCTTTATGTTCTTCAACCACAAGAAGAACGTTGTTCAATCCTTTTGGGATGCAGGCATTTTTCTCAGTAGAGAACAGGGATATGATTGGTGTCACAGGAGCTATAATCATGCAGTCCTTGATTCCATCACAATGACCTGGCTCCTGCACACCCTTTTTTTCCTCCCAGAAGGGAATGAATCCACATCTCTATATCAATTATCAATGCACTCAGTAAATTTGTGCTCCAGTCCACATTTTGCCTTCCTGCACTGCCCTATCTGCATGTGCTGTTTTTTTTTCTCAACCTGATATCTTCATTTTAAGAAACACTTGAGTCCCAACAGCGAGCACATGGCAGTCACATACTTATGTCAGAAAGTGCTATATGAGACAAGGCAGTTACATTTTTCCTATACATAGACTATTACAACAGAACCTTCCTCATTACTACATTGGACTTGTGAACTTACAATTTCCAATTATAAATGGAATGGTGTGGGTTTTTTCTCCCTGCTTTTGAGGTATTCTGTAAAAGTTGCTTTTTTTTTATGAAAGCAGCTTTATGACTTGCCATTCTGTTCATGGCATTGTTTCTCAAATGTTTGCAAAAATTCTGTAGTAAGTAACAAAAACATGCTGATTCTGCTGTTTATASCTTCAGGTCATGCAATACCTTCAAAAATTTTGATCTCCTTCTGTTTTGCAATACACTTTTTAAAAGTAAAAATTGGAAAACCCTCCTGATGTAATTACATTGCTTATCTTTTCCTTTCACTTTAAGCTTTCAATACTATATTGAAAGCTAATCTACAATTTACCTCTTTCATCCTGTATACAGTCCTCTTTACCATGATATTCATGTTTTAAAACTGCTGACACTCCAAACCATACACAGCAATGAGTATCAGATATAAATATGTTTTGAGTATATGTCTAATTAAATGGTCCGTGGGGAAAGATGATGCTAAAGTTCAGACTCAACAAACTACAATCCTCAATACAAATTAAAAGTATTTCCCTGATATTTTTATACAGACCTCAAAACCCAAACTCAGTCTGATTTGAATTGTTTTGCTTATCAGGCATATGACAACATAAAAATCACAAGGGAAACTTACACTAATTTTATAAACAGAAGAGTTTGTTCTATTTATGTTACATATTACAACAAGCAGCACTCCATGGTGTCTTAAYTCAGTCACAGATGACTGGGTGCAACACAACGATAAGGGAGAATTTGGAATATCAGGACTGTGAYTGTTTTTCTTAGCTCTGGCAGAACATACACAGAGAAGAAACATACAGTCAGGGCTATTCATCTCATAAACTGTTACTCAATCTAATAAATTGCATTTATCTCACCTAAAGCCTTCCATTCATTCCCCTCTACTGGGAAAATTAGCTCTTGTCCAAACCTCCACATGGTTGTTATAACACCATTATTCTCTGTCAGATAAATTTGTCTTACTTTCTTCCAAAATGACACTGGTCAAGACCCTTCATTCTCTCTAGACTTCTATAAATATTTATGAGCTTGTATTTATGATCAAGCTACACACTTACTCTCCTACAACAGCAGTACCTATGCACTGGAACATAGGCAGACTTGAATATTTGCTTTAATTCATCTCACGACACTGAGCTCTATTACCATCAGCTCAACCTCCAGGTATTTGCTTCAGCACACTGTGAAGTTTCACTCCAAAAAACAACCTACTAGAATCAAATCAAATAAGCCCAGGACATTTGCTCATTGTTCTCATATTTATGGTTTTGTACAGATACACCAAAAAATTCAGACTTGATATAATGACATAAAGTTGTGCTGTCATTTGAAATGGTTAATGCACACAACAGCACTGTACTGTGAAAGACCAATGAACATTTCAAACAATAATTTGAAAGCAAATTCATGCTTTGCAATACTCTTGGATTTGGCTTTTTAATAAGGAACAAAATTGAAAACARCAAAGTAAAAGCACAGTCCCTCTGATATTGTAGCTGCAGGGCAAACTTCATGGAAGTCTGCAAAGGAAATAAAAAATCATATGCAAAGAAGAAAACCCACATGAAAGGCAGAGAGCAGATGAATACAAGGTAACTGCAAGCACAAGGATATGAATACATTAGGGGCTCTCTTTGTCAATGATACTAACAACAAAAGCAAAGCCTGTAATTCAACATAAAACACATATTTCTTTTTAATATTTTTTTTAGAATTGTAGGTTTTCTAAACTCTCCTCATATAAAGTACCTTCGTCATGAACRTCTCACTAATGTGGAAATGGTCAAAGCAGCACTCCTAGTGATGCCCCAAAAATGGTGAYAAGCTACTGGAAACCATGATTTTTAAAATACACTTCTTAAATYACTTTACACACCTAACATTCTAACTTATACGATATCACTCATCACGACCTATTAAGTAAGGGAGAGAATATTTAAGGTTGTCCAACCTTTTGCTGGCATTGTGTAAAGTAGGTACAGAAAGGATTTACCCAGGTAAGTTTTCATGGTTATCTATGACTTTGTGTACATCAGTGCTTATTGCCCTTAGTTGAGAAACCCAGTGTTGTTCTGCATCTCATTGGCTCCCACACACTCTTAGGAGGTCCAACAGAACTTAGGATTTTCACTTTTAGACTGAAACCGGCAAAAAGGGCAAGTCCTGGAAACAGATGGCAGTGCCTCAGACTTCTGTGCTGGCAACACATTCTGCAGACATGTTCCCCGCGTTTCCACACATGGAAGACAATGCCACAACTCCTTTACTTGCATAATTCCATCCTGCTGTAACACTGTTGCACTCATTAGAGTTACTGTTACACTTACTCCAGTGGATCAAGGAGGAATAAATCCTTGTGACAGTGCTCTTTCAGGACAGTTTCATTCCACTTCTCAGAATGGGAAGGAAGGGTACGTGAAGAATGTTTTTAAGTTAAAAGTGCTTGTTCTGCTTTCYGAATTGTGCCAGCAATGGCTCAGAGACCGCCACTGCCTCCTACAGARGGAAAAGCTCCTGTTCATTCCAAATCTCCCATCTCTGAATAATTTTTTGCAATCACTATGGGAAAGGATGTGCTGGGGCTGAATTTGAATAACATGCCACTGCTCAGCTGAGAATTGGTAGCTTGCTGGAGTGCCAGGTACCTTCCTCCAGAGCACTTTGGAAAAATTGTCTGGGGATTTTGGAGTGTGATTTGCAAGAGGGAGAATCTTGACCTGTAAGCAGCAGCAGCTCCCAGCTCTTCCCGAGGTTATATAAGTGGGAAATAGGCTACAAACACTGCCAGAGCAAGACCTTGAAACTGAAATATCACTCCCTGCTTTCAGTCTCACAAATTAACAGGATTTTTCTGGATAGTTTATAGCATTTTTAGGGAATAGTTTTCATTTATTTGTATTTATTTTTGTAGATCTGACATTSAGTATAACCTTTTGCACCCATGCAGCGCTCATTGTTTTTTTCCATCTRTTCTTCAACTACAGCTTTTTTAATAAGTTCTTCTTTCTATTTACTTTAAAGCCTCCCTTTCCAGATGCAGATGCACAGTATCATTATTAGAGTTGTGAGCACGCTGTATCATTCTCCTGCTCACACATACAGAGGCACAGTCTCCTCTCAGGAACAAAGTTACAGGATAGATCAATACTGTCAGAAGCTGTAAAAGTTCGTGACTTACGCTGACAGTTCCTTGCATGAAGAGCATCACCGAAATATCCATCAGCACACCTCTCACAATATTGGCCTGTTGTACCTGGCTTACATATCAGACAAGCACCAGACAAGCTGTCACAGCTGCCAGGAACGGAGAAGTCGAGGTTGTCATTACACTGGCATGGCTGGCAYGATCCCCCTGGTATTAGAGGTTGTCCAAAATAGCCTTCTGCACACCTAAGATAAAAGACATCATCAGTTAGGACCCTCAAATAATCTTCTCATTAGAAACACATAATTCTGTAGCCTCCCTAATCACAAAAAAAATCTGATCTTCTCTTGAGTGTGTCTCAAGCATCTTTTTTCTTTCCCCCTCCTTCTCTATTTTAACAACACTGTRGATACAGTACCAGCTGAAATCCTGCCACTTCTGCTAGTAATTAGACTTCAGTGGGAGAAAAATCCTGTCACWGGCACTGAAGGTGAGACAAAGCATAGCAAGAAATCTTAGTGGCACTCTAGAGGAAGGGGGGTTGGACTAGATGACCTTGAAAGACTAGATGACCTTCCAACTATATTTTATGACTCTATGTTAGATACACTTTGTATTTCAGCACATTATGTATAGATGTTCTKTACTCAATCACCAGCAAGCCTGACRACTTTTTAACCCCTGCCTTAAAAACTTTAGTTTAGAAGAACACCTTTGGAATGTAGTACAGACATAAATTTGTTTACCTAACAAGATTCCCCCCTGATTTAGCCTTCCCCAATCTACTGCATATTCATATTTGCTTCATTAACGGATTGCTAATCTCTGTGTATGGACAGGTAACAAAAAGATTGCTCATTATCATAGGAACTATGCTGGTTGTATTGTACCTTTCATATTTTAAGAGAGTTGTTTGAAAATATCACATTCTTTTCCACCTTGCTCACCTGCAGTTTTCTGTGAGTACCATGTAAAGCAGGTTACTGAATCTGACCTAACATCAATCTGTATTTAAAGCAAATTTCCACTCATCTCACAGCCTATTTCCTATTTATATTCTGGTCTGCTTTTCCTTTCCATTGCATTTGCTCACACTTCATCGTAAGAGCAACTTGTAGATAGTGAAGAAAAAAAGAAGGAAAATTGCACAGCTCTAGCTAATGAATTCATTCATGTGCATCTCAGATGAACTCCAATTAGTATAAATAAAAAACAAAGTACATAAAGCACATTGCATAAATTAATTTTTCCTACAATTTTAGTCAGTTTAAATGCAGTTTCAATGTACACAGATACCCTCTCTACTTTGTAGCAGTACTGGATGGCATGGTTGAACAAAGATTTTGTGTATYATCCTAATACAGGAATGCAGCGCTCCACGATGCTTTCACTCTTGTCCCTTTATTTGCATCAAGCTTGTCCTCTGTCTTGGCTCCAGAATATCTCATGAAGCTTTCAATTTGATCCTAAGCTAAGCTGTCTAAACATTTATTAAATATTATTCAATCTCAATATTAGCAAAGATGACAAAGATTATAAAAACTGGATAACTGAGAGCAGGGACGAAAAAATAGTGGGAACTAATTGAATGTCTTTTGGTAATTTTACACAAAATAGGATTTTTTTCCATTTTCTCAAAATATCCACCATGCAGACCATAGACAACTAATATGCATAAATAGTCCAGTGGTTTGGATGCATGTAAGCACTCAAGACCATGAGTAAAATTTCTACAATCTAGCCCACTCCTTTAGCACAGTCATCTCTCAAAATTATCTCCTCGAAGCAACAAGACATCAAAATCTTGTCATTAGAATAATTTAAGTATTTTATTTTCAGAACCTGTCATAAATGTACCAATTTATTGTATTTCCTGCAAAGGAATAGATAATTTTTTCCCTCATGGAGGATATCTCAGCAACCACAAAAGACTAATTTTTAGCTTAATTTCATCATAATAAATTGCTTTTTTAAAAGTGATGACAACTTAGTTACAAAGGCCAGGAATGTATCTTAACATGTAATAATTAATAGCCACACTTAATTAAAATGAAAGAGTATCTGGATAATTTATGCAGTTATCTTACTTTACCTAAACCAGATTATATCTGAGGTTAACCCATGCTTTGCTAACTTACTACTGCTGTGTTTGTCATAAAGCTGTATCTCTTGGTCCTTCTCGTCTATTTGACTTCACTTAATGTGTTTGTTTTCCTCCTTCACTTCCATTTAGGGGTTAGTTCAGTATTTAACAGCATTCTCAGAAACTCACCAAGCAGTTCGCAGAAAGAATACTCCAAAGATTTGTGTGAAATACACTGGTAATAATTTCCTTCTACTAATAGCAGGAGACCTTGATAACTCTTTGTATTCTCATCAGTTTAGACTTTGGTAATTGAAATTAGAAAAACCCACCAACATCATGTAGCCATATTCTACTTATGCACATACATCATTTTGAATCCAATTGAAAATGRTTCTGAAAGTAGAGGCAAACCAGTTAAAGCTTAAAAGAGAATTGTGTACATATACCTATGTAAATTCTTGCTCTTTTTCTCCCACTTCTCCTCAAGTTGCAGGGGAAGATTAAAAAAATGCACTTTCATTAGTTCCATTTTTGATCCCTCCTACTTCAGCTTCTTAAGTCCAAGGCATTATATGTTTGGCAAGGTTTAGATTAAAAAACACCAATAAGTATGTAGCATGGAAAATTACTTTTATGCATTACACAAAATGCACCTATAAATAAATGACTGCTAACTATAACATAACACMTCTGAGATTAAAAAATAAACAAAAATAGAAGTAAAAGCAGTGAAAAAACATTGCTTCCACTTTGTTTTCCTCTTCTCAAATGCAGGTATATCTGTGACTGATGCTGGTTTTATTTAGTGTAAGTGGTGCMAAATACAGGGCTACTGCCAAAATATATGTGCATGAATGTGTACTGGGCCTGGTCAGTGTGGAGTTAATATTYCCCATAGCAGTCTCTACAGTGCTTTGTATATACACATATATGCACAGAAACACAGATCTATTTTATACCTTTCTTTACTGAAAAAAAAAGCCCTTGAGACAGAGTTAATTAAGCCTGCAAATCCAAACACTTTAAAGTCTGGAAACAYTATTTTTACAGTATTTGAAATTTATGTGGGTTCAACCTGTGCACAAAATCAGGCAAAAGCCCTGTGGAGAAATGGCTTGTGAGCACACAGTGAGATATCTTAACTCAGGTGCACAGCACAGATGTTCTTGTTGTGTGACCAACTATAAATCTTGCCTTTTCGAATGGCAGAATGCCTGCTCTTGCAAGCTGCAAACAATCCTGCCTAACACATTTGTTGTATCAAATCTCCTGAAATGTTTGACCCTTTTCCCATCAGTACAGCAACACAGACTTGCTGCTCTGGCACAAGTGGAAGAATTATATTAGCTACAGTGRGCAGCAGTTTGAAGGCACAGTACTCATGAGAGGCTGTGGCTGGTGGCACGGTGTGCTAGATGAGGAATGGGGGAGGTGGGGGCAAGAAAGGGCAGAAGTGTTGTCACCAGGGTCAGCTCACTCTTCYCCTCGCACATGAGGCACACTGACCTCTCATCTCTCCTTCAAGGAGGAAAAGGTCTCTGGAACCATGTACATAAATAATGGAGTGCTTCAGGAAAAGCCAGACTCTCACATATTTTGCTTCTTTTCCATGGCAAGACTGTATTTGGAAAATGGATTTTGTCATCCTGTAACTGTGCTCGGCTAAAAAGACAATCTTTTGTCATTCTCATACATCCTTTTAATGAAGTTAAGAGAATGTCCATCCTACCTCATATGCCTTTGAAAAAGTGAACAATGAGCAAAGGAAAAGACTTCTATATCTAATTTGTTAGGGAAAAACATTAAATGGGAAAGCTGGGCTCTCTCTATAATTATSTGGTAACTCTCAACACAGTTCATACCTGCAATTATTTTGATGGTGTTATGAGCTGGACCCCTCAGGATATTGAGCAACCATTTTCCTGAAGAGTTCCAGTGAGATAAGTGGCAATTTTTTTTGACATTTTACAAATCAGATATATATATGTGTCTCCCTAGGGGAAAGAGGATATATTTTTAGGCCAAATAAGTACAGTGTTGTGCACGCTCACTTCATAATATATGTCATGATAATTTAGSATTGTTCAGCTAATGAATCACGTGGCTCAGATCACTTGTCAYTTTGTAGCTGCCAAAATGAAATGGAATTTCATGTAAACTCTCTCAGCAATTATACAGCCACTGCTAATAGCAAAAGGCAACAKGCTTTCTCCTGATCATTATTATTGACAGCTGCAGACATTTCAGAACAACTTGTTACAATTAAAAGCAAATAGTTCTTTGAGCTTTGGAATKAATGGCCTAATTTCCAACGGATTTATATCTCATGGTTACAAGGCTAAGGGCTGATTATTTGCTCCAGGATGTTGCTATTCAGCAGGGAATAATCCCTCAGGCTACAGCAGCACTTTTTCCTTGCCCTGTGAAAGTTTTCTTATGGGCAGAACATTTAGTAATCTCTCTTGTTCTCTCTCTATCTGTTTAATCAGGTGTGAGTTCACACAGTGTTCTCCCCCTTAGCTATGACATGTCCTGATTTATTAACCTCTATTCAGCCATTTCTTTCCATAAAACCTTTGGGAACAATTATCATCTTTGAGACCTCCTACCTTCTGCCAAATTTGGTTGAAACCGACCTACAAGTTCAGATGACTTCGCAGGCAGCCAGAGAGACACGCACAAAATGATGACAGTAGGAATGAACTCCTTAGGAGTTCAGGCTAAAATCCAAGCCAGCCATTTATTCAGATTCTGTCCTACTGCATCTACAGCCTGTGCTCCCCTCAGAAACAGCACTTGTTGCTAATGGAAGCTGTCAATGACCCCGCATTGACAAACTGCCACCAAAGTGCTCTTGATGTGATTTATTCCTGCCGTCATTAACTTCACAGCCCACTAGCTGAAAGAAGGTGATGACTTCCCAGACAGACAGGAAAAGACAGGCAGAAATAGCAGCAGCAGGAGCAGACTCGGTGATGATGGGTGGAAACAGGTGACAGCCTGCACTCTCACTTCAGGACAGATATAGCACAACAGGGGATTTCAAAGGAAGTRGTTGTAAATTGGAAAGATGGGCCTATAGGGAGATTCACAGTGTATGGTCAGGTTTCTGCTTTTCTCATTGTCTCTTGGTTTATTCCCACTTCTTTTCATCCCAGCCTGAATATTTTAAGTCTTCATTCAGAAGCCTTATCTTTTCTTAGAGCTTGCCTTGAAGAATGCCTCAGGCAGCTCAGTGCCAAATGGCAAAAGCCTACTAAGAAACACAAGCACCATGTTTTCATGCACCTTAACTCTCTAAAGCTATAAGGTCATCCAGCTTCCCCAGCCCCTCCTTAAAAGGTGTCATTGGCAGGGTCACAGGAGACTGAGATCATGGAGACAAAGCCAACAGTGAATCATCAACTATCACGGACCCCTGGCACACAAACTGCTCTGTCCCATCCATGTGAAGTCCCAAGGGATCAAAGGCATTCAGACACAGTGGTGATATCCCCTGMCTATGTGGTCTCACCTCCTGTGGAAGGGGGTTCCTGGGAGCTTAGCACTAGAACTCACACTGGCTCTCTGTGTCATTTAAATTGTTCATAGGATCCTTTCAGCATAATGCCTTTGTAAATAGGAGTAAGTGTAGCAAATATATATTGACTTTTCTATGTATCTGACAAAGAAGTATTATCTTTTTAGTTTGTTCTACTTGCTAAATAAAGACTGCAATGGCAAACGAGAAGCAACAAAAAAGTAAAATATTCTTTTAAAAATAATTAAAATCCACAAATAACTTATTAGAGGAGCCGTATTTTTGCTGCATATTAACTTCTCTAAATGAAGCATCAGTAGTTTACTGCATATTTGATTCACTATCCCCTAAATATTCAAATGACAAAAGAGACAAACAATTCATAAGAATTTCAGGATGAGTGACAGAAATGCTATTAGAAACTGTTTGAACAAAGACTCTTACTTATGAGTAGCATTTGCAACTCTCAGAAGCACATGCTTCTTGGAAACTTTACATTCCACCACAAAACAAAACAAGCATTAGRAAAATACAAATTCAATATCAGAGGAAAAGGCATTGGAATTTTTTCAGTAAGTTTCAGAATAGGAATGGGGATGAGAAGGGGAGGTAATAAAAAGGTAGAACAGTTCCATGTGATCAATACTTCTGTTTCAGGTCTCATATGACTAAAAGCACRGTGCCTGCTTACCTTTCACAGCGTGGTCCCACGTAGCCAGCTGGGCATTCATCGCATATTAATCCACGATGTCGGTCAAAGTGGCACGTTGGGCTAAAGCTGTGTTGTTGATAATGAGAAAGAAGAGGAACAAAGAAAAAACATAAAGAAAAGATGGTTAGCAGCATAGCTSTCTTCCCACTTCAGAGATTGTTAATTTGCAAAACAGCGCCCAGCAAAAGTGATTCTGGTCTAGGACATCAGGCTTAAGTTCGACTCCAGCAAATTGAATTTGGAATGACTCTGCTATTTCTGCGACACTGAATATAGAGCAGCGGATGGCAGCATCCCAATAGCCTGTTATTACAGGACTTGAGCCTGCCAGCAAGTGGTCTGGATACCATTAAAAAGGCAGGAATGTACAGCTGTTTGTTTGTGCCCCCGAGGGCCTGGCAAAACAATCTATGCCATAATGTGGCCCCTATATAAATCCTACTGAAGGACAACCGATTAAAAGCTCAGTTAACTTTGTCTACAATCAACTCTGAAAGGAACCCAGTGAACAAGAAAGGGGMGGGGCAAAATGGGAAATATCTGGTACAGCTTCCCAGAGAGTGTATTTGAGTTAATCGAGTGCYAATGACCTCAAGCAACAGGCCACACAGGCACGTTGAAGTTTAAGAATAGCTTTCAGACTAGAAAGCTTTACCTCTTTGGTGTGCTCTAATTATTTTTGGCTGGCTTGTTTTTTTCCCTCTTTTTTATAAATAAGGATACTGTAGCCATTTGCAAGCTCCACTTCTCAATGCCTGTGTTTCACTCTGAACTGTGTTCCTTCACTCTTAGCATTTTGCTTTCCATAATCTTTCTCCCTTAACACACTTTTCTGAAGAAACCTCCTGACACTACACAGAAGAAGAGGCAATCTGCTCTTCTGTAATTCTGTAAGGATTATTAGAGACAGAGACATATGAGCATCTTTATAAGGCCTCATTTAAATAATGGTAATCAATTCTGGGCAACCAAGTAGAAAAATAGAAAAAAGGGGGRRAAAAAGAAATAGAATGGGAGTAAGTGCATAGTTGGAGGACTATTCAAAAGGGAAATACAAAGCACCTATCTGAAAAAAACCACTAAGTTATCTTTTGTAACCTTGGAAAAGAGAAGTTGAGAAGCAACAGAATTGCTCCTACAAAGACATCAGAAGGTAAGTATATTCAAGGTAACAGTTCATGCTACAATAATAACCAACAGCCATAATTTGACCTTGGACATATTAAAGCAGAATATACCATTACAGTTTCTGGAAAGTAATAGGCTCAGGGAGGACAGAAAAGCCTAATTAGCATCATTTGATGTGATTAGCTGCTAGTGACCAGACTTCTGAGGARTCATTCATCCTATGATCTATCCTGTTATTCTTTATTCTGTGTTATCCCACAAATATAGGAGATCAGTAAGAAAAATGTGGGAAGGTCAGGTCCAATAAACATAGACAAGTGCTGGGATTTTTCTTTTTCCATAAGAATTACATTTGTGCTACTTTGCAATGTCATTTACTTAATAAYGGATTCACAAATGGATGAAGAATCAGTTAAGAAACAATAATTGCTCATTCCATTCTTTAACAGCAATGAAAGCACATGTTATCACTGAATACAATCAGCAGCACTTGACTCACTTCAAGTAAGTTCCTACTTGTCAGTCCCAACCTCACTCTTTCCAAGAGCTTCCYGGGAAACTTTGTAGAGATGCTATCACAGCTCATTATAGTATTGTGCCAAAGTTCCACCAAGAGCTCTGAATTCAACTGCATAAATTTTAAATATAATAATGATAATAATTAATAAGGATGATAATGATGATAATAATAATGATAATGTAGCACATTGATAATGTAACACATTATTACTAAGCAATAATTACGAATAGTAGAATTTCCATGGTTTATGGGTTATGCTAAAACCAAACCTCCCTGATTCTTTCTCTGACTTAATATTAGTTCACATCTCAACACTTAACATTTTGAGAAATTTCTGTCTGCATGCTGTAAAGGAAATATATGAGAGCAGGCTGAGAAGATTTTATCTTCCTGATTATTGAGAATACCATTACTCACTAGTGCTAAATACTAATGAACTGTGAGTATTGATTTGTCAAAATAAGCTTCAAAAATTGTAGTCCTCCTCTTGATTTATCATTACCCTTTGCAATTTTCACATAGGGTAACAACACTAATACCAATCAGGACACAGCACAAGTATGAATACACAGTATGGATATGTATGTGATAAGTCCATGCTGGGAGACGGGGCTTCCTAAAAGTTTCTTAGTATGTTATAGAAAATAACCCCTGACAATATGTGATTTTATTTAATTCTTCAACAAAAATATTGAAATTCTGAGATCAACCCTAATTCCCAGTTTCCATGCTATGAGTTTATTCCCCTCCTTCCCAGGCTGAGTGAGAGACCATATATCTCCTGTTTCCAGTGGTAGAGGATTCCTGTCAGAGTCTTTGTTACCCATATTAAATTTATGGCTATGTCAAGAGAAGAGAAGCAATTATCTCTAACATCTATATTTGTTAGAAATTACAGGGAAAAAATCAGTCCATTTGGAACTCCTTGAGGACTAAGAAAGTTAGAACAGTTTAAAAAGTGATATGCTAATAGAAGACATAGGACAAAGAAGTCAAGCGTCCATTGCACAGACCATTTATAACATGAGTATTGATTTTATCTCCATCACATAAGCACATATATGGAGATAAATGCAAAAACAGGAAAATACAACCCAGGACACAGAAAACAAGCTTAGACAGCTCAAATTTAGTTTCCTGATTTGGCCAAGAGCTCTTTCCTGATTTATGGCAAGCCACTTATGACTGTTGTGCTTCAGAAGGCACATGACTGGCTTCAATGACTGCATATGGAAACTCCTGCCATTTGGAAACAGGAAAGGGAATTAGCAGCAGCAAAATCCATTGAAATCAGCTACAGAACAACACAATCACCACATYATTTCTACAATGGTTAGAACAGCTCTCCACTTCATTGCAAAGTGGCATTGCAAAGAAAGTAAGCCAGGTGCAATGAGAACAGTGACAGGAACCACTATAAACATCATAAAGAAACAAGACACTGCTATTAAATAGAAAGTGTATTTCTTAATAGAAATATATCTCACAGGCTCATGACATGGACAATATTCTCTTTGCAGCAGAAACTTAGTATTAAACTTAGAAACCTACAAATATCCTGTCCTGTCATGTTAGGAATTAAATACTTCAGGAATCAAAATCTGTACCCAGCTATTTATAATAATTTGTACATACAATTATTCCCCCATTCAGTTACTCAGAAAGAACAWGACATATGCTACATCTGTACAGTGACATGAACTTGGTAGTTTATTCTTCATGTGAAGGAATCTGAATTGTTTGCAAATATTATCCCTAGCATAACAAACTCACTGGTAACTAAGTAAGAAAGCAAAAGAAGTGTTTTAACAGCATACAGGTAACACATAAAATCTTTAAAATCTCTTTTTTCCTCACATACAAATTTTATAATTGGTCTAGAACTGTAATGTCACGAGAGCTTGAACTTTACAGTGAGTCCTACAAAGCTAAACTTTGTAGGATTCAGGACTCACATAGTTTCACAGTTCAAAGAACATTTATTTTGTGTGTTTGTTTTGTAGCCTGTATTTTTCAAGGAAACTGAACAATAAAATGGGGACCCTCAACTTCAGAAAAGAAAACTAAAGCACCTAGAATTATGATGAATACATAATGAACATGTCTAGGCATTTTACCAGTCAAACCTAAATTTAATCTATTTGGCTTCATTTACTGCACATCTGTGCAAGACTGAAATGTGACAGTGTTTTTCCTGCTTTGTGAGCACAGTATTCTCAAACAAGAGAAAGAAAATTAATTACCAAAGTAAGGAAATACTTAGTAATGAGAATGTCAGAGGAACCATGCCTGGGCATCAGATATAATAAACCCATATATATATTAATATCTAAATAAAACCAACTCAAGAGCTGTGTTAACAGGAAGGCAGGCTCCCATTCTGCAATCCCCTGGAATTTCCRCTTGTAAGTGCTTAGACTATTCCTGCTCTGATAGTGCAATTTTAATAGGATGCAATGCCACAGACAAGATTCAGAACGGTTTTATTCAGCTACAACATGTAAAATGCTTTTGGTGCTGTTATTTTCCAGGTACTGTTTTCTGGGACAAAACCAATGAAAAAATGTTAAAGCCACTTGATCTATCAAGTTAAGCTATCGAGCAGCATAGACAAGCTTTTGTAATGCACTAAACTTTGGTTCCTAGATCAGAATTTTGAATAACTTTTCACTAGTTATTTTTATTTAATAATATAAATGTCAACTAATTTTTCTGAGATATGCTGACAAAATATTTTCACTTGCAAGCTCTAAAGATGAATTCAAAATCCAAACAAATCACTGAATGTAGACTGGAAGAAAAGTAAAAGAAAAAGCAGAAAAAACCCACATGTCAAATCTGCATATTCAGCTSCACATTCAGCTTTAAAACTAGAAACAATTACTCTTAAGGAGGACAGAAAAGCAAATGCTAGTTATTAATTTGAAAAGCAGTCAACCAAATTCTGTGTTGTTCTTTCTAGTTTGTCTCATCCAGCTTTTGTCTTCMTCTGCCTGTCAGTGGAATTAAGCATTCTGCACAATTGTAAAAATAAAAGTTTATATYGCAGAATATATTATTTTATTGAAACAAAAAATATCTCAATCATACATGTAGAAACATTAATTTAAAACTAAGTMATTTACTACATGAAAAAGTGCAATATACAAAAGTATACTGCAAGTAAATATACAAGTAAATATACAACTTACTTGTTAGAAGGTATATTTAGGGGGCAAGCGCACAACTGGCAGTCTTCTGGTGTCCCTTTTGTCGCATCACCATAGAAGCCAGGAAGGCACCTATCGCAATATGAACCCCCTGTGTTGTGTTKGCAGTCCTAAACAGAAGATGGAAAATACAAACTGACAGTTAGGCAACTTACATATGGAAACTTACATACAAATTCACCTAGCTCATCCTCATACACCAGGACTGTAACAATCTGCAGCACAGAATGTAATTTTCTGCTGCTGGTGGTGAAACAGTTCCACAGGTTAGCTGTCACAATCAGTGCTTCACATGTTCATGTGGMTAATTCTTTTCTATGTAAAACAAAACCAATATTTAACAGCAAATAACAACTGTATTATTGTTTKAGCTTGCTTAAAGAAAACCAGCCTTCAAAGCAGCATAAAGCAGGTTTAGTATTGCAATATTGCAACAGGCCATATTTTATGACAACTGTTCTCAGACGTTGATTCCAAAAATACAGCCCAGGCTATATTATTTATAAAAAGCAATTATTACATTTCACATGTAAGTGCAATGTTCATTTCACAAAGTATAYGGCTAGCAGTGTTTATAAACAGTAGCAAAGCTGAAGTAGTTAATTAATACTTATTTGCTAGAATAGAATCCAGACAATGTTTCATGAGTAGAAGCAAGGACAAATATACTGTGTATAGGGTGCAATCAGACAGTTTGTGCTCCTCTACGTGACTGGCTTTCATAATAGGAGAGAAATTAAGCTGAGCATATGAAACATGCAGTRTAAAAATGGCAGTGTGAGATTTGCATTTTTGTATATAGCTTTTGGCTGATCTCGAATTAAACAATCTTTTAGCAGAATGGAAATCGGTCCTGTGAGAAAAGGCTTCCCATGATGACTTGTAAGAACCAAGTTTTAACGAGTAATTACCCTTTCTATTCTTCGTTCACCATATAGGTTTTAGAAATTCAAAATAATTTTGCAGATTCCATAATAGATTCAGAAAATGAATTTTCTGGCTTAATCTATTTCCTTTCTTTCCCCCACATTATTAGCATACCCCACTATTCCTTTCACTATTATTAGCCACAAGATACCCAAGTGTAGTCCTTTCACAATGAAAAAACAGGGAAACCAGTATGAATGATTTTGGATGTTAAATGCCATAYTGATATGTTTGGTATGGAGTGAAAAAAGGATTGAAAAAGCATATGTCAACTTCAAAAGGCCAAAATGAAAGCCACAGGAGATATTTTATTTAATGTTCTTCTGTGTTTTAGACAATGGGTCAGATCAAATCTACAATGTTTTATCCAAGCTGYATCTTAAGAACTCTGAAGGTTTGTTTTTGTTCGTTTACCTTGGGGTATTTTTTAAAGCGTGGGCCCTCGCAAACTTGTGATTTAATTTAAAATTGTTTTTTAGGAACACTTTAAAATTGTTTTATCATTTTAGTAAGTTATGCATATGGTACTGATTGCTCCTTAACAGCCTAACTGTCGGAAAGACATAGTTTATCCTCAATAAGGAAACAGACTATTCTAAGGAACACTGATTCCTTCACAGGATTGCAATGAYTTGTACAAAGCTTTTTAGCACTKAGCTCTGCATAGCCATTACTGTGCAYCTGGGCAGATGAAAAAGCACAACAMCCTTTCAGTCACGAGTACATTGGAGTCAAAGGCATCTACCTCCCAAAAAAGCTGTTGTTTCAAAAGGTGCATTCTTATTGCTAGCGCATACAACCAAGTATATTTTTGAAATGAAAACATTAATCACAATACTCTATTTTATCATAATTTGTAGACTATGCCTTAATACCAACATATTGAAACAACCAATTAAAATTACGCTCTGGAAAAGTCAGCTGGGTTAAAAAAAACTTCCATAAGTAAATTATTCCATTTGATTGGTATTTCAAGCGTTGACATGCAAAAAGAATCTAGCAGCCATACCTAAAAAGTAGCCAGGAACAATATGCTTTTAAAAGAAGATGTGACAAAAATAATTTAAGTGTTTCAAAAGAAAAATCCTTTGCAATTCAACTTTTTTAAGACATCATGTCAAATTATTTGTACCTTTTCWGAAAAATAATGGATTCTTCTTTTGTGATAAGTTTAGCTTTAAATATCCTCAGACATATCTTAACGTTTTTGAAGAATATGAACAGCTTATATGTCAAGGATGTTATTAAAGTGAGAAAASCTAATACACTACTTTTAAGCTTCATGTCTCTTGCTGAGTGGTATTTGCAGGTTGTGCTTTTTTTAAAGTAAAAAACCTGAAACCTTCCATTTTGTAGGAAAGCAACTCTTATTACAAAGACCTGACCACCTTCACTTTGATGAAACCTTTTCTGGCACTTTAACATCAGCACTTCCATGTACTGTCTCTAATCCTACTCAATCCAGATCCCTGTGTCCACCTCCTCACGATCATATAATCATAGAATATCCACAGCTRGTAGGATCTTCAAGTCCARCTCCTGACCCTGCACAGGACAGCCCAAGAGTCACACCCTGTGCCTTGAGAGCATTGTCCAAATGCCTCTTGAACTCTGYCAGGCTGKTGCTGTGACCACTGCCCTGGGGAAAATGAAGAAGCTTTATCTAATATTCAATCTAAWCCTCTCTTGACACAACTTCAGGCCATTCCCTTGGGTGCTGTCACTGGGCACCAGAGAGAAATCAGCACTCTGATTTTTCTCTGAGAAATCAGAGAAATTGCCCCTCCTCTTCCCCTCAAAAGGAAGTTGCAGGCTGCAATGAAATGTCCYCTCAGCCTCCTCTTCTCCAGGAGGAACTGACCAAGTGACCTCAGCCACTCCTCATAACACTTCACCTCAAGACCCTTCACCACCTTTTGGTCCTCTTTTGGACAGTCTCTAATAGCTGAATAGCTCTAATAGCTCTTTTTCATGCTATGGCACCCGAAACTGAACACAATATTTAGGGTGAGACCGCCCCAGCCCAGAGCAGAGCAGGACAATCCCCTCCCTTGCCTGGCTGGTGATGCTGTGCCTGATGCCCCCCAGGACATGTTTCTCCCTCCCGGGGTGCCAGGGCACTGCTGACTCATGTTCAATATGCCATGTATCAGGACCCCCAGGTTCCTTTCCACGCTGCTTTCTAGCCCCTCATTCTCCAGCCTGTACATACAGCCAGGGTTGCCCCATGGCAGGTACAGAATCTGGCACATTTCTTTGTTAAGCTTCATTTGGCTAGTATTGCCCATCTTACTAATTCACCAAGGTCTCTCTGCAGAGCCTCCCTGCCCTCAAGGGAGTCAACAGCTTCACCCAATTCAGTAAGACAAGCAAASTCACTTAGCACCCCTTCCAGTTCTGCATCCAAGTTGTTTATCAATAAGAGCACAGGGCCAAGRATSGAGTCYTGTGTTACCCCACAGGTGCCCAGTCTGATGTCTCCCCATTCATTACAGCCCTCTGTGGTGCTTTACCCATGAGCCAATTGCTCACCCACTGCATGATGTGTTTATCCAGCTGYGTGCTGGATATTTTGTCCAGCAGGATCCTGTGAGAAACAGCAGGAAAAGCYTTACTGAAATCCAGMAAGATTTCACCATCTGGYTGCCCTTGATATCTAGGTGGGCTACTTTRTCATAAAAGGAAATTAAGTTTTATAAGCTGGATTTGAAGCCATTCTGGCTGTAAYCAATGACTGCACCATCCTTCAGGTGTTTTTCAATACCTCTCAGRAAAATCTTCTCCATAATTTTACCACACACTGAAGTGAGACTGACAGGCCTGTAGTTTCCATGCCATCCTTCTTGACCTTTTTAAAAATTCGGACATTAGCCAGCTTCATCTCTACTGGGGCCTTTCCATATTCCCAAGGCTGTTCAGAAATTATTGAGAGAGGCTTCATGATCGTATCAGCCAGTTCTGAGTATTCTTGGATGAATCAGGCCCTACAGACTTATATGGATCCAGTAGACCCCACACTAACTCGTGGAATTTATCATGCTCACAGTCATGGTTCTTCAGCTCAAGGCACTGGGACCCCTTTAGACCATCATCAATGTTGAAGACAAAGGCAAAGAAAGAATTAAACATCTCTGCCTGTCCTGTGTCCCTGTTTTTGAGGGGACCATCCACATCCTGTAGTGGGCTGATGCTATTTTTGAACTGCCTTTTAGGATTACCTATTTAAAAACCTCTTTTCATTGTCCACCATATTTCCATCCAGCTTCAACTCCAATTGAGTTTTGGCCACGCAAATTTTTCCCCACTGATATTCAAAAGCAATGAATCAATACATTTAAAAACAAACAGAAAAACAGAGCCCCACATACGTAGTACCAAAATCTGACCATACCATACTCTGTATGTTAGAGTTTATCTGAGAAATAATGATCTTGTGTATCCTGTACTTTTCTCCCKGAGCCAGTTTGGACCCTACAGGACAAAGAATAAGAACTGTGTAGTATGTAGATGTGACCTGATCTGCCTGTTCTCTTCAGTGATGCATTAAGCTTCGTGCTAATTTGCCACGTTTACTGATCAGTACTTTAAGTACTGAAGTAGACAAATCCTGCTAAAAATACTATCGACACCCATGAAAACATTTGTGCTTTCTTGATATCAATTRGCTGCATCTCAGTTTGAAACTTGCCAAATGTACAGCAATGGTTTTGAACATCATCTGGTTTGAGCAATGTCTAATTATACTGAGATTATTTCCTTAAAGCATGCTTAAGCTTATGATGACTTAACTTCATATTCATAGGAAAACTGTACCCTTTTTTTCTTGTCACAACACTGGGTATAAAATAGTAYGTGATCAACTTCTCTAACCTGCTCAGTACATTATATCAGCTTTCTTKTTATTCTGATGGAAATAGAAGTTGCTCCAACACATTGATCTAGTGGTTTGGTAAAATCCATGCTTTTTTCCATGAATTCATAGACTTCGTGTCCAGGAACAATTTTATGTCCAAATACTTGTGCTTCCAAATTCCACATATTCTATCTCATACTATTTTGAATGCATTGATTTTCTGGGCCTCTTTTACCTCTGTAATTCAACTTCAGTTAGACAACCTCTGTGTAATTAAAATGGTAGGWTTAATTTTTGACCAAAAGTTTATATATGACTCAAACCTTGTTCCCTAAAAACTTCCTTGGTGATATCCTGGAATGTGTTTTCCACCATTTCCTACTGAGCCAGCTGTCCTTTTCTGGAAGAAACCAAACAAACTTCTTTATACTCAGTACTAGGGAACCCTAAATTCACACTGAAAACCACTCCTGCATATGCAGCTGAGTGTATATGAACATGGAAACAAACATTCAGAATAGACTGCTAGTGATGGAAATAAAACCTTATACAGGGAGTATGACAGAGTCCTTCCTCTGGATACCTTTCACAGCCAGGGAAGCTGTTAAAGCCAGCTATAGWAAGTAAGTCTGGGTGTCTATTTTAGTATATTCCCGAGCCATTTAGACCAGACAATGGTATTCCGTCCTTGGAAGCATGAATAAGCTCTTCAAGCATTTTCAAACTACCTTAATGTCAAGATGACACAGACAATTCCCTTTCCTGGTGTTACAAATGTAATCAGGATGTTGCAGAGGCTTTACGTATCTTCACTTGAGCAAGAGTCTGTACTGCATTTAGCTAGAACATGTAATTTTGTTAGGGTGTGCATGAGGATGGGGAAMGACATTTTGTCGCTCTTGTAATGAACACTGTCTGAAGCAGAGGTCCAGCAGTATTGACACCGGCCTCATCCTCCATGGCATATGCTGTTTATACACAGAGGAGTACAATATGGAAAGGATGCCACTGGGGACAGTCCACTTAAGCAATTTGGGTGTATCTTTGGGGAGAAAGATCTGCTTTGTCTGGCCTTACTATTAGGAACACAGTATTCTGAAATTAATGAAACACCTTGAAATGTGCTTTGCTTTTCAGAAGGTTTAGTTTTAACCAACCTCCTAAAGCTCCTGTAAATGTGTGTGTGTAATAGTACAAAAGACTATTTCTGAATGTTAGAAATTGCCCTGCATACCAAAGCAGTTATGTATATCACAATGGTAACGAGAGCGAGGTATCGTGCAGCTCTCTGTGGCTGCTGTGGGGATCAAAGGGCTTTGCAGGTTACTGCAAGATATACGTTAAAATGAGCTTTTTATACAGGCCTGTGTCGAAGCAGATGATTTGAGCTTTTATCACGAGTCAAAAACACATTTCAGCTTCTTTTCAACTACATTTCAAAGCTAAGGAAGAGCAAAAAGAAGTATCATATCAGTAAATTAGGTGCCTAAATTGTCTGTTGTATTACTGAAAAAACACCATGAATAATAATAAGGAGGCCAAAAGGCTGTGTAAACCTCAATAGAAAGAATGCCTTTGATGTGAAACATTTCTCTTTTTCAGCATTCAGACTTCTCTCTCTTTCACTTCAAAAGGCTTATGATCCAAATTGAATAGCAGCATTTAATAGCCTGCATGGATACTAACCGATCTGACTTACAGCGCTTTCAAAGTTGCAAGAAAATCCAGAACTGATTTTAAGCTCCCAGTGCGCCTTTACTCTACAGCCTGATCTACTATAAGCTACAGAACACATAAAATGCAGAGTGCTTGATAATGTGCATAGATGAAAGTGCATCTTCAKCTGGTTATTTTCCACTTCCTTGTCAGTGCTGTGTTATCTTACTCCAGCACCCTTGAAACATCAGAAGGGGGAGCTCCACTGTCTGAGTCAACAGTTCACATCAGCTGAAAAGCACCAAAAGCAGTAAGCAGCTACGTGGCCTTCTCTTTTATCTAGGCTGGTGCTACAGACAAAAATAAAGAGGGAAGCTGTGCAGGAGCTAGAACTTGAAGACACAGACGCTAACAGCCTCAGAACTTACATCTGGCAATGTACCCYTAAGTCAACAGTTACGGCACACCTTAAAATTAGAATCTTAAACAAGATTCTTCCTTCCCTTTCTCTCCTGTAAATTGATTTTATGACACACTSATGCTATAAACATTGTAGCTGGAGAATACGGTCATTAATGCAAAAAATTTTTGTCAGGAAAYACAAATCCGTATTACCCCAGTGATAAACATTTTCACTGAGTCTTAAGCAAAGGATTCAAAACATGACTGTCACGTCAAACATGTTTTTCATTCCAGGTACTTCTTTGAGGCTTAGAGTATAATTAAATTGAGAATAATTTTAAGCTTCTATTCACGAAAAAGCAATTTGAAAAATTCACTGATCCACACATTAAGGATATCTTGTTTTGCACTGCAATGCAATTAAACATCTTCTATGAGCAAAACAGGAAGAACAGTAATAATTCTAAGTGCCAAATTACATTGGAAAAAGCCTGAATTTTCATTTTGGCATTTCCCCAGCAGGTTTTTCTTAAGGAAATAAAAGRGAACATTTAGAAACATGCACATTACAGAGTCTGCTTGAAATTCAGCAGGGAAATGAGAGAATATCCCACTAAACTGGCACTGGCTTAAATTGTGCTTCTGCAAGACTAATGAAATTAGACATGTTGTTTCAAGCTTCATGCCATGTCAGACAATATAAAACTAAAAATGCCCTTGAGTCAATCASAACAGTATATTCAGCATAATTCATCCATTCCAAAAGGCTACTGAACAGGCTAGAAATAGTGGTGTGCTGGTAGSCTTGCTATGGATAATATCACAGATTTAATTGCTGAATTAGTAAGTAAGTATACAAAATCTCCATACCCAAGAAAAAAAAATTGCTGACGTCATATGGTCTTATTATTTTTCTGAAGTACAATTCATTGAGTGTTCCTTTAAGGTTTACTATGAATTTAGAAGACRTTAACAATATCTTCTCATCAAACAAGAAGAGAATTTACGAAGTTACCTGATACATACTATAAATTGAATATACTGCAGGAGTCAAAGGGGAGRGGAAGAAAAATCTTACATGAAAAAGCATTCATATATTTGCTGCTTTCTCCATGTCATACCCTAATACTATTGATTCTATTTTAAAACATAGATCCTATGCGATAAATGATTTTTTTTAACCATTAAAGACACCATATCTTGATATGAGGGGATCCTTAACTTCAACATAAAGATCTCTTATTACTCACTGGCTTTTTTATCTCCTTGATGATTTCAGGTCTCAGAGGTCACCAATTCAAATGCACAGGTATATTGAATTGATGTTGGCCGTGACAATTGTTTCCTGCAGTGCCACTTACCAGACACGCTCCTGTGATGTCATCGCACACGTCTGCATGACCAAAGCATGTACATGGTGCACAGACTCCACCAAAAATTGTGCCATTCACACGCCTGTGTCGAGGCCAGCAGGACTGCAAGACAAATTAGATAAAAAGTTAAACTCTTGCTTGAACAGAGGAAGGAATGGGATTTCTAAAATTTTGGATTTGATGCTTGCACACACAAAAAACATACTTGCCAAATGAATTAAAATACCAACATTGCTCTAGAAAATTCTTCTTTCTGGTGCTGCGGCTTTGCACTGACCTTAGCCTTAGTGGCAGGTGTGAGATTAGAGGAAGCCTTAACTTGATCGCTCTTCTGAAATGGTAAAATAAAGCAGAGAAATGAAGAACTGAAATATGACAGCATCAAAGCAAGAGGTACAGACTGAAAAACAGCCAGAAGGTAAAATACTGAAGGAGAGAGAAGGAGAAAAAAAAAAAAAAACTGAGAACAAAAAAAATGTTTTCTGAGAAGTTCAGAGCAATTAAAATAGTATTTAGTCTTGTTAGGACTCCAGCAAAAGGCTACACTGATACAAAGCACAGGCTGAAAACAAGGCTATCCTTTTATTTACAAATTGTGCTCCTTAAAGGATAGTAATTTCCCTTTAAGAARCTGATCTGATTTTTTTTTAATTTTCTTTTTTACATGTAAAATTCAAATCAATATTAAATATATTGGCAGTTATTTTGTAAGAAAGGTGACACCACACAAGTGTGATTCATCAGCRAAAATTCAGCCGCTCCATTTGCTCATAATAAGATGTCAAGCAGCAGCCTTCCTTACTATATATCTCACCAATGGCTTTATATCCCTCTACAGTAAGACTGCTCATGTGATCCCAGGACTTTGCATAAGATAAAAAAGTGTATGACAGAGTTATGACCTTCAAAAGCATCTAATACAAAGTTTTGCACCGACAGAATATTAGAAGTATCATTTAATAAAGAAAATACTTTCCTCTTCACATACACTCTCCAAAAAGGTAGCAGACTCTTTCTTACAAAAATTAAGATTTCCCTTTTTGTCTTACTATTGAAAATGTGGAAGTAATCCAAATATTAATTGRAATTGTTCTTAAAAAAATAGTCCAAAACCTGAGATATTATCCTTGTTTTTCCTTCTTTACATTCTTGGTTATATATTCCTAAAATAAAACCCCTAAATACAAAAAATAAAAATCTAGAGTTATAAAATCCAAAACCTAAAACAGATTAAAAGAAATTGGTATATTTTTCTTTCTGTGGCATGTGGTTTCTGCATAAATCTATAAATCTTCTCCCTCTTTTGGTGACTGATAATAATGGTCTTATGCAAAGATACACATGATATTGCACAAGACAAAGCTCCAAAAGTCACTAAGAATGTAGACATGGAATATCAATAGCAAGGTTTAGAAAAGAACTAAAAGATTACAGATTGAGATCTTAAGAAAAGAAATTATGTAACATTCAAAAGTTCTTGCCTATCATAGTAATACAAGTTAAAAACAACCTTTTCTGAAGCACAAGTAAAAAGGTACTGAAGAGAATGGGAAAAACTCTGAGGGAAATGGGCAATTAGAC
Organism: Malurus melanocephalus; assembly: GCF_030028575.1. Classification (NCBI taxonomy): domain Eukaryota; kingdom Metazoa; phylum Chordata; class Aves; order Passeriformes; family Maluridae; genus Malurus; species Malurus melanocephalus. Next base: position 12,805 of record NW_026623270.1, on the reverse strand, counting down.
GTGAAGATGTTGACAAAGGCAAGAAAAATCAGAGCAAGGTAACAAAGGAGTCCAATTGGTATTAGAAATTTAAAATTCTATCTGCTTTAYCTGTGCTTATGCAATTCTGTGTTCATATACATGCAAAAATTAAAGAATTTTATTTGGCCAGAATCTTGTAAAACATAAATTCCAAATTTATGTAATAGAACAGTCTTAAAAGTGACAGCATAATTAAAATGGACTTGGTTGTGTTCGGAAGACTGATTATGCCAAAACATTCACAACAAGAAAATAAGTAAGTAACAGTTGGTTTTAGTGTTGCAGCATCTATGCCAGGTACCACAACATCATTATGCAGGAGATAAAYACATACATTAAATTAAATAATGAAGGGAAAATGGAACTGAAAAATGCACAAAATCAATAAAGATGAAACTCTACTAGGTTGAAACCAGAAGAAATAACACGTTAGACAAGGCTGAAAGTATTTGGAAGAAGAAATAACAATGGTAATTAAAAAACAACAAAAAAAAAAATTTCAACCTCTCTACCAATGCTATCATAGCTACTGTCTGTCTGGAAATCTAAAACTTCACCTTTTTTTTCTATGCCCACTAACATGCATAGAAACTTTCAATTTCCAGCTATGTGCATATATATATATATATATACATATATATATGTATACGTGCTTTCTCTTGTGGAGTGTGATCTTAATTTATCAAATTTCAGGGACTATTTATGATCAAAGAGAAGATTTAACACTGAAGGACACAATGTTGGACAGAGAATTTCAGCAACCAAAACAGGCATTCTAYCGAAGTCCTTCAGCTTCTACAGCAAATGTAGATATTGAAATATCTGCAATCAAGGTTGTTCCAATTGCTCTCTTGGACAKTACACCTAAATCAGCACTGGGAGAATAAATGAACAAGTGAAAAAAAAGTGTGAAGCACAATGATACTGCATCCAGCATTTTTCTTAAAATAATTGAACAGACAATGGCCAGACTTTAAAATTATTTCTCAGCCCATGTAAGAACTGTTCTTCGCCAGTTATTTTTCCATCTGTACCATTTTGGAAGTGATAGGAATATCCATTAATTCCTTCAGGCCTTCTTTCTACATTAGTTCATGTAGCCCCAGCAACAAGCAACCACATTTGGCATGAGACTAGACTCTAAGCCCTAAATATCACATATAAGCATAAAAATTTTTAAAGAAAAAGAGAGTTGACAAGCAAATGCCTAGAGTGCCTGTGTAAATGGCATACTGTTTGTAGTTTTGTGAAGCAGAGCATCTTGGTGTTTGAAACTATTTCCTTAAAGGCAAAGCTTTTGAAGCATTTTTTTTTTGGTTTTTATTTACCCCAAGCTATGCCCACRTGAGCTAGTTAATCATACATATACTTGTATGAACACATTCTGTGTGAATTGATGAATTTGTTAGGGAAGTGGGTATTTTCTGAGCATGTGTCTACATCATTATCTGTAACAGGAGCAAAATAAAGTGACACAATCCTCAGAAGAGCACACATGYAATTCTCAGCAATCCAAGGCAAATGGCAAAGCCCTGGAAAAACAAAAGGGGAAACTCAACTTCATTAATTCAAATAATTTGATTCGGCTTTGTTGTGCACAGGTCAGATAACTGCCATTTTCCTTCTAAATGTGATACAGTCATCCATTTGTAACATCAACTGGCTGAAGAGTACAAATACTGTTTCATTTCTTTTTCGTTAACTGAAATGTGTTTTCGTAATTTAGAAAACACCACACAGGTGTAAAATTCAGATTTTAAACATTATCAAATATAATGAACCATCACCTGTAAATAAAGGTAACCAGTCAAGCCATGGCAAACTCCTAACAGGAATGGACAGCTCTCTTACTATTTTTCTACCAATACAAGTCCAGTGTCTGCTTCCAGCTATCACAGCATTAGCAAAATTGAACTAGACTGCATCATGATACTCACCTCACAGGAGGTACCATCATAGCCTGCAGGACACTCACACAACTCCACTGCAGATGCCACTCTTCTCCCCCTTGAAGTRTGGTCAGCAGCTTCCATAATAACGCTTCTTAGTCTGGATGTAACAGGAATTAAACAGGCAAGATAGCAAATTAGATGGATTTGTGTAGCTGAACGCAACAAACATTTTATAGTGACATTCAGTGGCTTGTTCTGTTTCCCTGTTAAAAATAAGGAGGTTTCCATATTCATCTATTTTTTTCCTAAACTACATGTCTGTAGGCTGGTTASTATTTTTGTTCATCATGTGAGGGAGACTATGGTCAGACACACATTGATAAAAATAGATTTAAAAAGTCTCACAGCACTGTAGCAGGAGATGGAAGGCTATTCCTGGCCTGCAAGCCACATGTGCCAACTTGCACTGCAGCTGCAGACAGAGCAAATTTGACACTAAGCAGGGTCTTCAAAATTTATGAGCCACCAGTCCAGCTTTCTAAAATATTACATTACCAAGTTTTGGATAACAGGGTATTTTTACTCTGAAGATTTGACCTCTGGAAAAGATGTCAGCACTGTCCAGAACGACTGAGGATCCAAGTATTATGCATATGAAAGAAAAATGTATGTACATTAAAGAAAACCTTCTGTAGTACCCTGGTCTCCCCAATGCCAGAGGAAAAAAAAAAAACAGCTGCTGCTTAGGCAAACTCTGACCATGATTTTTATTTCAAAAGCATAGAAATAGGATGACAGAAACAACAGAAGTCTTTTGATAATCCTATAGCTATTATCAGAAACAGATACTGTCCACATCGAGAGTATCCTTTTGGGGAAAGAAACTGGGATTTGGGAGTTTAATYCTTATGAGAATTTGAAGAAAAATTAAGGTATTACAGAGGTTAAATGGCTTCTATTTTCACTCAGTAACAGAGTGTTTGAAAAACAGAGCTACTTGAAGAGCTTGTTTTGAAGTCTTTTTCAGCAGAAAATAGAAAATACCTTTCTATCGTGACATACATTTTGTTAAAAAATAAACCATTTTCTCTGGAAAACTTTAAACACCCCCCCCTTGCTTCATAATAAAGCATTTATCTTTTGGCTGCAAAAAAAAAACTTGAAAATTATTTGGATGACCTTGGACAAGAAAACATCCAAGAAAAATATTTTGCTGTTACTGCAGAAGTTGGAGGAAAGCTTAAGACAGAATATTATTCCACTCGATTTTACCACTACTCCAAATGAGGCACACATGAAAGGCAATGGGGAAAAAAGGGGAAGATTTCTGAAATTAAGACAGAAGCTTCAGAAAAACAGAAATTTTACCACCACTAGGAATATGACTGGACTTTGGAGAGACKACCATTGTGTATAATGCAGTTACAAACTTGAATGTGATTTTGGTGATAACAGAACCTCTGTAAAAGACTCTTGACAGTGTTTTAAGAGACAGATGCTTATTCTTATTCAGACCTTCAGGAAATTCTCTCTTGCTTTTCAGTATATCCCCTTCACTCYAGTGCTTTACATTTATTTTGCAATCATTCATTTGAGTTTTCATTACAGTAAGATAACCAATCACTACGATATTAGATATCAAATAGTGATTACTTTACCAGTATAAAAAATCTAAAATTTCAAGGAAAAAATCTGTAAATGAAGAAGCATTTTTTCTAATAGAAGGCCACATTTTATTTCTCCTTTGAACTACAGCTAGTTCTCTCTCAGCACAGATCCTGGAACAAAGAGAAGCACTAACACACAGAAACAACCCACCCTGTATTATCCCACATTTGTATTCACTGAATTGTTCCAATTTTCATTACGTTCTSCTATTTGCTAAATGGGATTTTAATGTGTTTAACAGTTTTTAGCATTAACAGTTACTCAGTGAAGAAAGCTGCAGCGATTTTCTTTTCCCCCATTTTGATGTTGCAATTTTGATTCCTCGATGCCATTCTGCCTTCATTAAAATACATAATGCTGGCAGTAAYGGGGCACTGGATCCTGGAGATGCATGAACAATTTGAGATTAGACATCAAGACCAAATATTTAAGCTGACTGTTACTGTCAGCAGGCAACTGTTGACTTCTAAAAACAAACAAGATTAAAAGGGAAGGGGACGTTTCAGGCAGTATCAGCATAGTTTACTGTCTGCTGTGCCAGGCATCTGAATCACATCAGCTACATAAGGCACATGAAGTAGTGACCCAATCATTGCTCATTTGTCTTGAAGCCAATTCTGCATATGGAAAATAACCCTTGGCCTCATCTCCCCTCTTTCTCCCTCCTCCTCTGACTCTTCTATATGTGGTTCTCCTTACCACCACAATTTCCAGTGCCTATCTGCATGTTTGCAACACTTRCCACCACTGACCACTCTGAATATTAAACTGAATAAACAGTGCAAGTGAACTTTCTTTGAAGCACAAGATAACAGTATTAGATCAAAGAAAACAGTAAGACAGAGTTATCTTTTCCTGGCCCATTGCTTCAACCACAGATGAACTTAACTGCAACAGTATGGAAGATCTGTCAAGTCAGAGGATTAGGACATAAACCCAGAAGCTGGGTTCAGTTTCAGACTGATTGCTGCATTTCTGTACTCTCATTTTTTAGCCTACTTGATCATCTAATTGCCCACTCATATAAGAAAGCTTCCTAATTATGCCATAGAGCGACAGGGCGAGCTTAAAATTACCCCAAAAATGTACACAGTTGAGTCAAACCCAGCATTACTGAATTAATATTGTTTAGAGGCTACTTGAAAGCATTACCAATTWAGTAATGCTTCAAGTAGGTTAAACTAAACAAGGGTTAAAAATAGAATCTTTAAATAAAAGCTCTTCCCAGCTGCAGACAGCTCCATTGAATTTTTAAGTCTCTCTACATGACTACAAGAAAGTTACTTTATGCCTCCATTCTGGTCTCTTTTAAAGCACAGATTATAACAGCACCCTTGGAAATCCTTACACATGTGGTGACATTATCCATTTTGAAAACTTCCAGTATTCAAATGAACAGGTTGCTTAATATAGCAATCTCTAATTAGTATGTTGCATAATTCGACTGGTGCTTTGAGGCAGAAATTGTCATTCATGAAGGATCTAACAACCCTGTAATATTTCTGTCTCTATGCCAGACCCTCTTAACCCTCTCAGAGGAATATCCATCTGTCCACTGCACATACCTGCTTAAAGACAATAAAAACCTTTTAGTTCGTATCAACTTATCCATGTAAGGCTTATTTCTTTTCAAAAATGTCTTCCTTTGGAAACCATCAACAGCAGTCCTTAAGCAGCCTTAGATAYCACAAAGAATATCTTCTTCATTGGGGCTACATTTTTCCTGAAGAACTCAATGGGCAGGCTATGGAGAAAAGGGTTATTTTGCATGATCTTAAGAGTTATGAGCACAGCTTTGTACTTAGTATGTTTTAGCATGAGTGGAAGTCAAAGAGAATATAAGGCAGTCAGCAATGAGGCACATCCTAAAAAAGCAACACAACAGATCATTAACTGGGTTGGATGACAGTAGATGCTGCTGCTACTCCAACAGATGAGCATGAACTGTTTTCAGAAGACTTAACTGTACTCAGTAAATCCCACCTTAATGGGTGAAACTATGATTTCCACAGATAAATCAAAGAGAAAAAACTGATTTTGTTTAACTGTGATTGGAATTTGATCCTCTGTTCTGTCATGCTAAACTGCAATGAGCACCCTGACAGCACTCAATAAAATGGTTTATTTTAGATTTKTGGGCATGCTGACAACAATCACACTAATACAGCAACCACTGCATTCTTCTCTGGTAAGAGGTATCATAGGGAGAGCTAGAAATGTACCAGCAATATAAGAACATTTCTAGAAAAAAAAACCTCTTCAAAATGCCTCCACTTTCTTCACCTAACCCCCTTTTAACTCATGTTAACTGTAATGTYACTACATCTAAAAGCTGGTGGCTACCAACATGCAAAGCATAAATTTTATGTGTATTGCAGAGGTCTTCTTAAAGACTATTTCCAAAAAGTATGTTTTCAGAAAATTAGCTACAACACACCTCTAAAATGTTTCCAAAGGCTGAATATGAACAAGACTACGAAACAGTGAGGCACCACACATGACCAAAGGGCTAAAGCAGTAATTTGGGATGCAGCCAGTGATGTACAGCCTTCCAAAGGTGCCACAAGCAGCTTTGCATTTCTTACTTACAAGGCACACACTATAGACTGGGACAGTTCTGCATGTGTGTGCTTACCTGAGCTCTACACTTGCCCAGAGGGGCTCTCATCCATCCCACCCCCASTGTTCCACAGTACAGGCAGGATGGAGCCATTACATGTCCAGCACTGCACTTTGCTCACAGATTTTAACTGCCCAGCCAAAGTGCTTTTTGTAATAAAGCCCCCCTTCTCCTACAGGCACCAGTGTCAGTACACAAATACACGTAMACCTCTGATAACTGAAGTTTGCATTTCCCACAATACTTAGTAACACCTTTGGCCTATGGAAAGTCAATCATACATATCTCCTGTAAAAGTTTGCATTTCCCATGCTACTCAGGAAGACTGCTGGCCCAAAGAAAGTCAAACTTAGATAYCTCCTTTAAAACACTATAGTATGAAAGCCCCTGTTGTTCACCCCAAAATTGCTCCTGCACTCCTCTGGTTTGGAAAATTCTGACTAATGGTTCAGGGTTTTTTWATTCGAATGAGGGGAGAGCAGAGGATCATCACTCACTGAGCTCCCACTACTTTCAGTTTTGGCTCTCCTCAAGCACCAGAGTGGGAAGCTGATGGGCCATAAAAGGCTTTCAAACTGGATGCAAGGAGATGCAAAGAAATACAAGGTGGATGATTAAATGAGCAAATTAGGAAGMAGTTTGGCCCAAACTCAAGTTAGTTATGATTCACAAACTTACTTACAGAGATGTAATACATACTAATTAACTAGAGGAAAAGACAGAGACAGAAGAAATATTAATTCTTTTTGCAGGGAAGAAATTTACACTGCCAAAGCTCAAATCAGAAAACTGCACACTGTTGACATAACCTGCCTTTCAATTTAGGATATATTTTAATTACCTAAGTATTCAAATGATGGTTAGATTGCTTAAGAAATTTCACAGCAGCAAAAACAGTGTCTGTGCTCTCAGCAAATAATCACTAAATGTGCTATCAGCTCCCTCCATTCCAAATTGGCTTATGCCACTGAATCAACTGATGTGTAGATTAGAGAGCATTTCAGGTTTCATGCCTTCTGAGTAAAGAACTACTATGCAATCAATTCCATTGCACATTTTAAAAATATTACTTATGCCACCTAACTATTAATGTTAATCACACAGTATCAGGAGAGAGGTTGTCTTCCAGCCCATCTGGAGTATTTGTTCATGCACTTATGGAAATTTGAAATGCAAGATGAGCTTCACAGTTTCAGCCACACTGCAGCCACTGAAATAGAACAACTGCATCATCTCATATGTCTTTAATTTTATCAGAGGGCTCAGAAGAGTTCACATCAAATCAGTGGATTTAAGCAGTCCACGCAGCAYCCTGACATAAATCAAGGGAAAGGCTTTGGGATTAGCCAGTTCTGTGTGTGGTACTGATTAAAAACATAGAAAATTCCCCTTGAGGCACTTTTCCAGCTTGGAGACTCATGATATTATTCTCTGGTCCACTGTTAATGTGGCCCTGTATGGTCATTAAATCAGGAAAACAATATATAAGCAATATATCATCTCCTACTTCAACATGTTATTACTGCAGTCCATGATTTAHCATATACATGGGAATTACTGTGTTCACAAAACAAACATATTTATAGAACTGTCATTCATGCCTTAATAGTCCATGTAATTTCATTTTCTTAAAATGCTGCTGCTTTCTGCTGCCTTCCTCCTCCTGCCTACCCGAAATGAAAAACACACTAACAAGAGTTTGAAAGAGTAAATGAATGCTATGGGTTTCATCATAATAAATTAGAGAGTTTTAAATTATATCAGCTTCGTTCTCTGAAGAGAGAAAACAACTCTTGAGAAGCTGCCTGTAGCAAAGGGACCCGTTCCACATATTCACCTGTAGATGGCATTCATCCCATTGCTGTATGTGGCTCTTATGAGGATTCTCTTTACATTTGCAAGGATAGTCATGAACTCCCTCCTGCTGACTGGAACATCGGAGCCATGCACTGAGAAAGATTCTGGTTTCAGCACAATTTCTTCAGTGTGCTCTTCAGAAGGCTGCAGGTGAATTATCCCTTTTGGAGTGCTGATTTTTAAGTCACCTCCCTAGAGAGAGCCATGAAAGAGAGAGATTTAAATATGAAAAAAGCCATGGAAAAAAGCCCATTGGGGTACATGATTTATTGAATGATGTATTTTACAAGAATAACAAATATCAGGAATAATATTCACTTTTCATAAACCTGAAATGGCCTTGCCTGATAGAATTGAAAAGCAGTGGAAAAGAAAGTTTGGGTTATTCAGATAAAATCTAGTGTCATGGTGTCATGGCTCTGCATAGGCAAAAGTAAATTCATACAATGCTAAGGTGCACAAGAACAAATCTGCTGAAAGAATGTCGAAGTGTTACCTCAAATGACCAATTATTTTATTTCTTCATTCCTCCTGATGAACAAGAAGTATTACAGTTTTCTAAACTAATGTAATAACACCAGACTCCTTCAGATATTAAATCTTTTAGTTCTCTGAAAGTGTGTCCATTTTCTGATACCAGGTATTAGCTGAAAGTATGTGCACCCTTCTGTTTTGTGTCCTCAACCACTTCACACTGAACATCTGGAGAAGGCCACTTTCTTTCTTTCTCTTTCTTTCTCTTTCTTTCTCTTTCTTTCTCTTTCTTTCTCTTTCTTTCTCTTTCTTTCTCTTTCTTTCTTGTGCTGAAAATATGATTGCTTTACCTCTATGATGACATCAGATTGAACCATCAATTTAGCTGTGTCTTCTTCTTCTTCCTCTTCTGTGATATCATAGGAGACTGTAAATTTCAGATGTCCTCCAGCAGCTGCTACCTGGGAAGTAAAACATAACAAAACATAACAAAAATTCTATTAAATAAAAGAAAACGTGCCTTAACCACTGGGGGGGGGGGGGGGGGCACAGTTGTTTTCTCAAGCATCAGCAGATTTCTAGTGTGACAAAACCATATGAAGATCCCTGGGGATTATGGCTGTACAGACCACCACTCCTTACTTAAGTGTCTAGAAATCATACCTACAGATTTTTCTTCTATGCCTGTCGAAGGCTGCAAATTCCTTAAAGCCTAACAGAGAAATCAGAAACAGATATGAAATCTGTGGAAATTTCCGCTAGATACTGACATTAGATTTTCAGTGTACTTGTTTCAGTTACATGATCCTCATCTGGGCTGGCCTCTGTATCAGCAGCCTCAGCAACATATAGAAAATTCAATAACTTCAGTTTCACTGATGGAGCAAACTACCAAAATAAAAAAAAAAAAAAGAGCTGTGTTGTTTGTCTTAGAATGAACTGTAACCTAAAATAAAGTAAGAATTTTCCCTCATGGAGTCAAATAAATTTACTTTAAAAGAACGTTTCAGCCCTTTTGCTCAGTTTGACCCAGCCTACGATGTGAGAAGTCAATGACCAGGCTCTTGTGTCATTCTTCTATGCATTCTTCTATGCTCTTTCAGCCCCCAGAATCATGGCACATGACACAAGCTATTCCATTAAAAATGGAATGTAGTATGATGCAAATCAAAAGCAGCAGACTTGAATGATAAGAGTTCAGCACAGAAATAGTGTTTTCTGTTAATTGATGGGAAGCAGCATCAGTAAAATAAATGAAATTCTGCAAGAGCTACATTTCAGGTTTTAAATGTGTCTGTCTCATACTTCATTGCAATGTGAGCTTCCTCTCTGAGAATATTAAAATCACAGGGATTCCTCTGCCCTTCCAGTGCATACTGCTGAGCATAGAGCAAATTTGTGAGTCTTTTACAAAGAGCATAATCTGTTTATTCTCAAGGACAAATCTGTTCATCATACTGGATGGTTTTGCACACAGCAACAGAAAGCACTGAAAATCAACATCTTCATTATTTTATGATGAATCTAATTTGAGAGGTGAAAAAAAAGTTCCAGCATTTAAGGCATGGAAATCAACCCATTCTGAATTATTGATAAAGGTATATAAAAACCCTGCATCTGAAGCTGTACAGCTAATYGTTAGGTTAAAGCCAGAAAATTTATAATGTGAATCTTGGATCACAGAATTGTAGAATCATAGAATATCTCAAGTTAGAAGGCACTGATACTAACTTGGTCACCTTACCCTCGACATATTTTAATAGTCTGATGTCCTTGAGGTGCCCAAAAGTACACAAAATATTTAATGGGAGGCTGACCAGGTCAGAGCAGAGCAGGACAATCCCCTCCCTTGCCCGGCTGCCGATGCTGTGCCTGATGCACCCCAGGACATGTTTGGCCCTCCTGGTGGCCAAGGCACTGGCTGGCTCATGGTCAACTCTTGACCAGGACCTCCTGATCTCTCTCCACAGTGCTGCTCTCCAGTCTCTCACCTCACAATTTGTGTGGTATAAGCAGGATTATTTGATCCCAGGGACAGAGTCCAGCACTTGCTTTTGTTAAATTTTGCTAATGATGGCCCAGCTTCCTAGCCTGTCCAGAACTCTCTGTAAGGCTTCTCTACCCTTGATAGAATCTGCAGCTCCTAATTCAGTGCCATCAGCAAACCATGGCATCACATGTTTAACTACACAGTGTCCAAACCTGCTGGTCCAAACCAATGCAACCACTTTACGCCTCGACCATAGCAACACGAAAAGACATTTTTTTCCTTAGAGACAGCCTTTACAGCATTTTTGTTTTGCCTGTGGTCAAGTCTAAGCACTGGGTTTTAACTGCAAGAGAAATGTAGAAAATTTAGGTRTCTGAAATGCTGCGAGAAGCACCCAGAATTGCTTTCACCTGCAGACAAATATTTTAGGAGAGTAACTTTTGCAGAATTTTATTTCTATTTCAAGTTCAGACTAACAACAAAGATTCAAGAAAGTGAAAATAATGGGAAAACAAAAATTAGGCCATTTCAGGCAGCCCATAAAAATTATGTACCAAGGCAGGTTTTACTGTTCCCAGCTACATAACCTTTACCTTAGTATACAAAAATCCTACATAGGAACTGATAGTTCATAAAGCAGGGGAAAAAAAATAAATAAGAACCTGAAAGGAAAGGTGATAATTTAGAGAAAGCAGCTAGACTGGRTTAGGAGCTCCTAAAATATAACCAACAGGAAAAACAAGAGAAAAGGGGTGGGGTTGCTTAGTCCAAAAATGAGAACGCTCAAAGGGAACAGGAAAATAGTTTACCAAAACATAAAAGCCTTGAAAAATGAAATGGCCATTTCTATTTATCTGTTGCAGCTACAGTGAAGGCATGAAGAAGATTGAGCTTGACTATACAGAAAGCTGATTGTAAGGATGGTCAAAATAGTATAAAATTACTTGAAAATACTATTGAAGTAATTAATTAATTAACAGCAGTTCACCATATCAGAGATACTCTGTGTATGATGACTAAAAGTTGGAATATGACTAAGAAGTCTCTTGAGATCTCTGGCAGCCACAACAGTCTGAGTTTCACTGCTGCAACTAGAAAGAGTCGCATATGACAAACAGGATCACACACTGAAGACAAGGTCYCCAAATGGCACTTTTCATAGAGAATACCTCACAGTTCAGAATAAGTATTTACCTTCTATGCTGTATAATACCAATATGGATTAGAAAAGACCTCAAACTTACATAAAACAGAAAGTACTACTTCCTTCCGCCATTGTTTACAATGGCAATTTCCTTCCTCTGCATATTTAAAATATAAATTCATTCACAGGCAAAGGAATTCAGAGSTCAATCCATGTGCTGCATGTGTCATCTCGAACAAAAAGTACTTTTCACAGAATTTTAAATACAAGGGCAATATAGAAATTTGGCACCTGTGAGATCCCTCTGTTTTCACTTCTTTTTCTCTATCACACAAARATTCAGAGTTCTGCTTTAAGGATTGTTATCTGAGGCCATCAACACCAAAGAGAACAGGGCATAAAAGTTTGCCTTGATGGTGACAAAGGCATGTACTGTTGAGACAAAAATAGCTGTCAAAAACGTCAAGGAAGTTCCACAGAATTTCCATTGTCTCTCCCACCTGTTTTTAGAGTAATACATCAAATATTTCTCCCCCGCTTAGGAGGCAGAATCTACATGYTCAAGAAAAACCACAGATTCCCAAAGAAATAACAAGTATAGGGGAGAGAAATCACAGCTATTCTAGTTCCAATCCAGCAAGTTTCTGGCAGATAGTTTTTGGGCTTTTTCAGTCCTTCACAGTTAATTATACTCTACAATTACATTCCATGTTCTTAAGGATAAAACCAGAGAGCAGACAAGATGTTCTTACAACATCTTGACAGAGKGTCTACCAAAACTGAAGCAGAAAAGATGGCTCCTTTCCTGTGAACAAATGTCCATGCTCAACAGCAAGAGAGCTGGAGGGTAGGAGGAAGCACACAGCATTACCTTGTGTAAAACATGCTTTGATGTTATATGCCTGTCCCATTAAAATTACTTTTAAACCAAGACAAGTGATAGTACACCACACTGAGAGCACTGAAAACAAACTGCATTTCTACAAATATTAGCAAGGCCATAGATGAGAAAATCTTGCATCTATTTGTATGGAAATCATATTGTACGGAAATCATAAGTCTTTCTCTTCCTGCACTTAGTCAATCTGCTGCCAATGCTTTCCCAAGGCAAGCTGTCAGGATCTCTCCTTTGGAGAATA
>NW_026623269.1:3549424-3599204 GCF_030028575.1 Malurus melanocephalus | reverse complement strand
AAAAAAAAACAAACTTCCTTTGGTTTAATATTTGGAGAGGTAATATCAGCTGTAATATGAAGAGGAAATTAAGGGGACTCCAGCTTTTAGTTTGCTTTTTAAGGTATAAACTCCACTGATAACATACAAAGAAAATACACTGATAAGTTACAGTTATCCTATATCAAACAGCAATGCTGGCTCAATCCATTCAAACTCAATAATRAAAGTCAGTAACAGATGAATTCAGAGAAGAAAGCAACCATAGGCTCAGAAGCTAAATAGGAAGTGATTAGTAAAGACTAAGTAAGTCTTCTCTCATTTCTCATGACAAGTATGCATAATATTTTCTGACCATTGATTTCTAAATGTTCTGTTAATCTTCTGACCTGTGTGCAGCACAAGAACATTTAACCCCGAGAAGTTCAGGCAACTCAACTAAAACAGAAGAGTAGCTGTCCATGTTCTTAAGTCATATCAAATTTACTCACCCATCATCTCCCCTTTTCTGTTAATAGCCTGTATCAATGTAGTCTCGTTAAACTCCATTCATCACAAGAGAGCTTGATTTAGGTTTATCCTTACTTACTGGCTTTGATATGTAGGAAACTGGGTATGAAGTTGACATAGCCTCTGATATTGCAGGCAAAGATGGTGTTGGGGACAGTGCATCAGGCTGAGAAACAATGGGACCTGGAATCTTTACCCAGAAAATCCTGTATTTCTTCACAACTGTGGCTCTTAAAAAAAACACATAACACACACAGAGTCATTAGTGCATACATTTATAGGTGACTGCCACTTTAAAAAAGGAAAAATAAAAAAGGAAAAATAAATCTAGTGCAAAAAAGTTATTTGGAAAATCTTCATCTTTATGGAGAGCTCTATTATTTTATAAGTAGGATTAAAGTAGGAAAATATCTTAAATCTCAGTAGAAAAAAATAATTTGCAAACATAATACCACATGCAGAGGATATAAGAAACATTCATGCCTATAGCATAGAATAGAACTTCAGAAAAGAGCTGCATTGTTTTTATCCTGCAGTCTGCAAAAAGCTGGTAGTGTAACAGGAGTGTATACATATCATTTGATTAGATACAAGCAAAGAAAAAGATTCTTAACACTGTATATTGCAGGTATGAGAAGTTAACTAGAAAGACTAAAGGAACCCCTCTCCAAATCCCCTTATACTCTCCCTGAAAGAAAAAAGAAAATCACCTTCAAGCTTTCCCTAAAAAACAAATGTCCACATCATCGTAGACTCTGCAGCAAGTAAGGGATGTTGACTTTTCAGGCCATTGGTCCAATGACTTTTCAGTTGCTGGACAATATTTGACACAGACAATGGTACAGGTTTCCCTTGTTTGCATTTTAATAAATTAGAATTGGTACTAGGTTTACTTACAGAAACTGTACATGTTTTGGAGCATCTCCAGGAGCAATCCAATAAACTTTTATGTCTTTCTTTTTTGCTTTACTTGTGTGACTGACAGCTGAATTCTAGAAACAAACACATATCAAGAGTCACACACGGGATATGCATTTTGTTAGTTAACACATTCAGCAGAGGCTGCAACAAAATCCTAAAGAGGCACTGCACTGTTACACTGCATAGCCACAGGGCAACTGATTTTTCCCCAGTCAGTCATGATCAGCTCAGGTGAAGTGCAACACTGCAATTTAGGCATACTAACAAACTTCAAGGCTAAAAGGAATGACTTTCAACCCAAATGATTCCAGCAATGAGACAGAGGTCCCTGTAGCATTTATGCAGAAATTGTGAGGTTTTTTTAGTAAGATAATGCTCCACTTTTTGACAATAAGAGACAGTAAAATGACTTCTTTTAATATTAGGAATACACTACATTCATTGTGGACAAGGGAAAATTCTGTTACAAATGCTGCATCTTCCTGCAGAAGTCAATAGCCTTCTGTCAGTAGGATAGTTTAAACACCTCATAAGGTCAGTTCAGAGCTGCAGTAAGTCACGCCTCTATACTTCAAGTTGGACAAATTTTCCAAGAGGCTCACTGAACTCAAATAGGATTACATAGATTAGCTTTGTCCTATTCCTGCATAGTCTAGTACAAAGCCCTCAGTGCCCAATACTTCATTTTAAGGCACTGGACTATACCTTGGTACGACCACACGTCAGAAGCTGAGAACGTCTCCGGTCAGCTAACACAAAAGAACCTATTGCAGGCCTATCCAGGTGTTCTGCATCACGGGCTTGGATGAAAAATCCTTCAAAATCTGGTCCAGAGAGATGAACTGAAGCAAGAAGAAAAATAAAAGAAAGTTTAACTCTACTCCAGAGGAAGAAGGAAATATTTCTATGGCAATGACTACCAGATGCTCATTTCACAAGTACTGAATGATGGTTAATGGATTACCTAAACAAGATTCAATTGCTTAGATAAATCCAGCATAGAAAACTGAAGAAAGGCACACTATAATACAAAGAAATGGTAAATTAAACTCTTCGTTGGAACTGACACAATACCTTCTATGTGGTCCCCTGCTTTAAATTCAGTCCCATTCACTGTAATGGTGTGCTCAGGTGACAGTTGAGGAGAGCTACCATGACAGGGCACCATGCTAGTGCAGGCTTCTCTTACTTTTCCATTTGGATAGCCACCCACAGGTGCACAGAAGCAAACGAACATCCAAACAGCAACAGCAAAATCAGGCAGTTCCATCTGTATTAAAATAACATTTACAGGCACTTACTTACAAAAATATTTACATTACAAGTCACCACTCATCTTTAAAAATGAGTTGAATGGTAAAATACAAAACTGTGTTTAGAAAAAGCCTTCATGAGAAGATACCACTCCCAGCTGCTGAATAACTTCTGCTTCCAATAACTGGTAGACATTGCAGGAATGTTCAAATACTGTATTTCAGGACATCTATGGATTGTTGGTGGATACCTCCATCCACTGGGTGGATTATTTCCTTCCATGCATTTAGATTGCACTTGTAAAATGTCTTTTGCCTATCCCTCTCCTGTTCCCTCTCTCAAAAAAAAATCAMATTCCTTAAACACGGRACAGATGGATCTTAAAGTATGCTTCACAGTGTCTAGAAGTTGACAGTATTGAGGAACTACACAGCTAGTATTAGGCCCACTTTTATTAATCATAGCTTCAACTTTTACATCATTACAGACTGCCATTTCTTTCCACATCCCGTGTCTACTTCTTCACATATGACAAATAATTCCCCAGTAACAAGTTCTTCTTTCTGCAAGAAAACTGAAATTGCCAAATATCAGAAATCAATTTTATATATGCAAGAGTGAGAATTTGGTATGAAGATTTAGACAAAGAAATATGTACGTTTGTTGCAGACAAGCACTAGACTCCTTCTTTGAACTTTTCCTTTTGGATATTGGACCTCCAGACAACTAGTCAAACAATGGGTTACTTGTCACACTCTTGTCAAGGGAATAGTATGCAYGAAAGACATGGGGTAGTAGGACCACAGATCCTCAAAGTTATATGAACTCCTAATCTCAGCTTTCACCATACAGTGTTTTGCTCCACCACAATACTGTTTCTATAAAAGCAGTGATAATTGTTTTGCTACTCAGTAGCATGCAGGGCTTACAGCTGTACTGTGGTTTACAGAATACTTCAACCCACAAAAGAAAGTGTCTCCATATCCAAAAGGCCAGGAAACAGAGATAAACCTTTCAATCCTTAGGTACAAGAAATGAGTTATGAGCTCTAGTGGAACACAGACCAGGCAAGCAGGTCTGTCTTCTGGAAGGGCCATGCCCATTTTGCAGCAGGAGATAAGAAGTATCAGGTTATGAAGTTCCCTGACAGCACGGATGGACAGGAAGATAAGAAACACACWGTCATTTCAGACTGAACTCTTGACACCTAAAAAGCAGTCAAATGCAGAGAAAGGCAAATCATTAGTCTTACACAATAGGAGTCATCAACAGGAACTCCTCCAAAGTTCTCATATATTCAGTGCCAAAAATCCACAATTTCCAAGGCAATGCTATATGTGCACTTCAACATAAGGGCTCCTCAGCAACCTTACATCAATCAAGAGAAGAAAATCAGAGGCAAGAAAGTGTTGAATATTTAGGTTTCAGGAACTAGAAAATAAAAACCCAACACTCAGTTCCTCTCAAATATTCAAGATAACATTATGACCATATCTTCAACTTCTAGTTGTTAAAATATTTCCTTCTAGTTCCAATGCTTCTCCAAACTGTCAAAAGTTTACATCAATGTGATTTTATTCATAACTTAAAGAAGCCTATAGAAAGCTAAAAACTAAGGTTCAGTACAATTATATGTAACAGAGAAATCTTCAAAACAAGAAGAGATAAGRCTGCATAYTGCAGAGRCAAGAAAAAAAATAGGRTAGTATTCCGCTTTAAGTAGCAAAGGATGTGGTAGGGACTGAAATGAAACAAGAAATATTCTTTATCAGATTCAACCAACTCAAAAGCTAGCAGAAGAAAAAGATTAAGTAGAGATTAATATAATTTTCAAAAAAGACCAAAAATATTTGGATTAACAGACATTTGAAAAATATTTGGATTAACAGAGAGCAGCAAGTTACTCCTTCCTGTGTTGAAAACAACTCCTACAGACCCTGCAGGTATCAACATCTAAGAGGGCCCTGGTAGTCTAATAGCTCATAAGCACAATGCTTACACTCCAATACAGGATCTTTTCACACAAATTATCTTCTATCAGCTGTTTATCAGAAGTTAGTCTTCTATTAACTGTTTAACATAAGCTGCATACTGTGAAATTAAAACCTCATTTCAGAGGTGA
The DNA here is from genome assembly GCF_030028575.1 of Malurus melanocephalus. Taxonomy (NCBI): domain Eukaryota; kingdom Metazoa; phylum Chordata; class Aves; order Passeriformes; family Maluridae; genus Malurus; species Malurus melanocephalus. Next base: position 3,594,418 of record NW_026623269.1, on the reverse strand, counting down.
ACAAGAGATAAGACAACAGGCAAGGCAAACATATTGTTAATTCAAARGCACAAAAACTACCACAGRCATTTTCTCCYGAGCACYATCAGACAAGAGGGTAAGCAAAAAAGGAGAGAGCCACCTGAAAGGGAATAAGCTGTATTAATATAAAGGGTTTATGACCCATTCCTTTAGAAATATACCTCAGCAAAGAGAAAGCAGTCTTGCTGTCCAAGAGTCACCTTCCCTCCGAGTTTAAAAAAAAAATTTTAAAAAAAAATTTAAAAAAAAAATAATAAAAAAAAAGCTTGGATTGACTTCTACTGCTTAGTTAAAAGTGGTCATATCACACCAGCTGGATTGAGCAAGGACAAAAAAATTTTAGTGTTGACATTCATAATAATTCATTACTTGTAAAACACATTCACACCCCATGCACACAAAACAACAAAACATACACACCTCAGCATCTCGTTCTTTCTACAAAAGAGAATTTCAAGGGCTTGTGTGTTTCAAAATTACTTTTTATAACAATTTGAGTGAAGGTACTTACCTTACAGCCAGTCCTTCTGTTACAGTGACAAAGTCTGAGTAAAACTGCCATTGGCTCTCTACTTGTAGTAAACTTATATTACTTTGTAATCTCTTCTATTTAGCTTGCATCTAACAGCATTAACCTTCACCGCATCCGGGAAGCATATCTGGAAAAAAAGAAACAATACATACAGAAAAAAACTAAGGTTTGTAAGAGCGTCTTTACTTCAGGCACGTATTTCATACGACTTCCCTACACTTCAGCTGAAATGCATGAAGCAGTAATGAAACACTGACTCTGCAGCTTCCTTTGCTTTGTCACACATTTACTTCCCCAGACCTTAAAGAGTTTGATACTAAGTAATTATTTAATTATCTCCAGGTGCAGTTACGGGAGAAGAGAACCTACAACCAATTTCTGATACCTTCTTCCTCCAAGTATCAGTTGACACAAATTTGCAGCATTATTTTACAGCTCATTATGCATTTATTCCCTATCAAAGAGGCACTTTATTTTAAAACAAGAAGAAACAATCTTAAAAATATGGAAACTTCATCTTTTTTTCCATATATCTCACTAAGAATGAACAGGATGCAAGGATTTTGCCCTGTTCAATTCTTTACTTTAATTATTTTACTTGAGCAGCTGCTCTGCACATTATCTTTAAGGCTCTAATCTTGCAAACTTTTATTTATATGAAGAACATAAAGTCAGAGACTGACCTAAAAAGCCATAGTGTGTTACCCCAACAAGTAAATTCAACTACAGCATGAGCACATTTATTATCAGTTATCATAGAGCCATCTCCTATGCACATTAATGAAAAAAACAAAATAAAAAACTAATAGTCACATAACAAGAAGCAAACAAGATGCCAGAGGAATATGGTTGGTATGGCTCCCAGCTAAAATAAGCCATAGCTTACTTTTACTCATTAAGGCACACAGGTTTAGTTTTCTCTAAAGCAATTCAAAAATATTGCATGACAGGCAGCAGCTACAAGGTACTTTAAAAATGCCACCAGATATTACTTTGCTTCATACCTGCTATAGATGTTCTATTAATCAAATACACTTTCCAAAAAGCTTGTAGCATCCACACTATGAGAACTCACTTGCGTCAGTTTAACCAAAGCAGTGTGGGGCCACAGCAGCTCCTCAGCCTCGCACGCCCTCGCTCCAGGAGCCGCACTCTCCTCTCCAGCACCGCTGCCGAGGAAAAAGGCGGGAGGGGGGGAAAGGTGCGGCTGGGCCAGTCCGCCCCTTGCTCTACTAAAGCCTGCCCCGAGGCAGCGGCGCTTTTCTGGCTGCGGGGGCGGCCCGCATGCGGTGCTGAGGGGCGCGGGAGGGCCGGGGCGGGGCGGGGCGCGGAGCCGCGCCCGGGGAGCCGCCAATCGGCGCGCTGCGAACGCTCCGTGTGCCCGCCCGGAGAGCCGGGGCCCCGCGGGAACGGGTTAGGGCACGGAATTTCTCTGCAGCCTCCCGGGGTGCTGCTCGCCGGGAGCCCCCAGAACCGGGGCCCCGGGGAAAGGGGTTAGGGCACGGATTTCTCTGCAGCCTCCCAAGGTTGGAGGTCTGCATGGCCGTCCTGGTTTTACAACTAGTTTTACTGAGAGATTGTCCTTGTCAAAGCTTGCAGAGCTCATTCGCGATGCTATTCGTGTGCCGAAAGGTGGTCACATATACAGGCTTGCAAAATCAGGCCTTTCTTATCAAGAAAGCAAATAAGTACTGGCTGTAACTGGGGCTTTGTTGGCAGAAACTGCAATTGCTTACACAGRCTTCTCTGACTTTAAAATTCAAGTTCTCAATTGCTGATGAAGTGGCACAAAAATACAATTATTGCATCTTCTTTGTAAAGTGTATTGCAACCGTTGTTAGTGTGTTCATAACAATTCTGTATTTCTTGCAAAGCAGAAGTGTCTGGCTTAACCAAATGAAATAGAGACATAAGAGTGCCGGGGTGTGGGTTTGAATCTTTGTGCAAGCCTGAAGAGATACAGAGCTGTGTAACCTACTACTGACCTGTCTCAGAGGATGAGGATGTCAAGTAGCAAATGCATAACACATTACCTAACATGAAAAGAAGCTGATGAGTCTTCTTGCATAGTATATTATAGGGACTTTAGGAAGTAAGGGAAAGCTTATAATTTTGAAAGCAGTGGCAATGAAGGAGACTTCATTCCAAGTGTATAGAAAAGAATCTCTTTTGTTTAAGAACCGAGGAAATAATTAAGTAAAATATATATCATTTTGGAAATTAACTTTTGTGCAGTCCAACTTCTATACTGATAACTATTCTATTTTTTAAGCCCAAAGCTCTAYGGAAAACAATAAGCCATACAAGCTYGATCTGAARAGAAGCTGTGTTACTATGTRGTTCCTTGTAATCAACTTTCCTCTTAGTTATTAACCTAACTATTCAGCAAAACTGTGGTCTTTTTGAAGGTCAGACCTTGCACAAGTTTCATATACATGTGCATTGGGCTCTGTTACTGGCAAGGTTATGGCCATAAAACATCACTTGAGTTCAAATCAAGTGATGTGCAAAGAGGCTGAATCCCTATCTGATTGTTTTGATGATGGATAACTTGGATCAAATAATTTTTTTGTTACTAGTGTTATCTATTTTGAAATACTGACATGCTTGAAAAAGTGCATTTGGATTTGGCCAAATACATGCTGGATACTGGGCTTTCTCTGAAAGTGGCTGTTCTGGCACCAATATTTACTTACCTCTCTCTTGCATATCCCACACATGCGAGACTATGCGTTTCAAGATTTTTTAAGTTTTCAGCATTTAGGGAAACAATAACAGTATTTTTATCTTAGATGGGAAGAATTCTTCCTGCCAAATCAATTTGCACATGATGGGGTTTCTTCCTCCCAAAGACAGGAGAATGTTGAGTTATTGAAACAATTCTGACCATGAGAAGTCATCATGATGATAAAGTCACAATGTAGRATGAGATGTTGTTCTCCCTAATTAATAATTTCTTTTCCCTTGAGCTTTGGCAGTGTTTCATACTTACCTTTTTTACTAACTAACTGTTAATTTGCAAACTAGGTTAACGTATTCCTCTTATGTTTAGAAATTTCCTTCTACAGTATGCATTCTTGGTTCTTATTTCTCTTTACTAACAAATAATTAATTAATAATTTTTAATTTCTTTTTTATGTCACACATAAAGTTTAAATTCGCAATCGTATTTATACAAAAGTACTTGTTTATCTAGAAGTAAAACGACTTTCAGTTTTCAGTCAATGACTGTAACAAGCCACCTGGTGGCAGTAGCCACTCGAAGTTTGGCAGTCGACTGCACGGGAATTAACTTAATTTTTGCACGTCTATTCTGACACAATAGCTGAAGTACCAGCACCATAGCTTTCTACCAAAACATGTATCCACTTTGACTTAAATAGATTATTTTTTTAAAAATTACTGCCTTGTTTATCTGAAACGAAATAATTAAGACTGGTTCTCTAATGTTGAGACAGATCTGTATAGGTGTTATGATAAAATGACACACAACCTGTCACTTTTTTGAGAGTCTCCACTTAATGTAGTGCACAACACAATTAAATGAATGGATACAGGGCTTCAGTAAAATTATTTCACCCAGTTCAAGTGATGTGGGTCAGTGCTTTATCTGAGGCATACTATTTGAATATTTTATTTAATGAAAGTACTGCATTATTAACCTCATTGAGTTTTCTACATTTTCTGACCATTGCTATCTTTTTTTTTTAATTATTAATTTTATTATATCTGCAAGATGTGATAAGTTTCTATTCTGCTTTACAGGGAGCAAAGAGCTTGCTGGCAAAGGCATTGACCTTTAAGTGCTTCAGTTTAAGGCACTTTAGACCTGATTACAGAATTCATAATGTGAAGCTAAGGTTAAGTGAAATCTTGTAGAGAGCTTTCACACACTTATCAGCTTCTTTGCCAGCCAATCTCAATTCCCCCTTTGCCCMCAGCTTTTTTCCTCTGCTCTTTCACTTGCATCAGGAACTAATTTTCCTACCCTTTTTCATCTCATCTYAGATATCCTTTCACAGACAACCCATTTYTATTTCTTTCACCTTTWCTCAGCAGCTCCTGATTTGACTCCTTCATGGCTTCTAAATGCATTATTTGTTCAGATCCAGAGTGTCTGTGGGTTTTGCAGTTTCTCTGAGTTAAAGCACAAGCAATCCTGCTGGAGGGACGATGCGCAGCACTGTGAGTTGTAGAAATGTTCTTGTTAGTACATGGCCAGTGGCCCTGAGGGAGAATCATGTGGTCACGTTTGAGTATGCTCCATGGGAATGGCTGCAGGGATTTTAGATCTTACTTTAGCAAGTCTCACCTAAATGTCTGCGGAGACTTTCAAAAGCCTGGTCAGACAATGACAGAGCTGGTAAAAGGCATATCCAGCATAGGAGAGTTGTGAGAAGAATAAGGGAGAGAAGTTTGTTCTGTACCTGTTTTCAAGTCCTGTAAGCAGCAATCCTGGACTGATAAGCACAGAGGAATGAATATCAAGCAAGGTGTAAAGTGACCCCATCCAGAGATGYTATGGAAAGCTGCCTCCTGCACTGTCAGGTTAGTACATAGTTACTTTGGAAGCTAATCCRAGGATGTTCCAAATTTTCTCAGAAGCAAAATATCAAAGCTGCTCTATTGCATAAGACATTAATTCCTCCAGTGGAAATGGAGAGCCAGTGCTTTGTGCAGAGGTAGGATACTCAAAAAAACTGGGCAGCAGCAGCAGTTTGCCCCAAAGTACAGGACTGATTCCTAGGTCCTGGGTGTTCATACGGGAGCCACTGCCCAGTTAGGGGCAAACTACTTCCTGTCAGTAATCCTAAACTTAAATTTGTGGATAACCAAAAGACATGATTGCATCAATAAGACAAACACTAAATAAGAACTTATATTTTCTGGTAGCATCATTTGGTGATGATTCAACTGTAAATGTTGAAGCAGGTGCTCTGATTGCTGTAGAGCAAAAGGTTTGCCAGTCTGAATTCTAGTTTTRTAGTACTCTAGAGCAAATCACTCTTGTATCATCTTTCCTGTTCTTCCTTCTCATATTTAACATCTTTTAGAAGAAATGCTTGCTGTAGTCATGCATTTGATGAAATATTGTCCTTCTGCAACATGTTACACCATGTTAGGCTGATTAAATTACCCTGGCTTGAATTCTGTCTGCACTGAAAGATAACAGAGCAGGACTACAGTCCTAAATATAAGCTTTCAGATAACATCAGGTAAATATTTCTTTGCTTAAAAAACAAATGTCAAAATTAGAGAACAGAAAAGCACAGTCAGGTGTTTCCCATTTGAACTTAAAGAGCTATCTATGTAAGATTTAAGAATTATTATTTTAATGTACCAGAAAAATATTCATGGTGTTCTCAGTATAGCTTAATATATTAGGAAGGAATCTCATAAATGAGATGGAGTGTGCAAGAGACACTCTGAATATTTATTTTTGAGGAGAAAATATAAAACTGAAGTAGTAGATTTACTTGGTAAGACATTGCTACAGTTCATTTAGGAATAGATACACTGAAGTCTTAAATCTCAGCATATCTCACTAGTGCTCAATGGAACAGTTCACAGGAAGATAAAAGTGTTGGTAGTGGTTCAGCACAYTGGTATATGTTCTCTTTCTACAACAAAAATTGGTCAAGCATATGTGAATTTATTTTATACTTAACTAAGTTAAATGGTATAAGAATATAATTCAGATACTTAGTTTTGTTTGTCAAGTCACCATGTTTGCAGTTATTAATATCAAATTAATCTGATGCTGTTAGTTAAAGCACAGTCAAATCTATCTTCAACAATTATGTGAAAAGCTCCCTTTAACAATGTTTATATGGACTCCTTTAAAGATATATGCATTGAAACTTACAAGTTTCTATTAAAAATCAAACTCTATTAAAAATTAACTTTCCATGGAAGTTAGAGCATTGATTGTTTGAGGCCACATAGAGAAGAATGGCCAAAATGGAATAAAAACAAACCAAAAATGTTGCTGCAATCCAAAAATTTGTGATGACACCAGGTTAATCCTTGAAAGGTCAAACCAACATTGCTGAGTAACTACAGGAAAGGCCAGCAAGCACAAAGTAAATAGGTTAGCGTCCTAGCCTCTCCATCTCATACGATTTCTTACTTACATAGACATTTTTTTTTAGTTTATCATTTATTCACTGCCTATCAGGCTCTTGAAATCTGTTTAGACATTTAGATGGGATTTTTTTAAAAAAAGCTATAGGTGATTATGTAAATGTTCTCACCAATGTTTTCACTCAACACTAGATATAAATGTCCAAGAACATATACAAATTTCTGCTGAGCACGTGACTRTCTAAGAATAACACTTGTTTTCAGTCACTGCATAGCAAAGATCTCAATCAGAAAGGACTGCAGTTTAMTCAAATTGCAGGCATAAAGTTTTAAAGAAAAGSAGCTTTCTTTCAGGTTTGCATTTCTGGTTGAGAACTCCCCATTAGAAAATAAAAGCTAGACAGAAGATGCAACACCTCTTAAGCTTCCTRTTGTTTGAACAATAATACAGTCTTAATTCATKAATTTACARGGCATGAGTGTGGAGCATTCAGAAAAAATGTGCTCACTTTAAATTTTATAAAGTCTCATATTTCCTGTATACAAGCCAAAGGAATCTGCTTTTWATTTTAGTCAGATGCCCAGTTAAGGTGTCTCTGTGTTAGTTGCATTTACTGTTGTTACTGGGAACTATTCTTRTTATTAAAAATAAAAAATGAGTGCCCTCATGTAAGTACTCTAAATTTGCTCACTTCACAGTCATAACCTTTAAAACAGGCATAAGCAATATGACATTAGTGCGATCTGACACCTAGTGAAAAACTCCCCAAAGTGTATGGACACCATCGCTAGGAGAAGTGTCCTTTAAAACTGTGTTGCAAAACAGAAGGCAAGAAAGGGGCACCACTAGGAAGGTGTATGTAAAAGGACTGAAGAATTCTGGCATTAGTACATTTGAAAATGCTGCAAAACTATTTCCTGATAATTAACATTGATATGGTATGTACTCTTATTTTGAAGCAACTATTGATCATTTCCTGCTGTGGTTTATCATAATCATACTCAGAGAAACTGTGAACTGAAGATAAAGTGGTGTTGTGAAAACCGCCCTTTAGATGCCAATGTAGCAAATGCCATGCATGGTTGGTGTTGGCTTTGTCCTAGGCAAAATCTGCAATGCTCAAAGATAGTRTGCATTCATGTTTTGCTGGTGTGGTTTCCATATAGAGAAAAACTTGTCAATTTACATCTGCTAAATTAACAGAGACCCAAAGCCTGTAARGAATGGACCAGCATAAGAGATTATGCTGATGGAGAATGAATTAGAGATGTCTGCTCTGTTTTCCTGATTTAATTCATCAAGACACCTGCAACATTATTTTTGAAACAGTACTTTTTTAATATATTGAAGTCAAATTAAATTATACTGTTTCAATTATTAAGTGATTTAACACTACCTAGGTAACTTTTTTTCCTGGGTAGTGAATCAASTCCTTCATTTACCCTGTTTAGCTACAGTTACAAATGATGGTCAAAATAATTGCCTCAGGATTAGTTTCCTAATGATTTTTGTCCAAGACACTAAAAATATCCTTTTTCTCAAACCTGGGTATATTTCAAAATCTGTCTCAATGCATAGTATATCAGTGTGAACCTAATAATTAGGGTAGGGTAAGTYATCAAATGGAGAAAGGAAATCAAGAGCCACACTTTAAAATTTAGTAATAGAAGAGAAATTGGCTTCAATAATACACTTTTGGTTCTCTTCTTGCTTTTTACAAGGTATTCAACATGCACTTCAGGGTAACTATTTATGCAAAGGACTTGGCTAAGTAGGCACTGTTTGCTCTCCCTCTCTTAGAGCTGTTCTCTGTGTAAGCCTCTCATGAAATTCCTAAATCACAGCCCATTTGCAGCACATGACATGACAGCAGCAAACGTGGAGGAAAGGACACTTGTGCAAGGCTCTGTGGCAGACCAACTGCAAAGTCACTTCAGGCTACTAAAGCTTGCTGAGGACCCCAGAAAAAAAGATGGTCCATATCTCTTTCAATTACCTCAGTTGGTTTTGTTCCTACGACTTCCATAACTGTTGAAGCTTCTTGTATTTCCCCTCCTATGTGGTATCTTCTTTCCTGGGACACGTCCAATTCGGAGGAAACAGCCAGCATGCCAAGAGAGSCAGGATTCAACTAGGTGCAAGTCTTTCCTGTATACAAAGACAGGCCAGCAAGCTGAGTAAAGATTAAGGAAGTTAGAAAAGACAAGGACAATGGGAGAATCCTACTGGGCATTCAGGAAATATCTGTGTGAAATAACTCAGATTATAAATACCACATTTGAATCATTTCTAAGCGAGCCTCACTGAGGTGAATCTTAAGGGAAGCACACCCCCAGGGGGGCTTTTTTCTTTTTCCCTCATTCTTTCTAAGAATCCTAATTTTGTCAGGGGCATACAAGGTGCCATATTCAATTACACCAACATGAAAACCTTTCTCAACAATACCAAAAAAACACTAACTGTAATGAGGAATGAACAGAATTCTTGAAATGTTCAAAGGGAGGAGCAGGTGAAAGAGAAAATAAAGAAAAAAGCTAACAAATGATAAAAAAAACCTCCAGTTTGAAGTAGGTGGTAGTGTTTCCATGAATATCAAGGCCTTTGGACTTCCTCTAAATGCACTGTAATTGGATTAACACCCTGTAGTAAAATACACTTATAAGGGTATGCATGGGATGGGTGGAAGTAAATGGTTAAGCCTAAATTGTTTTGAAGACTCCATTCAATTCCACAAAATATATCACCTTTGATAAGAATGAAAAAAAAAAAAGGAATAAAAAACCCACAGTATAACACAGTGACTGTAAATTGAGAAGCACTTTTTTTAAAATGTATTTCTAGGCAATAAAAATAGACTGACCTTCCAGAGCTGCAAGGCTGACCTTTACACTGGGGTGCAGTTAATGACTTCGGTGGTGAAAGGCCTGGAGCAAACTGTCCCAGGTGTTCTGCAATACAAAGCAACRGTTAAGGGCTGTCTGATGTCAGCAGTTCAGATGACAGTATGCTGCAAAACAAGGGGTGGGGGGTGGTCTGGTGTTGGGGATTTTTTTAAAAACCATGCTACCTCTTGGTCAAAGACAGATCCACGGAGTTTGTAGTCTTGTCCACACACTATATATAGCACTTAAACCCTGGCTGACATCATGTTTTTTCTCCAGCGCAGCCTATCAGGACGGAGCCGGCCGCCCGGCGCTGGGTGCCGGCCCTGAGGCAGCGGGGCGGGAACGCTGAGGGAACTCGGAGGAGCGGCGTTCCAGCCACGGCAAGGAGCGGCTGGGCCCAGAGGCGCCAGCCGGGATACTCCAGGCAGCCTTTMAAGCCACTTCGCCCTCAGCGGTGTGCCCGGTTCATCACACCGAGCTCCGGACCCGTGTGCCCGGGCCCCTCGGGGACACCTGCCGTGCCTGTGCGCACCAGCCGAGCGTAAAGAGCTGGTGGGGCGGTGGCTGTAAAGGCTGAGACAGGAGACAGGTACCACCACTCCGCGCTGTACGACAGCCCTGCCGGGCTGCAGGGCCCGGGCTGGCGGAGAGATCAGCCCGCTCGCTGCCGCAACAGCGCGGGGTACAGCGCGGAGTACAGAGATACCCTGAGGTAGCTCTGGGGGAACCTTGAGGGAACTCTGGGGTACCCCTGAGGTATCCCTGGAGTATCCCTAAGGTATCCTCTTCCTTCAGAGCGCACTTCGCGGGGTCGGGAACGGCGGGGTGGGGTCAGATCTGCGGGGCGTGGCCGAGAGCGAAGGGGCATGGCTGAGAGCGGAAGAACGGGGGGGCGGGGCTGGGCAGGGCCGGGCAAGGCGGGGCCGGGAGCGGAGGGGAAGGACCTGATGGGGCGGGGCCAAGCTCGGGGGGCCGAGCCTGGGCGGGGCCTAGAGCGGAGGGACGGAGCCTGGAGCGGAGGGGCGGCACCTAACAGGGAGAGACCGAAGCGGAGGGGCGCGGCCTGGCGGGGCGGGGCACTCCCGGCTCGGGGCACTCCCGGCTCGGGGCACTCCCGGCTCGGCCGCCCCTCAGCGCCGCCGGGGCGGGCCCTGGGCTCTCGCGGGAGCTGCGCTGGCGCCGCCCGTCTTCGAGCGCGGCCGCCGCGGAACCAATAAACTTTGTTTCAAAAAAAAAAAAAGGCAAGAAAAGGGTAGGAAAGGAGCGGTGCTGCCGCGGCTCCCGGCAAGTGCGTTACCGACTGGCCGCAGCGGGCAACCCCAACCCCGGCTCCGCTCGGCCTCGGCAGCCGTCGCCCTCCGCGGGGAGCGGCGCCTCCGCCGCTCTGCGGGCCCGCTCGTGAGTATGGTGGGAYGGCTGCGGGGGGCAGCGCTCCCGGCTGAGGGCGGCGGGGCGGCCGTGAGGGGCCTGGCGGGGCACTCCGGCAGCGCCGGGGCGGGCGCGAAGAGTGACAGGTGTCAGGCTCCCCCTCCCCKGGGGCACCCCTGGAGTTCTGGCTGCGGGCCGGGCCGTGCTGTGGGACGGGAGCTGCTCCGGGGTGCTGCCGGCGGCGCTCCCCGGCTGAGGCAGGCGCTGCCTGACAGCTCGCCCCGTACCCGCCTCCCGTCCGCCCTGCCCTGCAGTGCCGTGTCGCCGCGCTCCCCCGGGACCGGGGAACATGTAAGCGCAGCCGGCGGCTTGAGGCGCTCCTGAGCGGCCGCGTCCTGCCGGGGGTCGCCGCTGACCCTTGGGGTTTTTCTGTGTTCCCTCACGGCAGGGCTCCCTTCTCCCTCTCCGCACTGAGAGTCCCGGAGCAGCGGGAGCGCCGGACGGGCGGCCGCAGCCATGCCGGGCGGTAAGGAGACGCGGCTGCTGCACCTCGGCGAGATGGAGAAGCTGGACAAGACCCTCTTCAGGCTGGAGCAGGGTAGGTCGGGGTGCCGGGGCCGGGTGAGAGGGAAGTGGCCGTGACTTCGSCTTCGTCCTTGGACGGCAGTAGCAGGGGAGCTCAGGCTGAAGTGGTGGGGTTTTGGGGGTRTTGTTGGTTTGCGTTTTGTTGTAGGTTGCTTTTCTTGGTTTGTTTTGAATTGCTTCCACTGCAGAGCTCTGTTGGCTCCGCACACTATTTAATCTGCTTGTTAAACTTTTTGAGAAATGAAGAGCAKATTGGCCAAGAGTCGTCAGTCTTCATGGTACTGAAGCGCAAAGCATTTTTTAGACAGGCCCTGTCCTTCTCCTTTTATAGCCTGTACTTCAGTGACYTGGAAAAGTCCTCATAAGTCAAGGTCTCCAGTGTTTGTGTATCTTCTTAYGCAGCACCCCATGTTTTAATATTATAATTTTGAAATCTATCAGTTATGCTAGCATTTTTCAGAGTCTGCAGGTTTGAGGTGGTGTTTCAGCATATAAGCTCTTTAACAACTCCTTAATCTTGTTATCAGATTTGTTATATTATCAGAGCCATGTGTCCTGCTGCATACTTCTAAGAACTTGATGTTATTTCTCCCTGAAAGTGTTTCTAAGTCTATTTGGGAAAAATTAAAAAAAAAAAATCCACTAATTGTTTCACTATTATGCTGGTCAGCAAATTTAACTATAAAACTAAAGCCCTGGTCTTTAAAAACCCTTTTTCTTGGTGCAACAGTTTTTATTAAGAGTGTTTATGTGGTTTATTGCTGTATATTACTAACCTAGGAATCTAATATCAAAGTGGTTTAGCAGAGGAGGAAGATTTTGGTTCTTGAGAATAAAAATTCTGTTCTATATTGAACAGACCTGTATTGATTTAAAGATTTTCTGACAGCCTAATRTAAGAAAATTTCAGTAGTGARGAARTGCAGAGTTGATCCTAACTTCCTCATTTAAGTTATCCATCCAGTTKTGTAAATTTTCTTGAGGGAATCAGAAGTGAACATTTAAAGTGCCTCTGCTGGCAGCAGCCTCTGAGAGGGCATAGCTAATTTTGAGCACAACATTCTTGATGTCAGTATAACTCTTACAGGAAATAAGATATCAATGACATATATCCCTGTGCTCTAATTTTAGTAATCCCTGTGACAAAATGTCAGACCAGTACTGAAGAGAGCATATGAGTGTACTTAACCTTCCAAAAGTGGTTATATATATATATATATATATATATGTATAATTCAAATGAGCTTCATTTTAGCTGACAGACATTCAGATCTGAAAACAACTGCTTTGCCTGGTAGTTTTGGTGCAGTGGTGATTTTTTTAATAAGAGAAACACCAAGCTTGATAAGGCTTCTATTTCTGTGTATTCATTGAATCCTGATATTAGAGTCCCCATAATTCTACTTAATAAGCAAGTGTTTTTTTTGTTCTTTTTTTTTTAAATTTAAGACACTGGAACTCGGTGTTCAGGATTTTTTACACTTTCTGATTCATTATCTCTGTATTAATAGTTTTCTCGTTTTTTTTGCAAGTACGCAGGTTTCTTTTATTCACAGTTTTGTAGACTCCTAGAACTAGTATGTTTATTACACTTAGCTACATGACTGGCATGTAATTCAATGAAAGTTTCTGTGTAAGAGCTTATATCTGGTTTATTCAGTTGAAGGAACCCTGTAATTAYGTCACACGTGTGACAGTGATCCTCATACCCACAAGTGGAAACCTATTCTAAAACCTCTTGACTAAACAGAATTTTTATGTCTCCCTCAGTAGATTACATATGCTTTTAGGTTTCAATTTTTTAACATTTTTTTTCTCTTTATTGCAGATATCTTAAGCTTACATTTGAACCTCTTTCTATGTGTGTATGACCTGCAGCACAGATACAAAACTCAGTTTTGTTTGTTGAGCTTTCTGAAAGTTTAACAATTCGTGTATTGTWAATCACACACAAGTATATACAATTTTTCAGTTAAAAGCATAAGGAGTTTTAATTGTTTAGTGAACCCTCAATGAATGACGAAGGTATTTGACATATCTTCTGGTTTTAAATGTGTTCCTAATTTTTTTCAGATGTTTTCATGAATCAGCCTACTATATAGACTTGGTAAACCTAAGTACTTAAAGACCACCTAATCCAAAATCTACATAAAATTGTATGTAGTTGAACTATATCGGTGTTCTGCTGTAATTTATTTTTTAAACTTCCTGTATAGCAAAGAGAATCAGATTGGAAAGATGAATAGTGCCATGTGTCATGGTTTTACTTGGTCCGATTTTTTGGTGGTGGGGGGATGGGATCAAGAAACCACAAAGATGGCTAAGTAAAGAAAAAAGGATATGTGTAAAGTATGCAAGCATCAACATTAGGAAGGTAGGGAGAGATGATGCAGTTTTGACCGCCAGAGTGTAAGAAAGGTTTAAACCTATTAGAGAGCATCCAAAGAAGAGTRATAAACATGGTGAAGGGCCTTGAAGGGAAGCTGTATGGGGAGTGGCTAAGGTCACTTGRTCTGCTCAGCTTGGAGGAGAGGAGGCTGAGRAGACAACTCATTTCAGTCTACAGCTTTCTCATGAGGGKCAGACACTGATCTCTTCTCTGGGGTGACCATTGACAGGACCTGAGGGAACAGCATGGAGCTGTGTCAGGGAAGGTTTAGGTTGGTTATCAGAAAAAAGTTCTTCACACAGAGCATGGTTGGGTACTGGGACAGGCTTCATAGAGAAGTCACAGCACCAAGCCTGACAGAGTTCAAAAAGCATTTGGACAACACTGTCAGGCACATGATGYRATTCCTGGAGAGTYCTGTGCAGGGCCARGAATTGGACTTGGGTGGTCTTTGTGAGTGCCTTCCAGCTCAAGATATTCTTTGATTCTATGCTGTAGAAATGCATCATTCTGCTGAAATTCTTGGCAGATATAGTGGTATATTATCTTATTAACAATGTGATAAATTAGGACTTACAATAAGAGATTAGTAATACCTGGTCTTCCTGATCAAGTGATTTTATCTTTTTCTTTTTTTATTGAGGTTTTGAGCTACAATTCCGATTGGGCCCAACTCTTCAGGGCAAGCCCGTTACYGTGTACACAAATTATCCAGCTTCTGGAGAAGTATTTGATCGCCACAAGTTCAGGACACTATCATGGCACAATCCCACAGGAAAAGAAGATGACTCTGACAAATACTGCAAGTTGGATCTCCAAATTTCTGGGTCATACCAGTACTATTTTAGTCTTGGGTAAGTGAAATTCATATACTTAACGTTAAATACAGTTTGCACCCATGGTCTACATTTTAACCTGAAGAAAATTTTTTTTTCCATGCATTTTTTAAGTTGCAACCATAGGACCAATCAGAATCTGCTAAAGGAAGACAGTAATTGGTAGTTATTTAATGCTTTCTGATGTAGARATATTCTGGAGAATAGATAGAACCACATAGATCAATATTCTGTGAATGTTGGAGAAACAATCTGTTGTTACAAGTTTTCAAACTCAGCATTCTGAGTATCTCAGTGATCAATTTTTACTTTCTTCATTGACTTTAAGGATTGTTTTCTATCTAGCACAGAGGTTCTGGCATTCTTTACTTGGATCCTTTACTTCCTCCTTTGTTGAAGTGGGACAACTGCAGAAGAAAATTCCACTATCTATAAAAACTGTGGTTTTTTGGAAGATGGGTGGTTAAATTCTTCCAGGCTTAGGATATTTAGCTCAGGTATCTTCCTGAAGACGGTGCTCAGAATGGAGATCTTTGTGTAATAGATGGGCAGTCTTGCTCTGTGTTCATATGCCAAAAGGAGGAACCAGTACTCATCTCAGAAAATAACAAAGTATCTCACTTTTCAAGAGWGTTTCAAGCTCTGTATCCCAGTTGTATTCTTTAAATCCAGTACAGAGCTATACCTAAGAGGTTTCCTTCAGGTGTTGTGCAGTCCTGTTCCATCTCTCCCCCCCAGCCACTATACTGTGTTTCTGAAATACCTGTGCTATTTGAATTCTCTCTCTGAATCTGACTGGTACAGATGTGAATTATGCCAATGAAAATTTTTTTTTCCTAGAAATGAAAAAAGTGGTGGAGGCTACATAGTTGTGGATCCCATTTTGCATGTTGGAGCTGATAATCATGTACTACCTTTGGATTGTGTTACGCTCCAGACGTTCCTCGCTAAATGTCTGGGACCGTTTCATGAATGGGAAGATAGGCTTAAAGTGGCAAAAGAAACAGGTAATGCCAATAATGCACATATTCAAGGATACAAGTTTTTGTTTTATGATCAAAACCCAAAGTTACACAGAAGAGCTTCAGTGTAAACAACTCATTCTTTGCAGACTATATATTTTCTATTACATCCAATCTAGTTAACAAATTAAATCAGTGAATTGATTAAAATATTGGCAGAGGTGCAAAAATTCAGGGATTTCTTAATATGGAAAACCACTTATTTTATTGTTTTGATTTCAGATAAACTTGCAWGTTTGTAGAACTGACAGTGTGATTTTCAAAGTTTTTGTTTCACAGAATTTCAAGGGGAAGATTCAGATCAATTTACACTGATTATTCCAAAAACTAGCTTTAAGTACCTGTTGTAACTGCAGTTTATTATACTTCCTCCAATTAACTTTGATTTTATTATTATTATTATTATTATTAAATAAATGGCTTCTTATTACATAGGTTACAACATGATTCATTTTACACCACTGCAGAAGCTTGGACTGTCTAGATCATGTTATTCACTGGCTGATCAGTTAGAAGTAAATCCAGAATTTTCAAACCATAATAAGAAGTGCACTTGGAGCGATATAGGAGCACTTGTGGAGAAATTGAAAAATGAATGGAATATGCTTTGCATCACAGATGTAGTCTACAATCATACTGGTATGATTTTTTTTGTGTGTTAATAACTAAATTGATCCTATAATTATATTTCATTATTTCCCTGAACTTCTCTCTCTTGAATGCATTTGTAGGAATTGTTTGAAGCAATGTAGTTGTCTCTGTCTTGCAAACCCAGGACAGCTCCTTGCAATTAAAACTGGTGTCTCTGTAAGAGGTATAGAAGAACTTTAGTGTTATTATTGAAAGGGTGAATAGAGCCCTTCTTAAAAAGAATTAAGAAGTTGTGTATCTGTATTTATACATTATGCCTATCTTCATGATCTGTGGTGTGCTGTTCCCATACAGACTCTATTATGAATTGTTTGAGGAGTGTAAACTGAGTACTTCATTGTCAAACAGGGTGTTATGCTTGTAGCTGCTTAAAAGTAAGTAGCTGCTCTGATTTGGGTCTATGCAGACAATAAACAGAGTTGGGACAAAAAGGTAGAATTAAGTAATGGGGGAAATGTTACAGYTCAGTCTGTGGGGAAAGAAAGAAGAGCTTTGTGTTTGGCAGGTTTTTTTAAAGCATAGATATGTTAATACATTGAAGGCATTACTTTTCTTAATTGCATTAGGGACAGTGGGTTTTCTTCTGTGTGATCTGATGAAATTTTAATTGCAGTACTTCATAATTTGTAATTTTGCTGATTATTTGGATAATGAATTTTCTTTGTTTATAATGCAGTTACTATTGTATGCTGTAATCCTAAAGATTGTAATTAGCATTCTCATAGCAGATACTACAACAAGTGGTTATTTAGGTTGATGTCTTTTGAGGCTCAAAAAACCCTAAACATAGATAATATGTGAWTTTCAAGTTTTATTTGCTTTAGTTCTTTGGTGTTGACTGCTGCCAAACATTCCTATCCAATCAGTCTGCAACACAGTGCTTGCCCTATCTGTTTGTTGAAGGGTTACTAATTATAATTGTTGRCTCTGTGTCAGAGGGAATTAGGCTTTTAAACATCCTTTCAGTTTGGATAAAAAAAATTTCTTACACTTGTTTACTAGTAGTCTAGCTTCTCTTACACATGCTTGAGATAGTGTCATTTTTTTTTAACAGTGTATGTTTGCAGGCTACAAAGMAAAATGTTTTTTGATGGACAGAAATACCTYACTAATAATTACACACCAGAATATWTTTGAGAAGGAAAATGTGAATCACCTTCTGATCAGGAAACATTCTTCTGTTCTGTATCAGAATTAATGAAAGGCTGGTTGACTTTTTTTGTAATGCTAACCCCTTAGATTTAAATTATATGTTTCTTTTTAGAATTAATTGTATTTACTTGTGAAAGTCCTTTATAGTAAATTATAGTTCTTGATAGAGCAATAGAACAAATTGGTTTTGCTTTTCAAAGAAAAATGGTTTTTAAAGAAGCRGTAAAGTATAAAGAAGAAAAGGGTAGGAGGGATTAATCTGTATGGCTTTTTAGCCTAGAGCAGYCTTTAACAGCCTAAGCTTAATATTGCTTTATGTAGCTTTAAGACCTGTTGGGTTTAGTTGTAGGTAGTATTTAAACCATAAGGATTTTAATTTCTGCAAGTGGCTTGACCTTATAAACATGGACTTTTGCCATGTCTTGAACTATAATGTAACAGAGTGCTCGGAAGAGCTGTTCACACTAAAGACAGAGCTAGTACATTCTTTCCTGTCTATTTGACATTTTTGTTTTAACTTCTTTGAACTAAGCAAACCTAAGCAAAACAATTTTTAATGTTATTTGTTCTTCTATTAATTCTGGACACATTAGTGACTTTTCAGATTTCCAATATAATAATTTGTTACATATTTGCCCATGTGTGAATTACTACTTCTGTTTTTCTCTGCTTTTTCTGAAATCCTGTTTTTTGTTCTTCAGCATTCTGTGAAGTTTTCTTTTTATTTTCTGTTTTATAATTTAGTTTTTCAGTTTGTTTATTCAGAATAATATATGACTTTTTTTTCAATTAAAACACTGTTGCAAAGGAGTTGCAAAAATGGAAAGAAATTAACTTTTAGGTTCTTCTTTGTTGTCATACTTCTGAAATCAAAACTCCGTGCTATATATGTATTTACTCATACTGCTGCATRCAGGCTGTCTATATTAAAATACTAAATCTGTGTTCTAGTGAAGGCTCTTTACCTTCTCTGAGTTAATTTTTAATGCTGAGGATATCATCTGGTGCTTGTTGATGCCACAGGGGAAGTTTGGCAGATGGACACAGAGGGTAGTGTTTGCTCTGAATTAGTGTTCCATTTGCATGCACCAGACAGGGCRCTCATCTTGCTCTGTAAGACTCAGTGATGTTGCTTCCAATGACTCAGCTTCTTTTCATGTACACGAGKGTCACAGTTAATCCTTTCTTAAATGCCACCTTAACTGTATTTTGCATTAATTTTTTTTTTTGGGTGATGTGTTTGGCACTCTTCCTCTCTGACTGTGTGTGGCACCTGACAAGGAAGAAGAWTATTAAAAAATAAACACTTCATAACATAAAGTTTGGTATGTATGTTTGGCTTTCAACACCAAAGAACATCAGTATCTTATGTTCGTGATTTGATGTATTTCTTGCAACAAACATTTGGGTTTTTTTTAATGTTTTATAATTGGTGGCACTATTGCATATTTTTGTGTAACTAACAAAAAGTTTTTCTGCAGTATCTGCAGCTGTATTTGTGACCAAAAAAAGTCAATCAGTAATAACACCTTTTCAGAAGATATGATTTTCTACTGACATRGAAAACTTCAGTTGAAGTGTGAATGAACTATACATGGTGTAGTACCTCAACTTCTTGGTGTTAAGATGTGTACAAAATCCAGTGAAGGGTTCAACTTAACACATTCATGTTTTTGTTTGGTTCCTCCCTCCCCACCCCATCCCTTTCTTCAATAAGCTACTAACAGCGAATGGCTCAGGATGCATCCAGAATGTGGCTATAACCTTGTAAATTCTCCTCACCTGAAACCTGCTTGGGTCCTGGATAGAGCTCTGTGGCATTTGACCGGTATGGTGGCTGATGGAAAATGTATTGCCAAAGGGGTCCCTCCCTTGATTGAAAATGATCAGCACTTGAATGTAAGTGAATGAGAAGTATAACCTAATGAACTGCATRAATAACTGAATAAACCTTTAATATTTCTAGGATTGTGGAAATGCACAAAAAATGGTGTATAATTTGCAGATATATTTAGTGAAAAAAGTCCTTACTCCCCATTTTTTTTCCGAAAAATTTAAAAGCCCTTTCCTTTTCTTAATTATATTAATAAACAACCTTAGTAACTAACACAATTTTTATTTTTACAGTGTTTRCGTAAAATAATTTGTGAAGATATATATCCAAAAATTAAACTATGGGAATTTTTCCAAGTGGATATTAACAAAGCTGTGCAGCAATTTAAAAGCCTTCTAACGCAAGGTAAAGGACGATTATGTTGCTGAAGCATGTAAATTAGATATTTRTAGTTCAAGAGACATAGATAAACTGAACAGTTAGATTGAAAACAAGGTAATACTGTTTTTTGCTATGTGAGACATCTACTGTGCTGATTTAAGAATACAAGAATGCTTTGAGGTCTAGGAATATCTTTTAAGACTTCGTACCCCTTCAGTGCCTTTATCCACTCACATCTTGGTTGTGGTAGAATTAGAACAAGTGTATGTCTGTTAAATGTAATTGCTGTTTTTACTTTGAGAACTCTTTTCTGTTTTGTTCTTAGGCAAAATGAGCACTAAATCCGATCCAAATCAACATCTTCAAATAATTCAGGACCCTGATTATAGACGACTTGGCTGTACTGTAGATATGAATATAGCACTGGCAACATTCATCCCACACAGGTACTGTAGTATTGATTACAGTTTAAAATCTAAGTGAAGTTAAATTTATGAAGCCAAGAAAAAGAAACTTTTCAGACATGGGGAAAAACTTAGTTTTTGGTTCCTTTTAGTAATTTTACTGCATGTTTTTAAAATAACTTTTTCTAATTGTTCTCTGCTTTTAATGTCATTCTGAAAAGCAATGGACCAGCTGCAATAGAAGAATGTTGTAACTGGTTTCGCAAGAGGATTGAGGAACTAAATGCTGAGCAATACAGACAGACTTGTCACCATCAAGAACAGGTGTTAAAATTACTGTGTTTCAATGCTGAATTGTTTAAAATTGCAAATAAATGTAGGCATTTCAATAATGCATAATTTAATTACTTATAGGCTGTGAATTGCCTTGTGGGGACTGTGGTTTATGAACGAATCGCCTGTAATGGTCCTAAGCTGGGTCTTATCAGTAGAAAACATCCCTTGGTTACGAGGTATATATGTGTTTTCTTGTTTGTTTGGAAACTGTTAGAATCTATCCAGGGAAAGCAAATTCAAAGTTCAGTAAAAGTATACATTTATATGTGCAAGTCAATATGTTTTCTTTCCCGTGGACAAATACCACCTAGTGAATTGACAGGATTTTTTAGCAGCAGCAATAACTCTTTCATAAACAAATGTGACCAGAAAGCATGAGACAATGCTCAGYACATCAAAACCTTACATAGTGCAAATTGCTGCTGTAGGTGGAAGATGGGTGGAACTAGAAAACTTTACAGCTTTCACATTTCATGTGCTTGATGCCAGTCATATCTAAAAAAGATACAGCTTTAATCTTATATTAGCCRCTGACATCAAGATAGTGGCAACATCTGTTCTTTCTCCTTTAAAGTTTGCTTCAAAATAGAAAACTCTCCATCATTTATGCAAGTTAGTCTTTTTTCTATCTGTATTATGTACAAGCCAGTTCATAGCAGATACTTTAATTTCAAAGACAATGAATTGTAGCTTAGGTTACCATATATGTTTGGTGCTTGTCTCTTTGTTTTCTCTTTTAATCGCCCTCTATTCCATAGGTATTTTACATATCCATTCAAAGAGCTGACTGTGGAGGAAGAAGAAGCTATGATACATCAGCCAGATAAAGCTTGTTATTTCATGGCTCATAATGGCTGGGTTATGGGAGATGATCCTCTTAGAAACTTTGCAGAACCGGGTTTGTAAAAGAAATTTGATTTCTTACAAATCATTTGATATTCTAGCTTAAGCAAAAAGGATTTTATTTAATCTGTCTTTTTTCCAGATGTATTCCTATGAAGCTGCAGAATAGCAGATACTAAGCTTATAGCACTTTAATTTCCCATTCAGCATACAGATGAAGTGTAAGAACTGGAATTTGAGGTACAGTTTTACAAGATTTGAGAGRGAAATTACCAGCTTTCTGCCACTGAAATGGGGACGTCCTGCCTCCCTACTTTTGTCATTGTCTTTGTTGCTTACTTTGTACTTTGTTCCAACACCAGTGCTTGTTGGCATTTCCATGAGACAATGACAGTGTGGCAGAAAAACTAATGCAATGAAAAGGTGAATAGTATTTTACTGCATTAGTGAGCAAAAACTGGATCCTTGAAAAGTCCACTGAGTGGCAGTCAGGCAGTCAAGAGACAACCCAGTTAATCCAAATTAACMATGCAGATTACTTGTAAAGGTAAAATAGGGCATAAAATCAGCATGTACTGAAATATTGCATTGTAATTCCTTTGGGAACAGTGTTGATATCCAATAAAAGCAAAAAAAGCTTGTGTTCAGAGTAGCCATTCATTTGGTAAATTAAATTAAACAAAAGCCAGTTTAGTTATAATTTAAAACTATCTAAAAGTTTGAGTCTACTTTACAAGTTAATTTGATGATACACCAGAATCATCTGGAGTTARCAGTGATTTAATTTCTGCAAAGTAATGTTTTACTACAACCCTTTCCCTAGATTTTATTTACTTTTATTCTCCTTCTCAAGGATTGAGAACGCATGTTTCAAGAATGTTTTTGGTCAGTTGYCTTCAGCTTATTGCCCTTTCTTCTAGGCAGACTTTTGTATTTTTTTCTCTCTGTCACTGGCTTTAGTTAGCATACTTAGTTTCCATTACTGAGGTTTCTGTCGTAACTCAGCTACAGCCTTTTGAGTGCTTTATACTYGTGTCATGCCTTTGTTTTTTGCCACACATTATTTCAAGTGAGAACACAGTGTGAAAATGTGGTACACAAAGGCATAGTAAAGGAATTGCAAAACAAATGCAGCCAGTCCTCTAAATGACCCTTTGAAAAAATCACCGTGTGCATCCAAAGAAACACAATTTTTCTGTCCATGTGGCTGTGCTGCTATTAGTGAAGGAAAAGGTTAGCTGTGCTTACATGAATGTTTTTGGAATTTGTGGTAATTACARTTCCTGTTTTTTCACTTACTGGCTTTGGAAATCCATCAGAGTCTGCTGTTAAAAGAAGATAAAATGGACAATAGTGGCTGTGGTAGATTATGATAGCATAGTGAGATTCTTTTTTTAATTTGGTCAATATTAAAAAATACAACTACTAATTTTGTTCATTTTTGATGCTTTTTTTCTTTTTCTGGAGTACAGTTTTTATACTCGTTTGAGGACTTAAAAGGAATTTTATTTCAATCTGAAGAATTGTTTCAGTATCACTATAGAATCTAGATATTCTCAYAGAAGAGTGTGAAATTGCACATCAGTGTAGTGTACATAGATTTTTGAGTCAATATGGTTAATGTTAGAATTTTTAACTGTTCATTACAAAGTTTTTCTGCTCCTCACCTGTAGAAAATAAAATGTCACATTTTCATTTTGGTGCACATTTTATTATATATACATATACAATAAAGTGAATTTATTTCCYTTACAGGTTCAAATGTTTACTTGAGGAGAGAGCTCATTTGTTGGGGAGACAGTGTGAAACTGCGTTATGGTAATAAACCTGAAGATTGCCCATATCTCTGGGCACACATGAAAAAATACACTGAAATCACTGCCAAATATTTCCATGGTGTTCGTCTGGACAACTGCCACTCMACACCTATTCATGTAGCTGAGGTACGCAAAATTAAGCATGTTTATTAAAAAGCAGCTTCCTGTCTGTGCAATAGATCCTGCAGATTTTAGAGCATCAGTACAGGACTTATATGGCAGAGTTTAGGTGGGAATGAATCTAACTCATGGCATAAAAGCAAAGTTTCTTGTCTGGTGATGATTAGATATTATTTCAGCTACTTTAAATAGTAGAGTGGTGTAGCTATTAAATCTTCTCTACTTTAGCTGAAATACTGTGGATGTGAATGGGCCTGGCTAACTTTTCCCTCACTGARCTGTGCACTTAGTGCAATGACTGCTAGTATCCAGTGTGTCCCTTTGAGCTGGAGTCATTGCCAAGACTTGATTGAAAGTCTGACTTTTTTTTTTTACCATATATATTTTGCTATTGCTAAATTAAACAGGAAATGGTTCACTTCCCAGAATTTAAAAGCTGGTAAAGAACTCCTGCAAAAAGTTTAGCCTGGCAAGTGTATTGCTAGGACTAGTGCTTATTGTTTCCCGGGGAGCTGACTGCAGGCAAACGTTGTACTTGCCTAATAAATTGGCTGTAAATAGGTTTGAAGTAGCGCAGCTTGTTAGTGCTTAGTCCTAACTTTGTAACAGAGCTTGCCTAAATCTATGAATAGCYCTCTAAAACAAGTCGATTTGCCTACACAAGTTGTAAGTGGCTCCTAAATGCAGCCACTTCAAAGCTTATGCCATTCTTTTATTTATTGTTGCTATTTCTGGGATGGTAACTACAAAGGCTTAAACTGAAGCCTTCCTCAGATTTCTTACTTCAATAGGCATCTCTTTTATCCAACCTTTGCTCTTCTATTTTGAGCTAAGATTTTATTTTAAGACAACTTTGTAATTAGCTTGAAGTCTACAGAAAATTTCCTAGAGTTACTCAACCATAAATAATATCTGTAAAATAGAACTATAGTTTTCTGAAACTTATATGTTATCAATATTTTTAATATGCTGCATATATGAATGACATATATGAATGTTTGGTTAACATTCATGTTAATGTTTGTATATACATAGTTGACAATTGATGTCTTGCATTAAAAATGTATTATGATCTATAGGAGATGCTAGCAACAGCCAGATCAGTCAGACCTAATCTTTATGTGATAGCTGAACTCTTCACGGGCAGTGAGTACATTGACAATGTTTTTGTCAACCGCCTGGGAATTACCAGCCTGATTAGAGGTACAATAAGCAGTTGAAAATTATATAGGATTGCAGTGTATGGTTTGGAGTTTTAAATGTGAAACTAACATTGGTATGCTTTTTTATTTTTCTTACATATCCATGTTCTTTGCTTATGCAATTATATTCTTCATCTTTATTTAACTTCTCCTGTGTTGTATGCTAATTCTTGGTTTTGCTTATATTTGTGTRTCCTCTTCTGTGTAACAACTTGTTTTGTTCCTTAATTTTGGCTTTMTATTTATCTTTGCTGCATGGCATTTTCCTATTGTCCAATCCCTGCCTAGCTTTGAAACTTGTCCTTTTTTGTATCTACCTTTCCCCTTTCTGTGGCTTTTTTGGCTGTGCTTTTTGCAGTACATGCTGGACACAGCTAGAAAATTACGAGCCGATTTGTATGTAGTGGCTGAACTGTTCACAGGAAATGAGGAGCTGGACAATATCTTTGTGAATAGGCTGGGCATTACCTCCTTAATAAGAGGTAGGCTTGCTGCGTGTGTGGTCTCTTTCCAATGAGAGATTATAGATGATGTGCTTTTTCCAAGAAAAGGTTTTCTACTGGATTATGCACTTTTAATTTCATACTCCATATAATAGAAGTACAGGTGTTGTATTGTGACTTTTTTGGTACTTAACAAAAAATACAATATTGCCATAAAATAAGACCTCCTTCAGTAGTTTACAGACTGGTAAATATTTCTCTGGTGAGGGAAAAAGGAGTTGTAGCACAATTCTGCTATGTAAGTCCTGCATCATGTCTGACTTTTTGTTGCATGAGTTTTTTAAATCCTATGAGAAATAGTTTGGTCTCTGCTTTTTTGTTTGTTTTTTCCCTTAGCTTTCTCTTCCTTAATGCATTGTAGTAAATGGAATATTCCAAGGCTGTTTCCATGCTGAGAATATAGCTATGTGTGCTTGGTTGTTTTTTTTATGATTGAAAACATCAAAGTAACAAATTTTAAATGCTACATTAACATTTTTGTGCATGCTGTTCTGTGTGGTAGCTATTGTGATGCAAACACTCAGGTATTTTGTTCTTTAGAGGCCATGACTGCTTACAATAGCCATGAAGAGGGGAGGTTGGTTTATCGGTTTGGAGGTGAGCCTGTCGGATCTTTCGTCCAGCCACGATTGAGGCCTTTGATGCCAGCTATTGCTCATGCACTGTTTATGGATATTACACATGATAATGAATGTCCAATTCAGGTGAGCATCTATACCAAAAAAAAAAAAAAAGTGTTTTCTGAAACGATATTTCTGAATCATTGGAGGGCCTTATGCAATCTGGATATCCTGAACAATGTTTGGAAAAAATGCATTTCAGTTCAAGTTTTCATGCAGAGAAAAAATATTTCTAACACCCTATGAYATTCAAGATTTTGTCTTTCAAGGGGAAAAGTACATGAATTTACTAAATAAGCTTTTTCGATCCTTTCATCCAGCTGCTGTAAGTGGTTGTGTTTCTGATTGTTGACCTGTTCTCTTGAGCTTCTGTTTACAAACAACAGTGAGAGAGTAGTGGGCATTGGAGTGCTTATTTTGATGAGTTTTCTTAGTTCACTTGGAGAAATTTTCTCCAGTAATTCTATTGTGATTGAGGAAATGAGGATCATGGTATTACAAGTTCCTCTCTTAAATTGAGTGTATCTTCTGTATTCTAAATGGGGAGGATTGAATTTTCTTTGTTTCACTGTATATTACCTATGTATTTTTTAATGCAGCACCGATCTGCATATGATGCTCTTCCCAGTGCAATGATTGTTGCCATGGCATGCTGTGCTACAGGAAGTACCAAAGGCTAYGATGAACTAGTACCACACCAGGTACATGTCTACAGTTCAACTCCTAAGTTAGCTTTAAAAATGCAAGCTTTATTCTTGTCCTAGAACATACATTGTAATGGTTTTTTATTTGAAATTCCAAGCAGTTCAGTATGTGGCATTRCTTCAGATTGTCTAGTTTCATATTAAGTTTGAATTTATTATATAGTTCAGACCTTAAGGTGAGGTTGTTTTTATTTCCCAGCATAGTTCATATTTGCTTAAATTTCTTCTTTTACAGATCTCTGTAGTATCTGAAGAGAGATTTTATGCAAAATGGAATCCAGCAGCACATCTGAGTTCTGGTGAAGTTAATTTCCAAACAGGAATTCTAGCAGGAAGGCTGGCCATAAACAGACTGCATCAGGAGCTGGGAGCTAAAGGCTTTAATCAGGCAAGAAGTGAGRGTAACACCACAACTTCTTCATATATATGCTCTGAGTGAGCACAGTTGCAATGTTATTTCTTTTCTAGGTGTATGTAGATCAAGTTGATGAAGATATCGTTGCAGTGACAAGACACTGCCCTAACACACACCAGTCTGTTGTGGCTGTGTGTCGAACTGCATTCAGGGATCCTAAAACTTGTTTCTACAGTAAAGAAGTACCTGAAATGTGTATCCCAGGTAAACAGATTTTTCTAAGAGCTGTTGTCATGTGTAAAAAATTCAGTTTATTCATGCTTTTAACTTCAAACACATACATGTGAGATCTATATGACAATTTTCAATACATAACACTCATTTTATATGTACTGACGTGTATGTTCCAAAGCGGTTAAAGAACCAATGACAGACTTGCAATGTTTAGGGTATTCAGAAATGTTCATGTTGAATATATTCCTGCTGCAAGCTCCCTTTGAGGGTGTGAGGGGGTTTTTATGGTCTTGTTTGTAAGCTAGTAATAGTTAACAGTTGAAATAGTTAATTGTACAGAGTTGAGAGGATTACTATTTATTGTGTTCCTGGGAGGAAAAGGCTAAAATTATATAGTATTTGTTATATAATACCATTGCTATTCAGCTTTCAAATATATATAGCTATTTTATAGCCTGAAAATACATCTTCATAAGAACTCTGTATTAAATAACACAGTGTAAAGATAATATATATGCAGTACATATACAATATTAATTACTTATGCAGAGTATTTACTGTACTTAAAAGTAGCAAAGTATAATGACTTCTACACATTACCTGCCCCTGTTTCGGAAGAGAAGCTTTCCAAACTGGCTTTTTGAGTACATCTGTGTGCCTGTTTTAAAATCAGTCACATTATATTTTAAGACATTTACAAGAATGGTATACCTTGTATGTGTAAATTACTTAAATTAGAATAATTGTGTATTAATAATAAATTATTACCCTTCAAAGAGAAACCATTGTAGCTGCAGTTTGGAAAGCAATGTAGTCTCCTAGAAGATAATAAGAAAACTAAGAAAGCTGGTGACCAATAAAAGACAGGTTATAATTCACTCATTGTCTGATTTAATGGTTAATTTATTATAAAATAATAAAAATTTTCATTTTACATACAATACAGCATATGAGTGTGTAATATTTGTAGGATATTTAAAACACTTCACCGTATGTTTCTATTCTTTTACTGTGCGGCAGAGACTTTTATCTTGAATAKTCAGGTTTTTTGTTTTAACTTGCTTCATAATTTCAAAAGAATCACTTTTTTCATTTAAAATAACTTAAGAGCTGCAACATGATTTAACTTTTTTTAGGAAAAATAGATGAAGTAGTACTTGAAGCTAGGACTATCGAGAGAAGTGCTAGTCCTTACAAAAAAGATCTACATTTTATAAATGGATTACCTAATTTCACAATGGAACTCAGAGAGCATATCCAGGTAATTAGCCTCCTTCACCCATGTCCAGTTGTATTATTTTTTAATTTGTGATAGTCTATATTAGAAAGACAGTGAATTTCAATTGCAAATTTGTTTTCTTTTCTAAGATTAAGGACAGTAAAATCATAAAGCAAGCTGGAACTGCCATAAAAGGTCCAAATGAATTTGTTCAAGAAATAGAATTTGAAAGGTTAACACCCGGAAGCGTAATAGTATTCAGGTATGTTATTGTAATTGCCAAATAGCTGTGTTAGTTAAAAAGAGTGATAGAGGACTGGAGAATAGTTCTACGTCCTGTATTTCTACAAGATATGCTTTCATGTTTACAGAGTTAGTCTTGACCCAAAGGCGCAGGAGGCTGTGGGTATGCTCCGCAGTCACTTGATCCAGTTCAGCTCTCATTTTAAATCTGGAAGTCTTCCTGATGATCATTCAGCACCTTTATTAAAAACACCATTTTCTTCGTGAGTATTCTTTAAATTTCTGAGCAGAATCGAGAGAGCTACAATGGGAGCAAAGAATATTGTGTAAACCTAGCGAGGGGTTGTTGGGTTTTGGTGGTGGTGCTACAGATGGGTTTGAGTTATGAGAGTGCAATAAAAGCTCTTGAGAGATCATCTTACATATATATATATATATAAAATACTAAGCAGGATTGATACTGAAAAGCTTCCCAGTTTGTGTAATCACTGGCTGAAGTAGACTTTCTAACATTGATTGCTTCTCTATGTTAGGATGTGATTGTTTGGGTTTTGTACTTAATACTGTGTTTCTAAATAAAGACTTAAACATCTGAGAACATCTTGGAACATCCAAAGTATCAGGGTCTTAATTTCCAAGATTAAGTATTGAGAGAGTTGTATATATTTTAGTATTTTAATGTAAATCTGAAATTAGAATTGTGAACTTCTTTCCCTGTTTTCCTACTGATATTATTTTGGGTTTAATTCTTTCATTTTCTCCACTGTTTTTCAGTATTGCATCTAAACTAACTTTGGCTGACCTGAATCAAGTGTTGTATAGATGTGAGGCAGAAGAACAAGAAGATGGTGGAGGCTGTTACAATATACCAAACTGGTCACCCCTAAAGTATGCAGGCCTCCAAGGTAATGGTTTCAGCTTTTTTTTTGTCAAGTTAAAAAAGTTAATGAGAGCTGCTCAATCTAGATCACACGGTAATACTGTTATATTCCTGCTGCCCTTGTTTGATAAAAAAGGGTAATTATCTTCCGCTTCACCATGCTACTAATTGGTTTTGTACCCAGGAAATCTCATACTATAACAAATCCTCTCTCTCTCAGTGCTCTGAAACTTAACAGTGCAACTCAGTGTGTGTTTTAACACCAATGCCTTGGCTTTTGAAGTAAAAAGAAAACAAATATCCCACCACTGAAAAGTTGCATTAATCTAACTCAAGGCATTACTAGATTACTGAAGAGTGTCTGTCATTTACCAAGCATATKAAWTCCATTGTGCTAGTTATTTCCAATGTTTTTCATAAGTTTCTAGGATATGTGGTGAAGAAACTAAAATTGAGCTGTAGCCTAGCTTGTAATGCAGATGGAGAGAAGTAATYCATTTAGAGCATCTGTTGCTATGTACCTTTTCCTCCTGAATTGTAATTGCTGTTTGCAATAATGGTGTGTGTTTTAATGAAAAGTTGGGTTTGTATCTTCAGGTTTAATGTCAGTGATGGCAGACATTAGACCRAAGAATGATTTGGGTCATCCATTTTGTGATAATTTAAGATCTGGAGACTGGATGATTGATTATGTCAGTAATCGTCTGATTTCACGTGCTGGAGCCATTGCAGAAGTGAGTAAAMATACTTACTTGGTAAATTACTAGTTGGTTTCACTTTCAATTACATGTTTAARTTCAGACTGTCTATAAMGTATTTCTTGCCTAGGCAATTTCTACTAGTAGATTGAACCATTAATATGTTTTTCTTCCCTCCCCTCAATCCTATTTGAGAATAGACTTCAAAAGAATGTGAAAAAYATGTGCATGAAGGGATTGCTAGCAATTGCATAAAGGCTTGCAGGGGTCCCGCCCTGTTGTTTTTATTCCTCAGATAAAAATTTAAGTTACTCATTTGTTTTCCCCCTAGGTTTTGGGGGTGGTTTAAAATTTATTTACCTATTTTTATTATTTTTTTTAAGAAAGCACTGTCAAGGGAGTACCTAAATACTATGAAGGCATACATAAGTATGATACAGTTATAGTCAGCCAGGCACAGGGAAGATAGGCAGTACTGAGATTCAAAGGTTCCTGTATATCTGCACTACAATGCAATCCTTTTCTTTGTCAGTTTATTTTCCTGCATGGAAATGYAGGATAGTCACATGAAACTGAACTTCACAATGTTGCTGTTTACATAAGTAACTTCCTCTTCATCATCATGTTAGAAGCGTAGTCTCATCATGTAATATTTTCACAGTGAATTCTTTATCTGCAAGGCTTAAATCTTTGGTGACTTTCTAGTAAGTTGTCATAATGTAAAGAGGATGAGAAGAAATGAGAAATACTCTCCAGGCATCAAACGTTTTGCAATGCTACAAGAATGTGAAGCTCTAGAATCCTGAGTCCAGGACACAGATCTGCAGTCATGTTCTTTATTGACTGTACATAATTTAGTTCCRATAACTTTTTATTCCTGGTCTTAAGCTTCATCTCTTCATTCTTGTCTTTTTAGCAATGCAAAACTTTCTTCCTATGCTTGGATTATAGTGATGCCTTTTGAGTTGTGACTTTTCTTTGCTATTCAGTTTTAATAACAGCTTCATGATGGTTCATTTTTTGACCACAAGACTAGCAAAAAATAGCCTCCTTCTRTACTTCACATTTTGGCCCATTTATTTTTGATAGTACAGATGCATACACATTTTTCTGTACTACTTTTCTTAAGAGTTCATGTCTTTTAACTGAAATTTTGGAGCAAAAACTGTGTTGTAATACATGTACAAAAATGTGACAAATGCAGTAACAATCTGGTTCCTGAAAGCATTGGCTTTTGAACTCTGATGTTTTAAAGTTCAAATTATRTTGTATTTTAATAGGTTGGTAAATGGTTGAAGGCCATGTTTGTCTACCTGAAAAGAATTCCACGTTACCTCATCCCATGTTATTTCGATGCCATATTGGTGGGTGCATACACAACGCTGCTGGATGTGGGATGGAATCAAATGTCTAGGTATGCTTGGCATATCAGAGATGTGAAGGCATCTGTATATATTGGAATCTTTGAAGTCTTATCTGCTAGAGAGTGTAATTTAAGTGTTTTCATACTCCTCTAATGTAAAAGAGTAAAATTGCTAGAAAATTAYAAAATCCATTTAACAATGGTGGTTTGGAAGACTGAGAGTTCAGACACGTACCCAGGGTTTTGATTTATAATTRCTGTTGGCATTGTGCAGTAGGAGGAGGACACCTTAAGCCAGCTTTATTTTTGCCAGGCTTTGGAAGGTTTTTTTTTGGCTGTAATTTTAGTACCAATGCAATGATTGCTTAAAGATCAGGTTAATAAGAAAATACCAGATTGTATTTGATGCCTGATGCTTTGTTCAACACTTTTCCATTTTACTCCCTATTATCTGAACTCTCTGCTTACTTTTTGAAATAACCATTTAATCTTCAGTGTCTACTTCTTTGATTCTTGTAAAGGGGAGGGAGATTGATTTAATGGAGGCTTTATTCTAGCTTTGAACATGCAGAACAAAGTATTGTTTTGTAAAAACAGAGATGTTAAAATGGGAATACAATCTGATATGCCTGCGAAATCATGAAACGTAATATATTTTATGTAAAAATGCTTGGAGAAACTAGTCAGGAACGTAGATTGCATTATTTCAAGCAACATGCTAACAGATGTTTTGATTTGCAATTTTTTTATATATGTAAAAATGTGATTTTTAAAAATATTAACTAGTTTTGACAAACTTTTGTTCATAGTAAAATATTTTTTATCGTATTTTTGAAGTCTTAGTCTGTGTATAGGCATCAACTAAACCAAAAAAGACTTTTCTTTTTTTAAACACTGTTTTCTAGAAGTACTTGTCATAAACACTCCCACTGGCATTAATAAATTAAGATTTGCCTCTTAATGTTGGGCACCCATTTTGGGAAAATGAGTGATTTACGAATCAAATCCTGTAAAAAATTAGTTAATGCAGAATGCTAGTATTAATTCATTGCTAGTTTTTTGTATTTGTTACACATAATTTTTGTCAGA
The DNA here is from genome assembly GCF_030028575.1 of Malurus melanocephalus. Lineage (NCBI taxonomy): Eukaryota > Metazoa > Chordata > Aves > Passeriformes > Maluridae > Malurus > Malurus melanocephalus. The sequence continues at coordinate 3,562,047 of NW_026623269.1, read as the reverse complement.
GCCTTCTGTTAGTGAAAACAGATATATTTTATAAACTGATATTTTTGTATGCAAAATTAATTTAATTTATATTGAATCACAGCTTTGTGCAGAATGGATCAACATTTGTTAAACACCTTTCCTTGGGTTCAATCCAGTTGTGTGGGATAGGAAAATACTCCAGTCTGCCAGATCTGTCTCCTTCCTTACATGATGTTCCCTATAGGCTGAATGAGGTTACAAATGAGAAAGAACAATGTTGTGTTTCCTTGGCAGCTGGTAAGTGAGAACAACCTTTAAAAAAAAAGGTCTTCCAAAATAGTCAAACTGTTTTTAGTAACTAAGTTTAAAATTTTCTGCATCATGTTTGAGAGCCATATGTCAGCAATTATGTATAGAATGTATCAGTTTCACTCACTTTTGCCTTGTGTTTAAGGTAAGGATTTTCTTAYATTGAAAGTATGGGTTTTTTCTCTAGTAGTGTTTATGGGGGTTGGGAGGGAGAGCTTTATATATAAATTCCTTATTTAGAGACTTTTTTTACTATATTGGTTGCTACCATATACAGAGATCTACAAATATGTTGTTTTCCTTTCCAGAAGACTTGCTTAAGATGAGTATACTTATCTTAAGGTTTTAGTTTATCTTTTATAAATATGAATTTAGTAAGTTAATTGTAATGGAGTAACAAGGGTGAATTTATGATTTAGAAGTTCTCAGAACCATTAGCAGACAAGAAGAACTCCTAATCTGAAACTGTCTCCAAAAGGAAAGAGCATAAATGCAGGAAGCAAGCAGTATTTATACCTCCAAATGTTCTGCCAGCATTTGGCAGTCTTCCTATGGGCATTTTTGCTATGTCCAAAGTATTATCTTCTGTAGCTTGGAATGAATTTAATTTGGTTCTRAGTTGGCTCATTCATTTTCTGAAGCCATGGAAACTTTCAAACATCCRCAGATGCAGAGGCAAGTCTCTCAGTGCAGTGCTTTTCTTCATTTTACCATCAGTCTTTTGTAGCTTTATTGCTTTTAGTTTCTGGATTTTAATAACATTCCATTTGCCTGCTTTGGTGTTACCTAGAAGCACAGAGACTCAGTGTTCCCTTAAATCTGTCATAAAGATTAATTACACTAAAGGGATTGGTTTTAAACATTCCTTTCACATATTCACTGGTAGTTGTKCCTGAGATTTTTAAATGGTACAATTAGATTGTTATTCTCAAGTTTTACTGCCATGTACTATAAATTTGCAGAGATGTGGAGGCCACATTTGAGTAGCAAATACTTTGTAAAATTAAGTGGTAAAAATTAAATGTTGTTCAACCAAGCATGCACAAGAGACTGCTGGTTTGAAATTTTACTGTATGGAATTTCTGTTTAATAGATCATAACAGGAATCAAATGGAAGAAAAAACAAGTATGGACCTTACTGTTATAATAATTATGCCTTAGCAGTTAGAGTAATTCTTAAAGCTACATATTATAATGTCTGCAGTAAAATGTAGTTCTGTAAGCTGCTGGAAAAGAGAAACAGGATGTCTTTCACACTGAGAACTGTCTTATCCCCTTTATTCTACTGAGATGCCACAGGTCTCATACATAAACTCTTGCCAGCAGAGTGTTATAATCTTGTCATAGTTCCGATGTTTTTTGTTAGTTTTTTTTCCTATTTCTTGTAATTAAGTGATGGCACTTAAAGTTGCCAGGTGATTTAATAAAAATCTAAATGTTACTGTTACTGATATGAGAAGCTGTTGTGTGATCTTGAAATTCTAGATGATACTGTTTTAGAATAGGACATATTTAATTCTATCAAGAACTTGGTTGAGGAGATTGTTTATTTTAAATATCTTAATGTAGAAAAAAGTTATAAATGAGGATATATTTTTTTTACTTCAATTTATTTTATGCATACATGCTTGGAAATTTCTGCTGTATCAATTAATTAGATTAATAATGACATTTCTTTTCAGGTTTACCTCACTTTTCTTCTGGAATTTTTCGTTCGTGGGGAAGGGATACTTTTATTGCACTAAGAGGTTTACTGTTAGTTACTGGGCGCTATCTAGAAGCAAGGTAAGACTGGCTTAGCCTTAGTTCTTGTTGGTTTTGTTGGTAGTTAGGAAAAAGACACGCTTTCAAAACCTGAACTGATGCACAAGCTGTTAGAAACAGCTGACGTGCAGTATAAAACTTTAATGACACTATTTGGGAGCTCTCTCTAAGTGAGATTAAAAATACTACTCAAATGATTCTCTCTTGTTTTCTTAGCACTGATACAAAGCTGATGTTCTGTATAGATAAGGTATTTTTAACCCCTGCAACACTACTGTTTGTCCTTGAATAAAGTGATTGTTTCACAAGGACCTGTATCATTGTTGCTGAGCAATAATTTCAGAATTACTTACGTAAAAATTTGAAGTAGCAAAAGAGACTAATGTTTTAATCAGAAAGACATGATTGTAGGTCTGTCATGATTTTTTTGTAACTGCTAGTATTGTCTATTAATACTAGAAATCAGCTAGTTGTGCATTGTTACAATCTGGTGTCTATAGATCTTTACCTGACAAATGAGAAATAGAGAAGCCAGATGAATTTGATATTTTGGTTAATATTAATTTGAGTGGAGCTTGACACACAGTAGAAACATAAGATTAGTTGGTGTAAATTAGTATGTGTTTATGCTGTTGTACATTTGGCCAACTGTTAGCTTTCTCATGCAGAGACATCTGCATCTACTATTATGTTTATTTTGCCTTTTAAAGCTAATTGGAATCCGTGTTTTCTGCAAGGTATGCGCAACGGTTCTCAAATGAAACCTCTCATAACCTCAGTTGCTGTCACCTCTCTGTATTTTAATAGGAAATTCCCATCTACTCCTGCCCTCCGTCCCCATTCCACCCTACCCATCAGAATGGATACCAGGGTAATCATAAACAATGTCAATWAAAACCTTCCCTGTGACCGCAGTGGGATTTGGATTTAGGGTCTATATCACCTATAATAAAGGAAATTATATTTTCCATATGAATAGATGATATATGTTTTGTACAAGCTGATTTAAATGTATTCATGTTGAGGAATTTGTAGGGAATGGGTGGTTTTTTATTGTAAAAGTTCATGCTAAATGGAGTGATTTGTAGCTTTCAACAGCATACTTTTGGCATCTGTCTTTAAAGTCCTGTTTGTCTTCTTGACCTGCCTTGCTATTAACATAACCCTGTATGCTTTTGTATTTGATACTTAGTCCAATAATATTGAAGGCAACTTGGTCAAGATTCTGATTTTCTTTTTTCTAGAAACATCATTTTAGCATTTGGTGGGACTTTAAGACATGGTCTCATTCCCAATCTGCTCGGCGGAGGGACACATGCCAGATACAACTGTCGTGATGCTGTATGGTGGTGGCTTCAGTGTATCCAGGACTACTGTAAAATTGTTCCAAATGGGTTAGACATTCTCAGGTGTCCTGTTTCTAGGATGTACCCAAGAGATGACTCCTCTCCTCAGCCTGCAGGCACTGTGGTAAAGATGACTTCTAATTTAAGTATTTAACAAAAGTGTAATTTTTTCATGAAAGGATCTATTTTTTTCTAGCTACAAGAACCTGATGCTATCTATTGTTTATGGTGACATTTGATTATGGCATAAGAATTCCATATTCTAGGCACTTCTTGCTACATCTGCATCACCTGATTAGACCAAGTTGGGGGGCAGGGGGTTGGGGAAGGAGGAAAAAAAAAATCCATCAGTTTCTAAGTCTTTTTGTTGCATTTTGTTTTGAAAAAACATTTATGTGAGAAGTTGTATACAATGTATTGCTGTCGCTASTTGAAAATGTYGAYGGTTTGGGGTTTTTTTGGAATATCATATCACAAACTAGAGGCTTAAGAAATACTTTCTACTCATTTTTCATCTTGCCTTTCACATGTCATCCAAACATGCAATGAATATAGGATCAGCCACTTTATGAAGTGATACAGGAAGCAATGCAACGACATATGCAAGGCATAAATTTCAGAGAAAGAAATGCTGGTCCACAGATTGATCAAAACATGAGAGATGAAGGTAACATACATAGAACACTTGCTGTGTAATACAGAAGTTGGTGATTATATTTTGTATTTATTTTCCTCTTATTTTCTTGTTCTATTGAGCTTTTTTGTTCAAATTATATTTAATGTAACTAAAACTCTATTACTTTATATACATGTAATATTTTACAAGTGCTTCATTAATTGTTTATTGTTAGCAACAGTTTATATAATACAAGTTATCTTTAAAAATTCACTTAAAATATGGTTGCCTTCAGAAACCTACTTCAGGTTTCTTGTTAGTCTCTTTTTTGTTTATCTAGGATAATTGGGTTGGGTGGGGGGGGAGTAGGAGTTTTGTTTTGTCTAAAAAATTGCCTTAACATCTCATATTCTTGCTTGCCAGGTTTTAATGTAACTGCAGGCATTGACCATGAAACTGGMTTTGTCTTTGGGGGGAACCGATTCAATTGTGGCACTTGGATGGATAAAATGGGAGAGAGTGACAAAGCTCGCAACAAAGGAATTCCAGCTACTCCAAGGTATGAAATCCAGGCTTTAGGCAGRGGATTTCTTAATTATTTTTTTAACCTAAGCTCTTCTACAGAACCACTATGCCTTCTATTGAGACATCTGAGAGGTTTTCAAGTATTCTGAATGTTTCTACCTACTAAAATGTTAATGGAGTTTATTTTCTTTGTGCTGATGTGAAGTAAAAAGCTGTGTTCTTGGCAAGTGAAGCCTCTGGCTTCCATCACTCTCTTAGCTCCATGCTAAGAGTTGACTTTTGAATTCAAGTTTTAAAATGTAATTTAGGGGAAACTGTATAACTGTCATACTAGCAATATTTTGTTATTCAGACTTCTTATATGGGTTATATTTTGGTTTGAATACTTCTTAATTTGAGTTAAAAAATATTGACATCTACATGTTCAGAGTTGAGATGTAGCATTTTAAAATAGGCTCCCTATTGTGTGCTGGCAAACTGCTGTGGGCATCCTTGCTTAAATTTAGTACAGTATCAGTTTCAAATCTATTGCCATCCACATGTGAGAATTGAGGAAAACATCTTGCTTGACATGTCAAACATTTTATTTGGGAGCCAAGAGAGATTGAGGTACTTCCTGAAAGAGGCTGAGTTGGTGATGTGAGAGAKAAAATTCCAGCAAGTAAACAGTAAAGCTGAGTATGATACTATGTGAAATRCATGCATATTTTGATTATGTGAATATTACCTGAAAAAAGAAGCAAAGCCAAGAAGTGCTTTTAATGCTTATTTTAATCCCTTACTTTTGACTTGAGTAATCTCTTATGGCAGAGCTATTACCAAAGTTACAGAAGTGTTTGTGAAGTTGAGAAGCTTTGAACACAATTGTTACTTCAGAGGACTAAGTTGTTTGGGGTTGATAGTTTTTTCATGTTCTTAATCACTGGTATAAAATTATCTTCCATTTGTGCTATTTAGCTGTGTATGCTAATACCAATTTAAATAAGGCTGTTGTACAGAAAAAGGTATTTGCTAGCCAGTTTGCGTCAAGTTCATTCCCTGACTGAGAAATAGGGGAATAGTAGGAAAATAAGAAAAAATAAATTGTTTAAATAAGATACTTATTAATGTATTTTTTTCAGTTGCTCACTCAGCCTTCTCAAAGTAGTTAATTATGTTTTTTCTAATTATTATTTTAGAGACGGCTCTGCTGTGGAAATGGTTGGCCTGTGCAAGTCAGCTGTCCGCTGGTTGATGGATTTATCTGTGAAAAACATATTTCCATTCCGGGGAGTCACAGTAAAAAGACATGGTAAAAACAGACACATYTTGTAATTGTATTACTGGGGTATAAAAATAACGAAAACATTGAAATAGTGACCATATAACTTCAGAATAAGGTTTAGGGTTAAAAGGGGGAAAATTTGGGAAAGTATCTTGTATGATTAAAGTCCTATTGCTACTATAAAATTTTATTAAAAGTTTTTATTGTCTTCTCAGTATTTCAAATAGTTTATTCTGTGGATTACAAAGAAATGTCAGAACCTGAATACCTTTTCTCAAAATRGATATAATTGATAAGGTTACTGTGTATTGTAATGATTGTATGATTCATTACAAGATGCAAGACACCTCTCTTTATTTTCTCTTTCTGTTCCCCCCTCCCTCATATTCGTAACACAGAAGAACCCTTCTTTGGGAATATTTGCATCAATATATTTGGAAGTCCCTTATGTTTTAGAGGGAATACTCTTCTAATTACAAAGTTACTTTAAGCTTATCTGGCCCTGTGAAGACTCTAATGTGCTAGTCTCACTACAAATTTCAATGAGCTATTCCTGTGAACTGTAACAATGGGCCTAAACATGGGGAATCACAAACTGGAGAGAATGATGCTAGGTGTACTCCTGTTACATTAAGTGTAAGGAATTCAAGAAGCATACTTGTGCTCTTGCAACTGTGGCTGATTTCATAAAATTAAAACTGTATGTAACATCTTGCAGGAAAGGAGGAGATAATCACGTATGATGAATGGGACAGGAAAATTCAAGGACACTTTGAAAGGCTGTTCTTTGTCTCTGAGAATCCAGCAGATCCTAATGAAAAACACCCAGATCTTGTACACAAACGTGCAATTTATAAGGACAGCTATGGAGCTTCAAGTCCATGGTGTGATTACCAACTCAGGCCAAATTTTCCAATAGCAATGGTTGTGGTAAGTGTGGGGGAGTGGGAGGAGASCTTTGCACTTTACAACTAAGCTAAGCTTGCATTTAAGAAAATTTTAAGGTTATCTGCATGACATTATATCAGGAACATACATTGCTTGGAATAACTTTTGGAAAGTGGCTGTTTTTTTCCCATACTTCTAATATTGGTCTATCTTGGACTGTCTCCTRAAAATATACCATGACAGGACTTGCTAATTTGCAGTGCTCACTGTATTCAAAATATCTTTTATGGCTGGGTCTGGGAGGCTGCTTTCCCCATCAGATTGGCTAAAAAGTCTGGATTCTTTGTCTTTATTGGATTTATAAAGAGCTTCAGGAATAATACTTGTCAAGGGTATTTAAAATAAAATTGAAAAAAGCACTGGATACCTTCTGCTTTTCTTGCTTACTTGGACTTGCATGTTCTAGAAGTGGATTCAGTAATACAAATCTCGGGCTTTTTGTTCTCTTCTGCATTTCTTCTGCACGCACACAGCATTATGCATGTATATGCACAGAGATTATTCATTRAATCTTTATTATTTTAATAGGCCCCTGAGTTGTTCACACCTGAGAGAGCTTGGAAAGCTCTGCAGATAGCAGAGGAAAAGCTTCTTGGTCCATTAGGCATGAAAACCTTAGACCCAGAGTAAGTACAGTAGAGAGAAGTATTAATTCCTGGTCATGATAAACATGGCAATAGGAGTTACTTGATGTGGGGCAGGGGTACTGCAGATGATGTGAAATCTTCATATATACATATGAAATAAGGCTGCAGGCAGTACTTGCAGAACAATTGTTTTGCTGTTCTAAAAGTCCCTGTAATTGATTCCTTTGTATGGGCAATGGCTGGGTGGTTTTGGATACCTCACAGTAAGCAAGTCAAATTTGGTATCATATAAGATGTTGAATTTGCAGCTTGGAACGTATTTATGTTTGATACAGTGTACAGCCCTACAGTTGGAGTAAAAGGGTAAAATTACTACTTTAAGTCATTTYTTTGACTAAGTCTCTGACTTCAAGTCCTTTCAAGACATTGACCATTTTCCTACAAATTGAAACTTTATTTGGAATTCCACTGTTATGTAGAGAACCTGGTGGAGACCTCCCTGACTTAACCATCAATAACTATAAATGACAACATTTTTGGTTCATTTCAGTTTTCCTTTTCTATGTATCATTTTTAATTAAGGCTCTATCTGCTCTATTTTTTCTTTCTTGCAGTGATATGGTGTACTGTGGAGTATATGACAATGCTCTTGACAATGACAACTACAATATATCCAGAGGTTTTAATTATCACCAAGGACCTGTAAGAGCTACTTCCTGCAATTTTAGAAAAAGTGTCATCTTTTCAATCCAATTGCTTTGATAATCATCTCTTTTTGTTCTTTGCTTAGGAATGGCTGTGGCCAATTGGATATTTTCTTCGTGCCAAATTATACTTCTCTAGGTTGATTGGTCCAGAGATATATGCAAAAACTGTAGTTATGGTTAAGAATGTTCTTTCTCGCCACTATGTTCATCTTGAAAGGTAAGATAACAATGAACACAGATGCAAAATAATCATTCGAGCTRGTGGTATCTACCATCCAATTGCATGTAAGAGTACAGATTTACTGTATAAACAGGATCTCTTCTCCAGATAGGAAGTTCACTGCCATATGTGTAATTGCAGATCAGGTTTCAATTCCCAGCTACAGGTGAAAAAATATTAATTAGATCTCTATTATTAAAGGATACACTGTGCCTGTAGGACAGCAGACCTTTAGTCATGCTTTTCAGTTTCCTACTAAGTTAAATTTCTAAGCAGTTTTAAAATGAAATATTMTTTTAATTTCAAGCTATAATCTGACAACAATATTTCCTTGTGTTTTCTTTTATCAGATCATCCTGGAAAGGGCTTCCAGAACTAACCAATGAGAATGGGCAGTACTGTCCTTTTAGCTGTGAAACTCAGGCCTGGTCAATTGGTGTTATCCTGGAAACCCTTTATGACTTGTAAAAGTTTATTTTGATTGATTTGATGAAACTTCTGTGGTCTTACTATTGGGCATAAATGAACACTTGGCTTAGACTGCAAGGGAAATTAACTGTTCTGCACAATCACTTAAGCTGTGTCCTGACTTTCAAAGATGCTGAATGCCAGCAGCTCTTGTGCCCTATAACTGTGTGGGGCTTAGGTTTTTTTTGAAATTCAGGCCATGACAATAAAACAAAACTGCAGTGCACACTTGATGCAGAAACTTTTAGTATGGAGCAATTTTAAGAATATGCACAAACTTAATTTTAAATAGCTTTGGTTTTTTAGCCTTTTCAAAACAAAATCTTAATGTRACAAAGTAAATAAGCTCCTTCCTGAGCTAAAAATAAGTAGCACAGCTCTTATGTTTTTTTTTCTTTGTCTCTTAAAGAGTAAATTAATGTTTTTGCAAATGCATGCTTAAGGGGGAGTAGACTAACCTCTAGCTTTGAGTTTGGTATGCTTTGTGCTCTAGCACGGTGCATTAATGAAAGCATAATATGTTATCTCTCCATTGAACTGTATCATGGGGATGTTTTTGTATGTGTTCAATTGAACACTCCACTAAGCAACCACAGAAATAAAGTGTATGAATACTGTAATAAATCAATTTTTGAAGTTATATATAAAATTTTGAAAACTTTACTTTGAGAGTTACCTCGAGCAATAATGAGGTAACACCCTATGTTAATCTACTTTTAGATGTATTTCAATATCATGAGCCATATAGCAAACCTGTTTTCTCATTCATATCTGGTTTTTGCCATGGATAATTCATCAGAAATGTGCATACAATGCACAGTCTATATGTTAGGGAAGGCCAACATGCTTGACTGCTTAATTTATTGAAGAGATATGGTCACCTAAGCCCTTCATTTTTGGGAAAATCCTAGCTCTATTGAATCAGGTGGAAGCACTTAACACAATGGAAAGATGTACTAGCCTACAGTCAGAGAAGAGAATGGCTTCTGGACCTTTTGAAGTATCATCAATAACAATCAGCATGCTACCTCTAAATGGTGTCCTTTGGGAACAAATCCAGTGAACATGATGCATAATGTGTGTTTTTCCATATTTGGATGCCTCCATGTCCTTAAGTTCAATTCAGGGTTCACTGAATTACAWACTGAGAGGAGTGCAGTTTGTAATTCTCAACTCTTCATACGATCCTTCCATCTTAGTGCAATAAACCGGCAGAGAGTGAGGTTGACACTTCCTACATCACAAGGCAGAAAAGCAGAAGCACTATTTCTTRATGTTAGACAACAAATGCTGAAGAAGTAAATACAGGATGTAATTATAATGCACTAAAACACATAGATCAAGATTTTATTGTTTCTGTATTTTAAAGTTTCTGTATCCTGTCTAAAGTACAGTGCACACATGCTGTTTTGTTCAGGGAGATGTGTTACAGGTAGTACATGTAAGGGCAAGTTAACAGGCTCAAGAGAGATGAATTGTAAGAGATGGCTATACTTATACACTATTTATTTGAAAGGTTTTTAAGGATTTTAACTCCCTTGCTGAAGTGTTCAGTCCTTAGAAGTTAGGAATAGGTAATGTCTATATTATACCTGAACTTTTGAGCTGCTGCAGTACATGGGTTGAGAAATTTTTATTTTCTYGACACAATGCGTAAGGAATGTCATTTGATCAAAAAATGTTACTGAAATGTCAGCTACAGATTATTTTTTTAATGTACAAGAGGCATAAAAAGTATTTTTCATACTGTACTGAACTTTCCAAAATTCTTGATAATTATATTGAGGTTTATGTCCTACTGTATCATTTACTTTTTACTGTTTTCCTGGATACTTGTTTATTATTWCAAGATATGTTTTATGGCTCCTGTGATTTAGAAAGCAGGAATGAAATGGCAGAAAAAATTGTTCTTACTTCATGAAARCACTTTAAAATTGGAAGTGCAGCTTAAGAGCTATGACTGTTGAAGAAGATTTCCACCAGGTGTCAAAATTATATATATTGGCAGTAACACTCTTTAAGTGTTGGGAAAAAAAAACATGAGAAATTTTTCATCACAACCTTCCTATGTTATGTACAGATTGCTTTCCAGTTTTGCAAACTGCACTGCTGATAGAGACTGCATATTTGTCACTGCTAGGGTTTTTTTCTAATTTAATAGTAAAATTTTAAAGATAAATCACCACTGTGTACACAAAAATATATATGTTATGGAACTTCTAAACATGCCCATTTATAATGTTGCTTCTGCACTGATTAGTTGAGCATAGTTTTAGTGACAAATACTTTAAATAGGGAAAAATGATATATTGGTTGACTTTGCTGTTAAGTAGCAACAAAAGTAAGATTTAAGGTTATTAACTTTTGGGGGGGTGGTGGTTTATTGGTTTGGGAGGTTTTCTTTTTTTTTTTTCCTCAAAAAGCTACTCAACACTTTGTCAAGCCAGACAGTTTAAAAATGATGAGGGAAGAAAACAATGTTAAATCTAATATAACATGAGCAGATATCCATATAGATCAAGTCATTATCCCCTAAAAATAGCTGACTTATGTTGACTGATCCTGAGCTATATTATTATTGTTTATCTTTTACAGTCAAAAACATCTAATAATGCAAACATATAATTGGTAAAATCAAAACTAAATAACTCAGTAAGAACTGTGCATCAGTTGTGTTCCAGTTGGTGCTTCTTGATCTATATCATATGAAGAATTATTTTGCCTCCCAATTGAAATAATTTTAACTGCTACCAATGTTCGCAGTTAATAGCTCTTGATTTATTCAAAGGTGATTAACTTGAGAATTCAAGTAAACTAATGTATCATTCTCATACTGCATGTTGTAATGTAAAATGGAAACATGAGCTTTACATGTCTGTCTATCACAGCAACAACTGATTTTAGAAAATGTCATTATTCATTTCTGAAATGCACAAAATAAAATTCTTTAATTCACAGTTAACCTTTCCATGTGGTTGTTTGGTTTTTTTTTTTTTAAGTCAAACTTTCCAGCTGGTGTTGTTTGTTCACTTGTAGCAATTTTACATCCAAAAATTCTACATACACACTAAGGGGAGAACTCCTCAGGGCAGATGTTAAAAAGTGCTAACAACACTTACTTTAAAAACCAACAGCTTATTTTTAAAAAAGCATGAAATTGAGCCCTACACATGGTTTCTTGCACTGATGTCAGTGTCAACTGTCCTAGCTGTGTTTGAGTGGGTTTGGGTTAGCAGAGCTCTGCCTGTCTCTTCTGTTATAAATGTTTATATAATTGAAGTCATAGTATTGCAAATTCACCAAGAAACAGTCTGATTAACTGATTTACAGATGCCCAAATGATACAATGATGAACTTTTGGTGGCAAATTCTTACCTTTATGGAGAAGGAATTTTCACTTTTCAGCTCTTCTATGTAAAATCCAAGTGTCACAGCATAGGTGTACTAAATGTATTGTGCAGTGTCCCCTTTTCATTGCATGCTTTATAAAAATAGGATTTCTTTTCTAATCCTCCATTCAAGCATTTTCTTTAAARGTTAGTTTATTATTCTATTGTATGCTACTTTTAATAAATATTTTACTTGAAAATGGAAATGTACTGGTCAAGGAAATGTAGAAGTGACCTGTGACTGAGATGCTGGCGGTAGCTGGTTAGGTCAGGGCTGTCACCTCAGCCCTCATGGCATCTCAGGAAGCTTAATCGGAGAATAGATGGAGGAAATGTTAGTGGTGACTGGCAGGTTTCTCTTGAAAGCTCCGCTGGGTAGGGCGCTTGGGGAAGCGGCTGAAAGTCAGCCCACTCGAACTCTGGCCGCGTTGTTGTGTGAGGTGAGGTAGGAGCCCTCGAGACCCAGCTCATCTCGGCACCTGAAAGAGCTTCCTCTTCGCAGACGGCTGGGGCGAGGGC
>NW_026623269.1:3500413-3549089 GCF_030028575.1 Malurus melanocephalus | reverse complement strand
GGCCGGAGAGCGGCGCGAGGCCCGAAGCTCCGCTCCGCTGGGTGGCGCCCTGTGCTCTCTCCGGCCCCTCAGGAGGGCTCGGCACCCCCCGCCCGCTGCGGGCAGCTCAGCCCCACACCCCTCGGGGAAACAGAGGAAACCTGCCCCGACTGACAGCTTTGCTTCCTTTTTAAATGGCACTGGAAACAGTAAGGAGGAAAATGTACTTGCCTATGAGCATTTGGGGTTTTGTGCAAACTTGGGAGCTTGTACTCCTGTTGTTTTAATGTAGCGGTACGAGGCGGAGCTTAGCCCTATCATATTCCACAAGATTTGCCTGTGCATTTGGTATTTCTCAGAAGTTGCTGACTAAATTAAAACACGGGCTTCCTAGTTCTGGATTTTTCATCAAAGTGCGGGTGACCAGGTGGACCAATGGCTATTTTTGATGGGGAATGTTGATTTCAGAGCACGAGCAGCTGAACAAGGCATAACTTGATTGTTACTTGTTTTAGTAATCACTGTTTTTTACAGGGTCAGACTCTGAAGCAGAACTAACTTGTGGTGGTACAAAAGTGAACCTGAGAACAGAATAGAAGACTGTGGCTAGTCAGATGTCAATCTGAGCCATCTGTACTCTTGTGTTTCTGTGAGCACTTGTCCAGCCTTCTTGGCCTGTGGTGTGTTTGTCTCATTGTGTAATACCTCCTTGAAGCTGTTTCTTTCAGAAATCTTAATCTCTGTGATGTGTCTGTTCTATCTACAACCTTTCAGCCACGCGTGGCTGTTCACCCTGTGTAATGATCTGAGAGTTCTACACACAAAGGAAGTTCAGTACCACTGACTGTATTTGACAAATATTTAACTTTTCACCTCAATTCACATAAGCTTATGTAATTTGTGAGRTACATGAGCACCTCCCTTCCCTTTGTCCACGTGTGTGCCACAGCAATATATCAGCACAACTTCAGAGATACTATTTTTCGTATAGTCCCTTTCTGCAATGAAAATAAAAGCTGACCATGAAAGAAGAGAATTATGCTGCAGCCTGCTAAAGGTCTTAAGTTGGATGACATGGACTCCGGGTACTAACAGAGGTAAGTTTCTTGTGGAGTTCTGTATTTCTGAGTTCAGACTGGCAAATAAACTGGAGCCTAATTTTGTGTGATGATGAGAAACATAAGATGATGTCTTCTAATCAGTTCTAAAGGAAGAAGAGTATTTGTGCTCACATGACTTACAGACTTATAAATGCAATAATTTTAAAGCATGGTGTTCTAAAGTGGGATTAAATGATAATAGCGGAAGAATAGTGCAGCTCTTCATCATAAATAAAATTTATTTCCAGGATAGCACCAGAGGGTGGCGCCTGTTGGCCACAGGGGCGCTGCCGTTCCTGCTCAAACTGGGCCGGGCCATTCATCTSCCCCGTGCGCCCTTCCGGGCTCTGCATTTCCGCACAGCAACACTGCCTTTACTGGCTTTCAAGTGCAAGTCTCCATTCCCACACGATGTTTGGATAATGTTTCAGTAATATATTCCCATGTAGGGGAAATAGGAAAGGAATACATCTTTGCGTATCCAGACTTCAGTATGAAAAATGAAAATAATTCTTCCTGGGCAATCTTTGTAACTCTGGGTATTTTAATTTAACTATGCTGTTACATGTAATCTTTTTAGTGACATTCAATTTGCACTGATGAGTATTCTAGGACAATCAACTGGAAACAGACTAAAAATGCTGAAACTCTTAATTTAAAACTAATACATTTTTGGCCCAGAAAAACTGTGTAGTGCTTAAATTTAGTTGGCAGTGGTTGCTTTGAATGCCTTTTTTCTCATGGAGTCTGAAAGATTTGTAAGCCAAAGATTCATGTTGTGATATTGTTAGACAAAGGTAAGGCCTTAATCTAGGAATTAAGTCCAGTAATAGAGAAGTCTGGATAAGAGTACCAGCAGTGGCAAGGAATCTAGATAGAGTCATGCATTAAAAAATGGTAAAAAATAAAGAATAAAAAGAGTSGTAAGAAATGCTAGATAATTTTATGTGGCTTGAAACAGTTTTTTGTAAAATCAAATACAATAACAAAACTAAAAGTACTGAGTCTGTAGCTGAAAAACTCCAGGTGCATCTGTTATACAGCTTTTAGCTTTAACTATCAACTTTGTGTGTTTTTAACGGGCTTCATTTTCTAGCAGTTATTTCACTTGTTGAAGCTGGGTGGGAACACCCGTATTTTCAAGGTAATTTTCTAATTTGCAAAGCCTGTAATCAGACCTATTGGGACAGCTGTTCAACAGGTGGTTTTGTTTTCTTGTAATGGCTGTSGGGCTAGTACTGCTTGAGGTGTCTCTGCAGGCCTCTGGAGGGCCATATTCCTGTGTTTGGTTAGGTTACTGCAGAGCCTTTCCAAGGCCTCCAGGCACCATTTAGTTACATTTAARCACCAGATGCTGCTATGACTTGGATCAGAGTAAGTATAGAGTAATTTGATTTATATGCCTTGAATAACTGCAGGTTTATTTTTGCATAATTTTGTCTTTAGACACCTTATACACCTTTGCAAACAGCAGTAAAATCTATAAATCAAATTAAGTAAAGCGATATATTATTGTTTGTTCCAACATAGTTGCAGGAGTCTATATTGTGATGGGGTTCATTGTCACAACAGTTTCCTTAAAGCAGTCATGCATAGGGGTTTTTTGCCTTCCTTGTCAGTGTCTTTATTGGAGTCTCARAACATACTCTAAATTTTGCTGTAGTCCCCAAAAGCTGATAGAATTATGTACTTTGGATTTATCAAATTGGTGAAAATATTCTCTTCAAGAATATTGAAAGCAAATAAAACCTAGCTGAAAATAAGGGGGTTGTGTTTGTGCTAGTAGTAGTAGGCAGATATTCTGGTTTTTTTCCATCATGATTTCAAGGCTGACCTTACAAAAATTCCTTAAAAACGTTAGTTTGGGMATTTGTACTTGTGTTATTAGAAAGTCTTGTTTTATCTGTGCTGGAAGATTGGGCACAGAATCTGAAAGTTACAATTTTTAAAAAATGAATGTTTGTTTAGTGGCTGAGATAAGAAGCCTTCAGTTAGGTAATTAAGCATTTCTTCGAAATTTCAGCAGATACTTTTTATTAGCTGTGAAGTAATTGTCCTAAACTGAATGTTGCTCTTAAATGTCATCTTGCTTCCTATCCTTCTGCCTGATTTTATTTAACATAAAAGGCTCCATTTAGTTGTGGGGAGTGGGTGTTTCTATGTCTGTGCCATTCAAATATAAAGCACTTAAATATTTGTTTAGAGGAAGAGCTGTATAGTATTGCTCTTTCRAAAAGAATCTCTTGGAGGGCAGAACCTCAGTGTTTGAATTTTAACTCAAAGTTTGACTGTCTGATGATCAACCTGCTGCTTGGTGGTCACTGAGTCCTTCAGGAAAGCCAGAGGTGTGGTGATGGTTAAGGATGGACAGGAAGGGAGAAGGGTTCCTATATGAACACCAGAGGGACAAGGAGGATGTTTCCTCACCTGTAGGGTGTTTCAAAGGGAGGAAAAAGGAAAGAKAGGAAGTTCTGATGTCTGGTGTGGCTGTGTGCTGTAGTACAAATAAATGATGGAGRGGGGCAAGCTGTAGTTTACCTTAGTCTGGGCCTACAGGCTGGTCTGTGTGACCCTGTGTTTCAGTGGAGCAAACAGCACAGGGCTCTGCTGCTGTTACACCAGAATGCAACAGAACTCTAAGAGTTCTGGACCACTGAAGAGCAGAGCAGCTTGAGGAGCTAATTGTGACCACAGATAAATTTCCAAACTTATTTCRATAATCATCTTGTTTTCACTTTTGAAAACAAGGTATTTTTTAAATATTGAAATCTCATGGGGAGTAGAATTCCTGTAGAGGATGAAAAAAACATTTTCCACTTGGCTGAAGTCAAAATTGTGCATTATTTTGGCAGCCCTATTTCCAGCTCTTCAGCCAGTTCACTATGGTGACTTGAAGTGGACTCAGTCCCTCCATCCTTCACCTTTCTTCAGCATAGCTAAAATGCTACTGTGGATTGCACCTAGAAGTCATCAAAATCACTGGAAATGTAAGTACTACATCAGACTCAAAGGTTTTATGTGCTTGAATGTAACATTTTAAAGTCTTTTTGATGTCACATACAAAAGTAACTCAGAATAGTAATTACTATAATACTGTCTTTTGTCTCATAAATTTAATTCTCAGCGTACTCTATTTAATTTGGTATAATTATATACTCA
This sequence comes from Malurus melanocephalus, assembly GCF_030028575.1. Classification (NCBI taxonomy): domain Eukaryota; kingdom Metazoa; phylum Chordata; class Aves; order Passeriformes; family Maluridae; genus Malurus; species Malurus melanocephalus. The sequence goes on along the minus strand of NW_026623269.1, from coordinate 3,544,851 downwards.
ATGTACCATCAATAAATGTAGCCTTTCAACATGTGTGTGTGTTTGATGTATATATATCTTCAAACATGAGGGGAAGCACTAGAGGTCAAGGATACKACACCTTTAGCATTTTTTACTGTTAATGCTTTGTTAAATATYATTATATATCTTCAAACATAGGGGGAAGCAGTATAAGTCAAGGATATGACATCTTTAGCTTTATTCTGTTAAAGCTTTGTTAAATATCATGTCATGTTCATTGTTTTGTTGTGAAACTGACAAGATGATGCTTTAAAATGATAACTAATTGTGGCAGTAATTAGTAAACACAATTCACAATTGTAGGTTTCCATTGATAAAAATTTTGGGATTGCTCTGAATTAATTGAAGGGACATTGGCGTTGTATGTAGATGTTGGGCTGCTCTCTTCTTCCTTTCTTGGAAAATGGTGATTGCTGTATCCTGAGAACTTTTGCTAGCTTCAGRACATGTGAAAAGTGAATGACAGGTGGTACTAGCTGGTGGACACACTTCTTTTTGCAAAGTTTTGATCTTTTTTTCCTGTTCAGTCAATTTCACTGCTCTTGACAGTTAATCAGTAACCATTTTCTGCTGAAAACAAGAATRCTGCTAACCAAAATCCTACTTAGCTGAACAGGTGTCTGTCTTCTAAGCTAAGAACCATAAATTTTGCTGGCACTGTCGGATGTGGTCTCTAAAAATTGCTGCTTCCATTACTGGGAGTACTATTTAAAGAAGAAAAACCCTCCTGTTGTTAGCATATAGGTGAGGAGTGACTGATAATGGGTAATATTTTTGGAGAGTGACAAGTTCAGCAGAGCTCAGACATTTAAACACGGGAGGTCAGGAGTTAGTTTCCCATCTACACAGCGTTAATTCTTCCTGCTTAGGTCACCCTCACGGTGCACCAGTAACACTGATGCTTTGACTGAGAACTGCACTCCTCAGGACTGCCCTGTCATTGGGTTCACCAGTAGGTGCTGGATTTGTAATCCCACTGTACATGTGCCAGGGATTATACAGCAGTTTACACCATRCCAAATCTCACCAAGTTTTGCAGTAGGCCTGCAGGTCTGCTTGTGTATGTGCCTTTAGATTAAATACTTAGTTTATRCAAAATAAATACTAATCTGCAATTTATAATTCCTTTGTTCTCACATCTGTCACATAATATGTTTAGCCTTCAAGAAACCTCATGTCTGACCTAACTGAACACACAGCCTTCAGAGCTGTTTCAAACATAGTCTACAAATAGAGTTCTGAAATGCTTCACAAAAGTTTCTTTGGATCATCATATGGTTTTATACAATGAAACAGCTCAAACAGTCGCTGGAGTCTTTGGATGCCTTTGGAGATATTATTCACCATGCCACATTCTGCAGTAAATTATATGGTATATGATATGGCATAATACAGGAAAGTTATATATATATATATATATATATATATTACTTCAAAGCAGGCTGACTTTTTAAAAATATTATTGCATAATTTAGATCTTTGGATGTGTAGGCCACAGGTTTATCTACTGCACTGAAAACACCCATTTCTATTACTATTACTGGAAGCCACACAYTCCTTTGTTTTAGATCCACATTGATATAGAAAGCACTGGAAATATAAAAATAAATTACTTAAAGATGAAAGTTTTGTTTCTGTGAAGCTTATACTTGAAGCTGAAAGTGTCTAGTTCCACACCTAAATCCTGTGGACTCACTGGATGAGATGTWTATTCTTCCTCAGGTACTTCTTCTGACTTGAGATATGTTTATATTTTCCTTTTTGCCATTTKCCTTTGCTATTTTACTGTCTTCTCTTTATTCTCAGTTGTATTACTTCATTTGAAATGGGACCCATTTCAAGTATCTTCRTGGATGTGGATGTTTAACCCTTTTACAGCAGAGCTGCAAAGGCACATTTGTGCCTCAGCAGTGTACACAGCATTGTGACTGTGGCTTTAGCACCTGGGATAATGTATTTTCTTGAGTGGCTGTGGAAATTCGCATTCAGTGCTTTGTGAATCACTAGAGTGGTGAATCACTGCAAAGTGGTCCTTAGACAACTGACCTTGAGTTGACTCTCCCAAATATTTTCGCTTACTAAACCTAGTTAAAAGATGCATTAAAGATATTTATATTACTGTATCTCTATAATTACAGTTGCTATAAGGATGCTATTCATTTGTGAAAGGGTGATAAGATGTTAATAAATAGCCTGTCTTTCATACTGTGCATAACACCATACTAAGCTTGAAAGTCTTTAATGGATTGTAGTAAATTAGTACTTCTTGGTAAGGAAGGTCATATATTGTACTTGTGTTCAAACGTATTGAAAAACATAATGCATTCTGTAAGGAATTAATTTAGTAGATGGAATAGCATATTGGAGGAACCCAAGAAAATTAATTTGTCAGTCCTCATGGGCAGACATCCTCTGATTGTAATGATCTGATAGCCCTAAAAGGGCAGGGCAGTAGATTCTTAGTGCTGAGCAAAAATTATAAAAAATACTGGAAAAATAAGAGGACTTACAAGTTAGTTTTCATGCTACACAGTGACTTATTACCATCTCTCTATGAGARTATGCCCAGTCACTACAGGTCTAGCACAGCAGTGAGAAACTGCATCCACAATTGCCTTGATGGTCATCAGCTTTGCKGTGAAACCACCCTAACAAAAAATTCCCTCGGAAGACCAGATGTAGCCTAGACCTGCACTCAGTAGGAACATAAAACATTAGATCAGAAGTGTCATGGAGCTCAATTTCCAGTTTTGTCCAAATGATTTTGTATCTCATAGGTATTACAGGGCTCTCACATTCCATGTGCAGGGACTTTTATATTGTGAGGTTAACGCTTAGTCTTTGCTCTTCTGTTATGATATTCTATGGCTCTGACTGTTCCCTCCATTAGAGTCACCTCCTTCTCCTCCCTGACCTCTGGCTAAATGGAGGAGTGGATTACTAGCAGAGGAATGTAACACTTCCAATTTGCCAGGTAGGTGGTAATTGCTGCATTCCGAAGAGGTTACCACATCAAACCCCTCGGAGATACAAGCACTTTGTGCACTTTCCTTCCAGAGTGTGTTAAACTTATAAATCATGATTAGCATATACTTAGTATATTTTAACTTAGCTATTTCARCTCTAAGTATAACTCAGATAAATAGGTATCTGTTTTGTCAGGTGACCAGCTTCTGACACWAGTAGTCCCTGCCAGTCCTAATAGAAAGTAATTATTATGATCTCAGCCRTTTCCTTTTCCTCATCTTCCTATTTTCCATTACACAGCTATAATTATTATTGATTATTCTAATTAGGATTCATTGTGCTTCAAAGATTTAATACTTGGTTTTGCTTCCAAAACGTGATAATCTTACATTTTAGGCTTAACATCATGAGTAATACAAGAAACAAGGGGACAATCAGATGCAATGACAAGAGTGACCACTTCAAAAACATGTGATCTTTTCKTTAGTTAAAGAGCTAGATATTTGTAGTTTAGTCAAGTCTAAGTTCAAAGTATAGTACTAGTATGAAATGTATTTATTTCAGAAAAAAGGTCTTTTTTAAGGCAGCAGTGTATCTGTATAGAACACATGCACTTCATTGCTCTTGTAAACTGCTTGGCTTGCGTGCACACCAGGGACTCCCTTTTTCCATTGCACTAAGAGTTACCCAGTGAGTCATACTTCCCTGTAAACAGGAATTTTTAGATGCCTGTCCCTCACCAGTTTGCAGCTCTTTGTTGCTGTGCTGTCCTCATTTCTGCATTTTCTTCTATGTTYAGGTCTTTGTGTGCACCTTATAACCAGGGTTTCGTGATACTGAAACAATTATAGGACTTTGTATATTCCATTCCCTTTGTCCTCCAAAATAGATTCTTCTCTTCAAAATGCTTGAAGTTGTGTGTATTCTCATGTCATTGTTAGCCTGTCACTCATTTTGCCTTATCTTGTATAAGGGAGACTAAATAACCTGATTCTCAAGTACCTGAGGAAAAAAATAATTTTGTAGTTGAGTTAAAATTACATCATCTCTGGCTCAGTCAGTAGGATGGAGAATTTTGGCCTGGTAAATCAAGCACCAGGATCGAAAGTTTTGCCAGAGGGACATGGTTTACAATGAGTTTTGCCAGCTAGAAAGTTGGTATAATCTGCAGTTCACACAGGAAGACTGTGTTCTCTTTGATGGAAGAGTCAGTGATGTTGTAGGAAATGGATTAAGAGTGAATAAAAAAATAGGTCAAAACATAGACATGTTTCGTCTTCAGCCTCTAAATCCATTGTTTGATATTCTGCTAAGTGTAGTGAGCAGTCTTTGCAAGWTAGGTTCTAGAGCTGCTTGCACTACTAAAGCATGCATTACATTAGTTTTTCTGAGTCTTTATCTGTTACAAATTCTATTTATTACTGTACTTCTATTAATGATATCTGTTACCATGCAGTGGGAATCCCAAACAGATGGCAGCTGCTTTTGTTTTGATAATGAATTGGTGGGCATTGTGGGGATTGTRTTGGGAGGCATTATTAAACTCTATCCAAATCAAACAATAGCAGGCTGGTGAGTAGAGAAGTGCCTGAAAATGTAGATCCACTAAATATACTGCACATCTAATTAAGTATTTTAGATGTGATTCCAGGAATGCTTACTGTTTTGAAACAAAAGGGAGACATTTTTCCAGCTCCTAGGAACAATGACTATACAACAATAAATGACTATTTATAGAAAGTGAGTTGTTTTTTCCCTTGTAGTAGATTTCAAATTCACCATGAAAATATGTTATRAATACTGAACAAAAGTTGTTACCTGACTATTCCTTACAGCATTAGCTGCTGAAGGAATGGGCATTCACCCGCTTCTGCTGTTGAAAGCGAAACCTCAGTGCAACCCAGGTGACATGAGAACACATCCTGCAGTGACTTCTCACTGCTATGCAGAGTGAAAGTAAAGGCTTGGGAAAGAGTCAGGGAATACCTTTGAAACTATCTGGACTGTGATTGACTGACAAGTCCTCAGTGCCAAGGCACATGTCACAGTTCTGGCACATCTGGAGGAGACCTGTAAACACCAAACAATAATCATTCATCTGCCTCTACTGAGAAAGGCCACAGTTAAACCGTTTCTTTGTGGCTTTCTCTTGGGCCTTCCAAGTATCTATAAGAAAATTAATATATTTGCCTTAAGACTTTCTCTGGAAGCCCCAAGGRGGTGTTCTTGTGTTGATTATGATGCCATAAGCAGTCATAACCTTTGTTCTGGTTAGCTTACTACATCTTCTTGCAAACATGTGCTTGTATTTTTATGAAGTTTAAGAGTCTAAGTAATTGAAMATGATAATCCATTATCAAGTRAAATAAAGCCACTTTAAAATAGTCAGTCTAGTAGGAATTTAACCCAATAGATATATGCAGCATCTCCACGTCACCCACCCCCTCATTGTAGCTTATCAGTAGCTGCTGCAAAGAAACATAAGAAAAAGATTTCACTAAATGTYTTTCACTAAATCTTTGTGTTTAGGTCACCAAAGTCAAGGTATTTTGGATGAATGAATGAAGCAACTTCCAGATTCTAAGATATGTTAGAAGTCATTTACACTTACCCAAAATGTAAAACTAGACTGCCWCTAGGAATTTATTTAACTTACATACAGAAGATTCCTTCTTGATATGGTATGATAACTATCACTTAATAAAAGAGAGTGAACAGCTAGTGAGAGATGCTGACTTGGCATAAGTAAGACTTGTTGGATCAGGCAGAATTGGGCACAACATAGTTATTGTCGAGGCTAGATGCACTAGAATGAGATCTGCAAAGTACCTTAAAAAAAAGAATGAGATAGATTTTGCAAAAGTAATGAATACAAGTGCTTCAGGGGTGATGTGAAGCTGTACTCCTGGTCTGCACTACAGTATTAACATRGGTGCAGGCAGACCATGCTTAGAATCAGGAGGGCTGCCTGAGATGGAGCTGCCCTAATCAGTTGTCTACTCTGGATTACAGTTCACATTCTCAAATTCCATCTTGGATCGTTAAAATCTCCTCACTGAATTTCTGTCAGAAGTATTACTTGCCAGTGATACATTGTTTGGTTTGGTATGYTGGACAAAGTTTTCAAAATGGTTTTGCTCAGTCTTTGGTATTTGGACTTTTAATCTGCAGTCAAATTTATACAAAAATATATTTTGTACATTCATTCCAAGGCAGGGAGACTAAGCAATAAGGGAGACTTTTTCAATTTTACGTAATTTCTTCAACTTTAGGATTTCTCAGGATAGGAGAGAAAAGGAATGTCTTTATATGTGATCACATTTGCRTTCTTTCTACTACCATTACCAATAGATTTTTACTAAATTCTTATTGAATTAAGCTTAAATTAGGCTCTTAGGAGTAGGTACACCTTTGCCAATCTCCTTAATTTATAATGCTAAAGATTCTGCTAGTGATTTTTTTTAAACCAAGATTGAAGTTAGCATAACTAGTTTATCAGAAGGAACCAGGTAACAGTAATAATATTTTTTCCGAAATCTGTAATGTATGAGCAGACCTTTTCTGGATGGTGTCTTTCAGTGACTAGTCTTGAAATTGTGTATTTGTTATTTTATTTCTGTATTTTTTTCTAAAAATTGATTGTTATTATGATGAGAATTGAATGGTTCTCTGAGGAAGGCCATAGTAAAAGCATTTTCTTCAGTTATTCTTTTATCTATGGTCTGGTCCCAACTGCTGCATCTGTATGATGAGATTTGCATTTTGCAGAAATGATCACTTAGGTGGTCATCTTTCATAAATAGGAAGCCAGAGTGTTTGGTCTTTTATATAGTTTCAAGCACCAAAGGGTCTAGAAGTAATGCAATAGTACTTACTATAAATAAAAAGAAAATCGATTATTTGTTATATTTGGCTTATAAATTTGTTGTATTTGGCTTGGTGAAGATGAAGATGGAAATTGTAGTTCCTGACTAAACATTTTGTTCATCAGTTTTGAAAACATGTCAAGTTATTGCCAGTATATGATTTTTTGCATAATAATGTTCTGTTGGATAGTGTAGAAGTAGACTACAAGGTGAGGCTATAAGGAAATTATTGACCATCTGCAGTAGTAAATTTAGCGGGCTATGAAGTGCTCATGCCAAACACATGAAAGTAGCCCACGTAAGAAATGGCCCTTGTTCCAAGTCATTGAGAAATCTTTTTTTTTTATAGATTAGCTAGTTGAGCCACACAGCAAGTTTTTACTTCTGATACTTGAAAAAAGAAGGCAAATAAATGGAGACAAAACMCTTAATGTTATTTTCAGTTACCAACCTAACCATGTTCAGATATTGATATGCATCAGACTTCCCATATGTAATCATTGAAGAGTAAGCCCACCATGTCCAGTGCCACTGATTGGCGCCAYCTGCCTCTTCCTGAGCCATTTGTGTTCTTCCTTATCATTTTCTGAAAGTACATTTTCTCTCACCTACTACTATCAAGTGCTTTGAGATGAATCAACTTTGGGAACTGCAAAAATGGTTTGGATATAAAGCAGAAAATGGAGTTCTGTTGCAATGCGACCTAATCAAGTCCTGAAATAATTATCACAGGACTGATTTCATTGCAGTAAGCTATCTGCAGAAATGATAATAGATGTTGCTCAAGCCTGGCACACCTAACTCCTTATTTCCCAAGCCATACAAATAAATAGTCTTCCTTGCATGTATAAGTGTATCCACACCTCTCCTGTCACATCCTTTCTGAGCARAGAAGGGTCCTTCATCTAGATTAGCAAACAGATTGAAGCAGACACCCTCCTATTTTCATAACACTAGGTATAATTTTGCTATGCTTGCAAGTGGAGAGTATAATTGGTATATAGCTGGTACTATAAGTGACATTGCTATTACTGGTTCCCAAGATTCATTTTTAGGAACCTGTTTTTATCCAATACCATAAAAAAACCCTACTTTAAACTTCAGATCATGGTACATTTTCTCTCACATTAAATTCAACCTTTTGTTGTTAAATACTTTTATTTTATTAATAAACAATTTTATTAAGTAGTGTAAGAAATAGCTAATTCTGTACTTATAAATTTGCCTCTAGTCTTTCCAATACACTGAACATGCTCTACAGATAGTTTTAGCCTTGTTAATGAAAATTTCAGTAGGCACCCAATATAGTATGTGCTATACTTTCAAGCTTCATTCTTCATTAGCACTTCAGTTTACTATTATTCACTGGATTGCTGTGCATCAGGCAAACAATTATTGAAAAATTTAATTTTTTCTCATTCTAAAATTATATCAAGAGGTAATCCTAGCTGATCAAGCAGGAAGAAGATTAGATAATTGAGGTTTGTTACAAACTCCCCAACAGTCCAAGTCAAGACAAATGTGTCATCTAGAACTTTGAAATGCAGCAAATAATTTGCTTTACAGACATTGATGAACTTGGAAAAATTGTATGGCTTAAAATCTTCATCAGTTCAGTTTGAGATCCTGCAGCACACAGCCAGGATAGAGCAGATATCCTTAGGGCGCTGCAAGATCTGCTCCTAAAATTAATTGTAGGGTATGTCTTATGAAACTGTTGAAAACAGGATATGATGAAACATGAAGCACTCCTTTGGCTCCTTCACAAAACCCTCCCTCCTCTTTCTGTATTCTCTCTCAAAATAAATAGCTGTGGCTGGGTTGAAATCAGAGTGCCAGTAATGGCTGCACTTTCCATTTTAGTTTCTGGGTTTCTGTAGTTATTGCATACTGAAGACTGAGACATAAATAGATACAATTTTTAGTATTTTCTCTTTTTTTTTTTTTTTTCCTGTTTTCGTGATTTTGGAGATTATCTCAGTTATCCACAATTTGTCTTTGTTTAGACACAAATTCAGGGTTTTACTGGACCCCTCTTTCTGTAGGACAGTGTGGATTAAACCTGCTCCCATGTTGCAATAGTACAGTCATGATTGCACTGTTCCAAACTTATCACCATAGTGAAAAATGTCCGGTTTAGTAAAACTGCAGCTGGAGTATCTGAATCTTGTATTGCACAAGAATTAAAGAAACAATTTCRTAAGATTTCTGATACACAAGAAGATGGTTAAAAAGGATCTTACTAAAATAAACTACCTAAATATTTGTTTCTTGAAGGCATTTGAACACACTTTTTCTGTTCTAGCAGTAATTTACTATTATTCACATTTTTAAAACATATGAGCAGTTCTAATAAATTGTTATTTAATAGTGTGAAATGACTCTCTCAACTGCTTACAAGAAATTCAGTTTGTCATTTCCACCAGTGGCATTGCAGATTAATAGTAGCAGTATGGCTGACACTCTAAGCCAAAGCCATGGGAACCATTAGATTTTGGTCCAGCYTCAGTGTTGGTGTGAGGGGAGTTCCACAGCACCAGTCTCCCCTTAGTTAGAAAAACAAAAGCACCAGGAATCCAGGATTGCAAATTCAACCATATAAACCTAAAGGGATGGAAAAATAGTAATCCTTATTCTCAGTACTTAAAATACTGACAATTGTTTTTTTGTTTGTATTTTTTTGGGGGGGGAAAAGCTTGTCCATTGGATGTCTCAAAATGAATTGCCCAGAATTTCAGTTAATTTTTTTCTCATCTCCACATCATCTGCATGCAGCTACCACAGCATACCAAAGAACATGTGTATCCAACTAGCTTGTGTTCCCACAGAGAGGGAATTGGAATCAAGGGTACCATTATACGAGAGGCCAGAAAATTTTGCAATATGTTTCCACTAGCATCAAAATAAATTCATAATAAATTAAGGGCCATCCCACTTCCCTAGGGCTCTAGGTTAGTGTCAACCTTTGAACTTTGTGTTGGAACCCATCCAACAAAGTGGCCCTCTACAATTAAAAGACACTTAAACTTTTCTGAAATATAAATTATAAATGTATAAAATTTCAGGTACCTTGCAGCTAAGCACCTAGACATTAAAGTTTGACGTTTATTATATACATGAATAATAAAGAGAGTTAATTTCTTTACTCTGTTCTTACTAACACCATCTATAACAAACATGAATTATAATGGAAGTTAATGTTTATGTTTTGAAATTATAAACTTCCTGTAGCTGCCCATTAAATGTTTAATATTGAGACAGGAAAAAGGAGCAGATTTAATTAGGAGGCTCGCTGGGCCACTGATCATTTTGTTGTTTATTTCTGCCTTGCTCTTGTAACTGTCTACATGGAGGTTTATGGAGGGGGGGCAGAAATAGCTTATGAGTTTCGAAGACCTCTCACTGCTCCTACAAAAAGCTGACAGGGAAAGAGCTGCTTATGAAGGGTATTCTCAGTCCTTTAGAGCTACTTTAGGGTCACTCAAACCTGAAGCTTTGAAAATGTTAAGGTGGAAATTGCATATTGTTTGCAACTCTTACTTTGGGGACTGAGTTCAGTAGCGTACTTGACTTTGCCAGCTCCTTCTCTCCCTTTTTACTTTTGTCATTTCATGTTTATATACTTCTGCCTTCTTAGCAAGACACAAGAGTTTGTCCAATTAAAGAGCTCTGCAATCTTGGCATGGTAGTTTCCGTAACTGTATGGTATGGTATGTCCTTTCTAACTTCACACAGTTCAAATTAGATGGAAAGATAATAATCACCTTGGGAGTTTGAGAAGGAGTTGGGTATGTTTTATCTCTTTTCCATTCATCTAGCCAAACAGAGTTCAAAACCAAGATTCAGGGGAAAATAAGTAAATTGTAACTCCTTCCTTCCATGTTTTGAATGTCTCTCCCTATTTTCTTGAGGGTTTTTTAAATTCCTAATTTGCATGAATTTGTCATACACCTTCTTTATAATACTTTTTTTGAAGAGTGATTTACATCTGCTATTTTTTGCATACCAACTGCATGGTACCTTGTCCCTGTACAGTCTTTCTCTGAGTACTTCGTTAGAAGAAATAGGTCAAATTTTAATACTCTCGACCTTGCCYATTCCAGTTCATCCACTCCCAGCTGTACGTCTTCTAATGCCTACCTTAGTCATGCCAAGCTCACATTTTTCTCCACTGAGTGTTGGTCTGTTGGCAGACACTGCCTTCTCAGTTAAAAGTAGGGCTCATTCTTAGTGTAAACCTCTGTGTTGCTGTAAGCATAGACCTGTCCAGACCTGTCAGTGAGATCAGCTTAGAGTAGCTACTGCATTCCTTTTGCTAAAAGCAAATGTTTGGAACTTAGGTGCCCTGATGTAATTTTAAAACCTGAGATTCTAGAGTTTAAACACATGCTGGAAAAGTCTCATCTTTAGTGGATGATAAGTTTTAGCTGTTGGATAAGTCTTGGCACAGTTCATCTATTTTTAGGCAATCTGCAAAACTTTTGAACTCTTGTTTTTAAATTTAGAGTAAAGTTAATCTGAATGTTTTCGGAGGTTTAATCCTGTCTCCTGTAGCATATCTGAATTGAACACCTTAGTAGAAATACATAGGAGATTATCCTTGTTGCAAAGTGTTTACTGAGCACAGAACCAKGCAGAAAACAGTAAGGGAAGTGGAGCAGCCTGTTCAGGTATTCCTGCATCTAATTTCAAGTCTTAACATAATAGTTCATGATTTGTCATTTATTTAAAGTRCTGATACTAACAGACTTGGCRTTATTAAGACCCYACCAAATAGGARCAGCCACTGTTGATCYGTGCTACAAATTTCTATTTCAACTSATTTATGAYTGAGTTTTTGAAATTTATATACTAGATGGTAATTTTTTCTTCTTTTAGGGTTTTTGACTAATTAGCTCATTTGTGTTTCCTAATGTGCTAGTTGCAGAATGAATATTTTAATCTGCTGACGCACTGRACACATATATATTATAACTGGTCTTTTGTTTTGTTTGTATTGTTGTCAATCAACTCATTTGGTGATAGAACTGAGAAGTGCAACTACCTGCAAATCTATTTAAATTATACCTTTTGGCCCTGCTCAAAATTATTCACTTTCCAATGATACAGTATTTCCATAGGCACCAGTGTGATATTGTGGACGGTCCTGATCTTTAAGATAGGGCACCATGAAATGTGACAGGTATGAGAAGATCCTTSTTCAGCTGTGTTGCTGTGGAGAGATTTCAGTACCATTGCAAAATGGCGTGCTGAAATCTTTAATGCTGCTTATCTCGCTACTTGCCCTGTGTTTGACCGAATAATATGTGAATGTCACAGTTATTCCAAGATCTCRTATTTTTTCTGAACTGCAAACAGATAATATTTCCTAGAGAAAATTCAGTTAGCTTTCTAAAGCATTGTGAATTGAATGGCCCAGTGCTACAGTTTGTAGTGTCACTATGATTGGAAGGCTTTATTTCTGCTGTGGTTGTAATACATACCTACAATCCTGTGAAGGCCATGCTTTACCTTTGAGAATGTCTTCTRTAGTCAATGATACAAGAAGAGCTTTCTCTGTCTCTTACATGCTATGTTCTCAGTTATTTAGTGCTGCTTGGTGTTCAGTAACATGTGAAAGGGAATGCTTGATTAAGTTCTATTTTCAACTGGCTTGTTATTTCCTGTACTCAAGGTACTGGCTGTGGATATCAAGATTTTTTTAAGGTTATCGGTTGTGTAGTATTGGCTATTTACAAACAGTGTATATAAACTGTTTCCTTCAGGTAAATAAGTTTCCCTCAGGTGATATTTTAATTTGAAGGGGGAAACGATGCATGGTCAATGATATGTTAGCAATATTAAAAAATCACAGAGTATTTAGGTGATCAGTACAATCCCTTATGACAAATGAAATGAGGATTGCTATGGTGGAAGAAGAAACACTGGTGTCAAGTTGTTGCTCAAAAATATGTTACCAGTAATTTAATAATTTTGCCAGCATGAGTTGTTTGAGGCTAGGAGATAGTCATCACAGTTTTTGTGTCCAAAAGCAATTTAGAAGCATATTTGATATCCCACCATCTTTTCAATTAAGGGAATATAAACCTAAAAAAAACACCCAAACCCCAGCAAATATAGAGAAGAAGAGAGATGATGGGACACTGGAGAGAGGTTAAGCTTTGTGAAGTTAGAACTACTAAGTATGTGTATCTAACGTTAGATATCTACATCCACAGAGGCATTCCAAGAAGATTGTATGGGGTATTTTAGAGATCCTAAGCTGCTATGGTTCCAATGACTGAATGAATTATATACTTTTTCACAAATGTGTTCATAATCCACAGCTTCATTCCCATCTAAGAGTATGTGAATGCCAGATACATTAGTTCAAAGGCCTTTGCTTTCTAAAATATCAGAGGGAAAATCAATAAAGAACTAATACATGTGCTACTGTCTATGACTTTTCTGTCAGTTGGTGGGTTGTACTAATCTGTAGCAGATTTCAAAGCCCATAGGCATGTTTTAAATCTTCTGTAGGCTGAAGTTTGCAGTTCAATTCTAACAGTATAGAAATGTTTTATTTTCTAAAGAAGGTATCTCTTTCCACAGACTTACAGGGCATTAAAAATTCTTCTTGATTTTGGGGGTCCAGACAGTATGCACAGTGAAGTAAAAYAAAAATTTCTAACTAAGTGACTCACTTGATTAGCCAATCTTGTGTGTGTAATGCAGAATTGTGATATTGTTACAAAGTGACTCTCCTATAACCTTCCCACCAAACATAATCATGCTGTTACTGTTTACTCTGACAGCAGCTTCTTTCCATCCAAGAAGCTCAGCAAATTTCACAACCWTTAAACCTCCCAATGAAATAGTTAAATGTCATTATCTCATTTTCTAGATGAGGCATATAGAAATTAATGGCTTGTAGCATCATACAGGAAATTTGTGACAGAGCAAGGAATAGATGGCAGTTCCTCCAGCTCTCATGCCTATTTTTATTTACAAAATTATTCCTTTTGTCCTCAAATAAAAGGCAGTCCTAGTTTGGAGCAGCACTATAAATGAATAGACTGAAAAGCTCARTTATTGAATAATTTAAATAAAAGTACCAAGAGCACCTCTGCTACTTTTCTAGCAACATGATGGAAGAAMAGTGCTATAATTCMCATAAGATTGCTTTTAAGTAGMAACACATTAAAATGCAAGAAATCTAGATCTCAGTTTGAAGAAGRTGAGGGAGGGGAAGGAGGATCTAGKGGTATGGAGCACCAGAAATGTAGTATGATCAGCATAGAAGAAATTATTCTGGTTGGTCTGGTCTCACGCCTTAAATATGCTGATTCATCACTGGGCTTTTTGATTTGACTGTGRCTGAATCTCAGTATTTCTGTTTAAACTGAGAAAAAAAAAAAGCAGTGTTAACTGTCTGGGTCTCACATAAGGYTCACTTAAGTTTCTCACACCTAAAGAAATCAACCAAATTAAGTCCACTAACTCTTCTGACACACAAACACAAGGAAATAAYAATACATGAAATGCATCATGTAGGTGCTTACACATAAAACACATCAGAGATTTTTTTTTGGAAAGTAACTGTAAAAGTGAAATACTTTAGGATGTGTCTTCTAATTTTTTCACTTATTCTTGCTATTTTTTTACTATATGCACTTAGATACTCCCATCTGTAATGTAACACTGTCTATACAGGAAGTATTATGCTATCTATATGTGTGTGTGTGTGTGTGTGTGTGTGTGTGTGTGTGTGTGTGTGTGTGTATAAACACATTGTATGGCATGAATTTATGAAATTTTGAGCCAAATTATGTTGCATAGGAAAGGATGATGGGCAGTTTTAAGTGCAGGAGTAGAAATTGAAAGGTTTGTGTCCTGAGAGAAATATGTAYGAACCTTTGAAAATAAGTACTGYATGTATTTATTATATGAATAWTACCCTACCCACCTACTTAGRTTCAAATTAAAGGAGTCCATTAGGWGGAATTTCTGTCAGAGCTGAAAATTAAGTAAAATCCTATAGATAATCAGAAATCCTAATAAAAAAGTAAGAATTCTGGGGATCAAACTCAGCCTGACTCTGACCTGGGCTGATGAAGTTTCTTCTTTCAGTCAAGGTTAGGGTGGAAGTTGATACTTWTGATATCTTAGAGATGCTGGCCTAYGCAGAGAAAGGGGTTGAGTGAACTTTTCAGGGAGTGTCACTGAGTGCTGACAGGGACTGACGCATACCATGAGTGGCAGCAGACTTTCTATATGACCTTGGCCGAGTCACTTAATCCTTCTGTGACTTGGTTTCCTCATCTGCASAATTAGGTATAAACATTAATACTTCCCGGCCTCACAGGGAGCTGTGGGGATTACTTCATTATTGTTTGCAAGGTGTGTTCAAAGACAAACAGGAAAAATGCTGTGGAAGTTATTAYTTGTTTTTGGAAACCTGTACAATATCAAATGCTTTGTTGATCATGTCCTGGAAAATATATTTCTTGGGAATCTAATATTATTGGAAACCACTTAAGCCCATCATACCCTCCTTCTTTCCTCTGCTTCCTTTCTGCTCTCAGGTAGTTGTGCACATGTAGTTAGACAAAATTAGACAACCTTTCTTCCAATAAAAAGGTATGCCTCTTTCTAGGATGACTGCTTTTTGGCTTCTGTAGATGATGAACCTGGGACTCCCCAAATCTACAGTCACGTTCTCTTACCTAGGAGCAAACTGTACAGATTGACATAGATAAGTTATCTACTTCCTTTAGTCACACTTTTGAAGGAGTGAACAGCAAGTGTTTAAAGTTGATTTTGAATCCAARGGAAAGTCCACTAGGAAGGGCATCTCCCTCTTGGCCTGAGAGATTGAAATAAACTCTTGTAAGCTGCCTTGTTTGATCGCACTTYAGCGCGGGTCTCATGGGTATCTGTTACAGACATGTAATGATGTGTCTCTCAAATTAGCAAAAATTCAGTTAGCCTAAGCAGCCAAAAATTTTAAATGATTGAGAGTACATCAGCGACGTTTACACTAGCCAGTTATGTGTTCCATATCCATGCTGGTTTTGACCCAGTACTTTKGGATTGGCAAAAACTCTAAAGCTGAACTTACACATCTGAACCCCAGCTGCTCCCTCACGGGTGGGCCATACATGCATACATGTGCACTGCTTTAACTCTACTGTGCGAGAGAATTCTCTGGGCCACAGGGGCTTAGAAATAGCATGTAAACATATTTCAACTATACTTGAAATATCTGGACCTATAAATACAAATTACAATCAAAGAGAATTTTTCAGTAATACCAGGTGGTGATGCATGCAAGAGAGACCCTTCATCTTCTCTGAGACTATGAAAACCGTGACTTTTGATTGTTAATATTACGGCTYCAGTTTTCTTGTGGACTGCGTATCTTGGTAGCAGGATCCTTCTGCTATCATGTCTTCCATTCCACTAACAGGTGTTTAGGTATATTTCAATCTGAATATAGTGTCTGATAAATCTCTAACAAATGGTACTCACCGTGGCTTAAATGAAGTATTGCATATGCTTGCAGACACACCCAAGCACTCACCTTAAAAGCACACAGGGACAATACTACTTGTTAGCTTGCACAATGCATGAGATAAGGTGATGCAATGTTCATATTTCATTGCTCTTGTATGTGCTGTTCGTGTCAGGTGTTTCTCCTGCAGCACGTAAGTGCCAGGCATTGATCAGCTCTGCAGTCCTGTTCACCCTCATCTCTACTGTGGTAAAAGGTTTGGTAGAAGTAATCCATTTGATCACTCCCTTTTTACTCTTAAGCAGTCAAGTCATATCCTTTTTTTTGCTTATTAATTCTCATGTAAGGCTCCCAATGACATCACCTATCCAGAACTTTTGCGGTGTGAACCATTTTGTTATTTATAGAGTTACTTATTTCTTATACTAAACATTGGCAGGGTTTTGGACAGGAAAATCAGACAGGAAGGGTGCTAAGATGAGCAAAGACAAGAAGTTAAAGACAACAAAGAGTTGAGATTTTTTAATACATAGGAAAGGATTATTTTATTTTTTTTTTCCCAGAAAAATATGGTGACCTGAATTATCAGAAAGTTACATGTTTATCAAGAAGACATTTAACGTATTTTCTTAAAAGTGCAAAATATACTATGTAAATTTTAGTTGGCTTTTACAATGTATTTTTAGTGTAATATTATTTTTCTGAAGAATARCRCTAWATTTATAGCTAGAGGAATATGTAAYRTTACTGTAAGACATGTTGGTGTATTTTTAAGAAGGGAACCTATTTATTGAGCATAGGAAACAAAATGCACCTTCAAAAATAAAAAATGTTGCAGTACTTAAAGTCCTTGGAAACGAGATGTAAATAT
Organism: Malurus melanocephalus; assembly: GCF_030028575.1. Lineage (NCBI taxonomy): Eukaryota > Metazoa > Chordata > Aves > Passeriformes > Maluridae > Malurus > Malurus melanocephalus. Next base: position 3,527,633 of record NW_026623269.1, on the reverse strand, counting down.
TGACATGCTTCTATAAGGCAGAAGATATGATGTTTCTACAGGAAGACTACATAAATCTATCTTTTCATTTAATCATTATTATACAATTCACATAGCTATTAAGAATTCTTGCATTAAATTTAGACTAGAATGTTCTTCAAAATATCTTCAGATGAGTACTTTGGGGTTATACACAGAAAGTATGCTGGACAATTGCAGCAATGATAATATCCTCTTATAGCACTAATACTGTATGCTGGGAAAGCCACTTTCATTTGGAGATGAAATGTGGGATATTACAGCAATTTCTAATATTGTCAAAATAAATGTGAAGAGAGCAAATTTTATTTCTGTCTTTTGTAGTGATTACTCTTGGCCTTCCCTGTTTAAACAAGGAAGAAACAAAGAAAAKGAGAGGAACAGCTTGGGAAGACACCTGGCACTTAAGAGGAGTCAAGGATGTTCAGAAATAATTGTGGGTTTTTTCAGAATTATGAAAAACATTTCTTGGAAGAAATGCAATTTCTTTCCCCCTCTCCACTCACTTTTACTCTTCCATAGAGTTAGTTTGGACTACTTAAGAAAATAGGCACATTTTTATAAATTCAGCTCTTCAGATCCATAAGACCACTTGTTATACACATTTTCTCTGAAATAATTTTGGAGTGGCCAGATAGACCATTCATTGTATCCAGCACATGTGAGGTATCTGAGCAAACAGTTTGTCAATTCTCCTGGACAGTCCAAGACTCAGTGGTGTATCGATATTGCATATTGGAAACATAAGAGCAGTTAGATAAGGATAGCAGACCCTGAAGAAAATAACTTCACCTATTTTACCATGTTATTTATATATGTATGTTGCCATTAGCTGMAGTTTTGTTAGGCTTTCTAGCATTTCAAGTTGCAGTGTAAACTGCCAGATTAAGATCTTTGGCTCAGATGTTGCAGAGAGAAAACAGAAAGCTGCTGAGGGTAACGAAGGTGGTTGGAGATCTTGATGTCAGTGAGGAAGAAGAACGTAGGCTGCTTAGTCTGATTTGACTTAAACAACTTTTAGTAGAAACAAAATAGTTCTAGAAAACTCTGCCAGGATTTGCAGTCCTTTAGTCAAGAAGACAGTCTTTTGCTTAGGTGAGTAGGTGGCTTCCCCCTTGGCCATCATGTGCCCTTTACAATTTTCACCTACTGCCTGATAGGCAGCCCCTTCCTTTCAGTGTTCTAGACTCTGGCCTCTGCCGTTTTATCCCTAAAAGAAATTGGCCCAGTGTTGGTGGCACAAATCTAATGTGATTATTTTAAATAAAGACCAGCTAAATCTGTATGGGGTAAGATACAATCAGAGATTGTAAAAAAAAAAAAAAAAACGGCTAATATTCCCACGGGAATTTGCATTGAAGTCATTCCAAGCACCAGGGAATTCCATGTGCACGTAGTGTTCCATGCACAGCATAGTGTTGATCTGCACAAGAGTTTCAGTACATAGCAAACTTTGTAATCATGGTTTCACTAGAGTTGTGAGTTTACTATGTGTTCAGCTGGTATTTACATTATGATCTCAAAATTGTCCTTTCAAGTGTGTAGACCTGAAAAAGAATATTTTTTTTTTTTAACTGGCAGTTCTGGAGTACAGGTAAATTAATACTGAATCAGTGTCGTATGTTTGATTTAGTGGGAATACTGTTCCTTTGAAATAAACCACAAAGAGTGTGTTGTGTAAGAGGGACGCAGGTTTACAACTCTCACATTGTAAACTAATGGTCTAAGTCTTTACTGGCTTATTCAGAGTAGTATTTTATTAGTGCTACAGCCAACAAAAGCATATTGCTTGTCTTATCTATGCCTCTTTATAACCATATTACCGAGATTACAGCAATTCATTGCCTGACACTTGTCTATCTGAAGTCAAATCAAATATTCACTGCTGCTCGAAGTAGCCTGGAGAAATAGTTCTGATCCCTCTGGTTACYTCTCAGCATCTCCTCGCTGGTTGTGAGGGAGGTCTTGCATTATGCCTTTGCGAGATCCCATCTCTTTGGTTATGTGTTTCTGCTCTGAGGAGTTGTCATTCCTTTACTGTGTAATTTATTCRATGGTGTTACTGGTATGCTATGGCATTTGTGGTGTGCAGCATGATTTTTCATTGCTATTTATAACATTGGTATTAATGGTAAGTTTGGTGGTATAGTGAAAGAAAGATTATGATCTCTTCCCCAATGGATAGCAACAGATAGGAAATAATGTATTTCATAATGGAACAATGGAAATAAAATGCTACACGTTAATTAAAGGTGATTAACTGAAAGAGAATACAGTTATTTAAACATGCTGAATCTAAAAAATAGATAATATTCTTTAAATGCTGTCAGCATTTTGAATTTAGGTACCTTTTAAATGCACAAACATCAAGGAATTAAGAAAGGCTTCTGTGAGCACTCTTTGGTTAATGGTTTTCCTGGTATCATGGAATCATAGAATCACCAAATTCCCTGTTTAAAWAGTAATGCCTGACCTGTAAAGGTCCTTGAATGTGTCCAGAGGAGGKCAACAAAGCTGGTAAAAGGGCTGAAAGGAATGTCCTTTGAGGAGCTGCAAAGAATTTTGGGCTAGTCTARTTTGGAGAGAAGGAGGCTCAGGGGTGACCTCATTGYCCTCTACAACTTCCTAAGAGGAAGAGGGAGGTGCTGATCTCTTCTCCCTGGTGTCCAGTGATAGGATGTGTGGGAATGGTTCAAAGCTGTGCCARGGGAGGTTCAGACTGGACATTAGGAAGCATTTCTTTACTGAGAGGTTGCTCATGCACTARAATGGGTTTCCTAGAGAAGTGGTCAAAGCCCCAGGCTTCTCAGTATTTTAGAGACATATGGACAGGCATGGACTAGGCAAATAATTTTACATCCCACCCAACTGAAAATATTCTATCCTTTTGTATATGTCATTCAGCTTTTGGACTTCTCCCAGTCTCCAGTAGAGATCTTGTGAAAATGTTTCTGAAGAGTGAAAAAAAAATTAGTTTTGAGTGCAGGTCAGTTGCAATAACTTCAGATTCTYCCTGCAAGGTACATAAGAAGAAACAGTCTCATTAACTCTTTGCTCTGAAAAAAATGCTTGGAAGTATGACAAAGATTAGAATTTTCTATGTCTTTTCAATCTGTTAGAAAAAAGTAAAAAAGTGAAAAAGCAGCAGCAGAATACTCTGTGGTAACAGACTGRTACAGAATATTTACTGGAACGTCTCATGAAATATTAGTAAGGGGTTTTTGTATCGCATAATTCTGTAGATTTTGGTTGACATATTGGTTTAGGCTACCAGCTTTCAGAAGCCCTGCCTATGCCAGATGCCTCGATAAAGGTCAGAGGGGCGTGACTCACCTGTGGGGAGTGTGTTGTCACCACCAGCTCTGGGCAGGACAGTCCCACCTGTTGTGTCCCAATTTCCATGGCAGATGCATGGCTGGCCCGGATTGGCTGCGCTGGCTCCCGCCTCAGCAYGGATTGGCTGAGCCTTCCACCACCTCTGTCTCATCTTGCTGGCAAACTGGCACTGCCCGGCTGCAGCTCCTCCACACTGACCACAGAGGGACCGGAGGATGCCCACGCATCAGCACTTGGTCAATAAGGTGTGTTGTTGGGGATGTGGTGGACAGGTGCACTCTAACTGGTGATAYTGATTCTCACAGCCTAAAGAATAAGTCTGTGGCTCATCAGCAGTGTCCAGGAGAAGGAGAAAAATACAAAGAATGGGATTAGAAAGGGGTATACAGGAATTAGTCTTAAACTGTTGACAGGATGTTGCAAGGACTGTGTTTTTCAAATTACAGAAAGGTATTTATCATATTCATTAAATCTTCTACATTTACAAGCTTTTCAAACAACTTTTGTCTCTATTCAGAAGTTTGCCCAAGGCTTTGGAGGAGCAAACCACYAAAGTGTCTCTTCCTCAGTCCAGCAGACTTTGAATGCAGTAGCTAACTAGCATTCAGGAAATTAATTGCTGGCCTGAAGTTGTATTAGGCTGAATATGGAAGAGGATTCCTAAGGTAGCAGTTCAGGTGTTGGAAAGATGTGGGTCATGTGGACTCATAGCAAGAAACGTTTGAATCTGTGATAAAAAATTAATTAGAATTTTTCCATCAGATAAAGGAACTGAGGATAWAAGTTTTCATAACAATAGCCAATTAGAAGTTTTCAAATAATATTTATTTGCCAAAATTMCCTATGTTTCTATTTTATAAATATTTACCTGTTGTTTCTTAACATTTTTCATGGAGAAAATGTAAAATTTGTGGTGCAAGGTAACATGATTATATTGAGTACATATTGGAACTTAGAGTCCAGGGAAGATTTCTGCCTCAAGTCTGGACTTGAATTTTTTAAAGATGCTAATATTTCTCTTTCACATCTAAAATTTACTTCCAAAGATGGCATGACACTCTTAGAACACCTTTTGAACTGTTAAATCAGAGAGCTGATGCAAAGAGAAGGAATCTCAGCCATGTGTCAACTTGTTGGACTTGTGTTTCTGGCTCTTTCATAGACAGAAAAAGAGGAAAGATTTCAGASTGATTTTCTTTCATAGCACTTTGAAATGGAACATCTAATTAGAAAAAAAAATTTTTTTCCACCTCTCAATGAGTCAGACAAAGATTTCAACAACACATAGAATKGTTCATATTAAATCACTGTTTACCACATCTATCGATATAATAGCACCCACATGCTGTATTTAAAACTTAATTAGGGGTGGGCCACGTCAAAATCGTCACAAGAGATTGGATAACCGCACCCAGTGTGCTGATACCAAAACATGATGCTTACCGGGATCCCATTTAAGTGACACTTTGATGAGGCTTTAGAGAGGTACAGTCTTCATCCGCTTTAAAGACATGATAACTTGCATGTATCGCTTTCCTGGTTGCTGCACTGACTAGTTGTRACACCATGCAAACCTTCATCATCTTCCTTGGAAATCTTTCAACACTTCACAGTCAYCTGTTTTATTATTTGTTGACTCAGTGGCTTTTTAAAAGTTGTTGAACTTCAGAGTTAAGTACACAGGTGTTTGGAACTGTGGAGTTTTCCCCTGCTTCCAGATGCTTCTGTTACTTATTCCATTAGCATATATAAAACCAAATGGTCTTACACATTCACGCATGAATCAAGATACATGACCAGATGGTACAAATTGAACTCTCRCATTGTGTTTGAAATGCTTTAGAAAAATCTCAAGTAAATATGTCCATTCTTCCTTTTACAGTCTGTTGTGTCACACAAGGCAATCCTGTAGCAGACAGCATGTAAAATAGCATTATTAAATACTTCTTGAGATTCAACTGTTGTATCAGCATTTTTGCAGCTGGAACAGCAAGTTGTTCATAAGATGTAATGRCTTCTGAAATTATGTAGTGCCATGGCTGCATGTTTGGGCTTTGAACATGGGCGGTAAAATCTGGTACTAAACACCTGAAAATACTCTTGGGAAATGTTTCCTTTCTTTCTTGGAAACAGTTTGTCATCAATGTCAGTACTGCAAGTAAATTATAAAGAAAATGTATTTTCTCTTAATGAAAAAGTCCTTGAAGYCTGGACTTCAGTCTGGCCTCTTAGTATTTTTTTGTGAATTTSTGTACTGGGTATAGTTTATTCTTAACTCATAAATAGCATGCCGTAGCAATTTGTATTTTTTAATTGTTTAGAAGTTCCAGAGCACTTTGCAGAAGTCTTTTTGTTGAGTCCTTGAGGAAGCAAATATCTTGAAAACCTGTAATTGTTCTCCAGGGCATTTAACTGGMTTTCTTGACTGTCCCTTGGAAGTGAGAGTAGGGAGAGCAGTCAAAAGAGAGCCTGCTATTCATGGTTATGTCTACAGTTTCAGAGAGTAAGGATTGCATCTTAGTTCTGGAATAMCCAGGGAGCTGAGCTTAATCTGCCAGTGCAATAATAAGGAAATCTCTTTAAAGACTTTTCTAGTTCAAAGGTGTAATTCAGCAGACACAGTTGTTAGTGGATTGCTGACATGTAACGTGAAAATTTAAACTTCCATTAATAATTCAGTATTTTTAAATTATAATATTTGTGCCTATTATTGCACCTTTCTGCCAGTGTACATAAGTATTTTATTTTAATTTTTGTTATTCAAAACAATAGCTTTCTCGGCTTGCTTTGTTTCAGATATTTGTCAAAATGGCAACTACTTAAAAGAATTTACTATGAACTGTATTGTCTTTTTGTTCCACAGATGGGGAGACACTCCTGCTTTGTTGTTTTGTTCTGTGGGATATTCTTGCCTGGAATTCTTGGTTTTCCACAGACAAACTCCTCAATTGATTGTGATTCTCTGTTACCAAACTATGAAGCTGAACCACAGACATCTGCACCACCATATATTATTGCTGTATCTTTTGATAACTTTGAGCCWGGAAATGAAGTCCAAGGTAAATAATCTGAATGACATAAAATCTTTGTCTTTCAGACATTAGAAGACACGTCTGTGTCTTCAGAATTACCAGTCTTTGTAAAATTGCCCTACTTCCCTCTCAGTCTAAATAATATAATTTTTAGCTTCACTCTGGTTCATGTATACCTGAGATTTTTTTTTTTTTTAATGTTTTCATATCTGTATATACATACTTGTTTAACTGGAAATGCATTCTGTTTTTTTTCTTTTCTCTATCTAATAAATAGATCTTAACTTTATGGTGTAATTTTTGTGGCAGAATTTTAATTAAGTGGGACAGCTGGCCAAAATGGACTAATAATTAGTTGCTCTTCAACTTTGTATTTGAGTATCTGCTGTTGAATCAGTCCTCTGCAATACAAAGGGATCCTATTCATTAGTCCTTCACATGCTGTCATCTTACAGGAAAATAAAAAATCAGGACGCAGTATGAGACAAGAGTGAGACATTTTGAGTCATCCTTCTAAGAGCTGCATCCCAGATTTTATCAAATTGCAGGACGTGGAGCTATTGTGATTTAAACCACCTTTTTATCTTCCTAATCCCAAATTGCTCTCTGGATGGAGCACCTTAACAGCCTTGTTTCTCCACACTATGATGTCATCTCATGGTGCTGTCACACTGTGAATGCTTCTTTTTCTAGCCAATCATTCTAGAAGCATGGAAATAGAATAGAGTTGTGACCTGTCACATGTCTGCTGGATCTCAGTAGCTGAAAAAGAGCATTATTCACTAAGTAGGTTCTCTCTAGCTGGGATTCTGTTTTGCTTTAACCTGGTAGCATAGATGTACTTCCACAGAGGGTGACATATAGGGAGAAGAGTGGAGAAGCTTAGAGTCCAATTATTGCTGCCATTCTTGGAAACCTTCAAGAATGGGAGGGCTCTTTAAATACTGATACTATTTTTAAAGTACTATTGACATAAAAATGACAGATGGATTTAAGTATATGTAGACTGTTCTGCGAGGTTAAATGAGATTTACCATGACAAAAATATTGAATCCCTTTGTCCCTTTCTTTTTTTTTTCCTAACCATGCCTATTTTTAACACTACTTTTCTCGTGCTTCAAATTGTAAGCACCCWCATCTCGGGGACCTGCATTAGGTCCCCTTCCACTGAGTATATTGCAGTTTCACTGTCACATACCATGTGCCAACTCCTATAGTTCATCTCTGTTGCATTTAGCCCTGCATTCAAGGGCTCCATGTAATTAGTCCTGGGAGACCTGGGGAAAATTAGTGAATTAGCACTGAAAGTTGATGACAAATTGGAAGTCTAATTGTGCAGGTGTTTGGAAATGCTAAATTATTAAGGTAGATTGGTCTTTGCCTTGACTTCTGTGTCATTTCCTGTTCATCCGCTCCTGTTTTTAATGATGACATATATCTCTTTTCATAAACCATTCTGATTTTTTTTTTGTCGAAGGTCTAGTAATGGAATTAGCAGAGAAAAGTTAAAATAGAACAGAACAAATTTGATTCTGACTTTCGAAATTTAATTTCAGTTTGGATACACACAAAGCATGAAACTATCTTCCATATTTTTCTGAGGTCCTTTAGTAACAAAATTTGAGTAATATTGAGTATCTCATATAATTATTAATTTTTCATGTTTAATTTAGAATATGGAAGCCAAACTGTAGTTTCTCTTTCCTGTTGTAATACATTAAAAATGTGTTTCTGCATTTCAACCTTACGCAAYAGCTAATCTTTTCTTATAAAACAGAGGTAGAAAGAAATGCAGTTCTCTTTCTCTTGTAGCAATTTTCATTTTGTAGGCCTTATTAGACAGAAAATAAATAACCTTTTGCTCAACAATGTCACTTGGTAGAGCAGAATGTATTTTAAAATTGTCAGAAAATCATAAATTTCRTGTTACTTTACATAGATGAGCCTTTCCAATTTTTTTCCCTTTCCTTTATTTTTGTTCTCCTTATAATTAAGAAAAGCATTTAAAACATTTTTTTAGAATTGTACAAGGCTTAAAGTATTTTTCCATAAAGAGTCTTCTGCCTTGGAGTGAAGCAAATTAGATGGTAAAAATTTAGGTGCTTTTGTCTGTTTGTGAAACTCACGTTTCTCAAAATGTCTATTTTCACAGTGACTCTAGAAGCACTTGGAGATGCTGGATTTAAAGGATTTAATCTACAAGCTCGAGAAATAGATGGAGATGTTCCTATTGGTACTTTTAAAATTACAGATCCAAACACTAAAGGCTTGGAATGTCATAACATGACGGTATGTGTTCACTCTTTGGACTACTTACTGAAGTTTGGGTTTCTTTTCAATAATAGAAGTAGGGATAATTTTTCATATAGAAAAGCTGTTTCATCAATAAAGTTTAAAAAGTTAGGCTTTCTCAAGAACTACATCTACCCTTTATATTGTGATATGAACCTAATCTAGAAATTCCCTGGCTCTTTTTAGGAAGACATCTGTCTACTACAACTCCTGTTGTAGTGGAGATATTTCCAATAATAATATAGGTGAAAGTCACCTTGGCATCTTATGTAATTATATGTATTTATTTTAAATTGCAGAATTCAGCAGTAAGTCATGCAAATTCAGACGTGAAACAGAAAGTTACAACAACATGGATTGCTCCACCTGATGCTGGAGAGCTTCAATTTATGTAAATAGTTGTTTTTCAATATTTTTGTTTGCCTTGAAATTTTATTTCTGTGTTGACAGGGACCTGTGTTGATGTTTATAATATTGTTGTCTTGTCATCACCACTGTTTTTTTCACAGTTTGCCATAACTTCCCACTATATTCATTAATCTCAGCATCTGTTTTATTTATCTTCAAAATTATGTGGCATAATACAAGTGACTATAATGAAAACTATTCTGTGAAACTTGTAGTGTATACACTTAGAACCAAAACAGGGTGGATATTCTTGGCTGGGGGCAAAGGGGGAGGAATGTTTATTAGTATTTTAAATTGAAATATTTTGATGGAAAAATAATTATTATTTTGTTTTCTTTCTAGTGCAACTGTTGTTCAAAATCTAGAGAATTTTTGGGTTGGAATTCAAAGCAAAACTCTCACACCTACGCATTCAGAGTCAGTTAATGGGACAGGAAAAAGTAAAAGGAAGGTATGTTATGAGTGTATTTGAATGCTGGAAATTAATACAGAAATTAAAGTATCTTTGGCTTGATACAAGGCATACATTTGTTGTCATTTACTTTTAGCCAAGATGGCCAAAATAATTAGATGTTTTCAGTAATTTTAATTGAACTGGCTAATCCTCTTACTAAAATGGTGGAAAAATAAAGTAAATATGATTTTTCTCCCACAGAAATAATGAAAGTAATAATCTAGTTATCAAAACAATCCNAAAATTGGCTATAAGGAGAACTGTACTTTACTTCTGATGTACAGTACTGTTCTTAACTGCTGTCCAGCCCCTGGGAGCTGCAGCTTTGTAGCATATTCTTGAATGGAGTTGGTAAAATTTTTTTGCCAAGAATTATGCTTAYATGAAGCATATTAAATATGATTGGCAGCTTAAATAAAGAAACTCTACTAAAATCTTCTATTGGACGGTAGCAGCACTGATTTTTGTGAACTTGTGATCTAACCAAGAGTGAATACCTGTCTTTAGTCTCTCACTTCACCATATGTATTTCCTGTTTCCTATAACAAACTGGCTTTTTTTTTTCAGTAAATAATCTGGAAATGCTTTCTCTTTTTTTTTCTTTCCCCACAGATTATGATAGAATTAGAATGTAACAAGGTAAGAGCAATTTTTTTCAATTTCCCAATTTTCAGTTACCTCAGTTATAGAATTCTTGTCCTAGTCATGTCCAMTTATTTCATGCTTGTAGAATAAAGATTGCATTGTGCCATTCAWATTACTTTCCTTGCAAGATCTGACTTATGCTTTCATTTTCTTATTCAGTTTTGAAGGTATTATTATTTTTAATTAGGTAACATCAGTTCTCAGATGAGATTGTTAAAATGTGTAATATATTGTCAGCAATTACATGTTTGATTTCCTTGCTTGGACCATCAATGTGAATTCAGTTGAATTCCTGTTTAGAGTAATTTGGTGTTTTTACACTGTCAATAAACAGTAACTGGAACTTGTACTTTCTTGCAGCGTGGAGGGACTTACTCAACAGGCCGATGCATCATGGTGAATATTCTTTATCCAAAGACATTAACATGCTGCTAACTGCCTGAGATCTCACAGCCTAGACATGTCTTCATTCCCCTTGTCACTCAGTTTAATTTTCTTTTTGACAGTTTATCTTTGTTGATTGAAAATTCAAAACTGTCTAAATGGYTGTCAGCCCTGTTACCATTTCCTCCTCCAGCTCCTCTCTAGCTAATCTCAAGTAGCTTTATAATAGAAGTTTTCTTTTTTCTGTCTTCACTTTTTATTCTTTCTGTTCAAGATCACTTCTTTCAACAGCTCTGATACTTGCTTTTTTTAAAATCATAATCTAGGTATAAAATAGAGCTATTTAATTTTTTTCCTMTGAAAACTGTCACTTGCATCTGAGTGAAGAAGCCTCTTTTTCTTGTTTGCTTCTTTACAGCAAATATGCTAATGATTACATAGTCATATCAGGAAAAGCTTTCATCTACTTTTAATGATTGTGACAGTGTAGGTTTCCTCCTTAATGATGGACRTCAAGGCTATGAGGTCAGATAAAAAAGGATGCAAGCAGCAGAATTATAATTATTATAATTGTTATAATTATTTATAACAGCTAGATTGGTACAATTTTGATTATTTGTCTTAAAAGATCTCTGAAATTATTTTAATAGTATCAGCTTGCGGAATGAGGTCATGGAAATCTCCTTTGTGTGTTCTTCCTTTCTCCACCAAGTACAACTTTCTTTCCTAAAATCACTTATATAAAAATATTTTTTCAGCAAAATAGTAAAAACTCTCCTGTTTTCTTTACAGGCTGGACCTTCCGGTTCCTCTCAAAGCAGCTATTCAGGCAGTCAGGTATGAGTCCTAAATTCCAGCATTTTTATGTTTTCCTTCAGTAACCTTGAATGACTACAATTGTGTAATTACAGAATACTGAGGTGATTTAATACTGTACTGAAGTATCTTCTCTGCTAGTTAACCCAGATAGCAGTTATTCATCCAATAAACAGTACGTTCAGCACCTGGGTTATCTGGTAATATTCCATTTCTTCCATCTATACTATTTATAATGGAATTACCAGATACTGAGAAATATGAATTGCTTAGATAAATGCCAAAGACTGGTTTTCTTGTATTTTTAAAATTCATGRAACATATTCTTTTCTAAGAGTTGAGTTTCTCATCTTGTCATATAACTACTTGAAGTTGTTAGTTTTTTTTAGAAAATATGAGCCATTCAGTAAAATTTTGAAAGTTTTCATGACCAGTACAAAGTTGATGAATGCTATGTGAAATACAGATGATAGGTAATATCTCATACTAAATTAGAATTATTACAGGTAGTGCCMGTGAACTAGTAACCTCTTAACTTATCTGTTGCTTGCACACACCAGTATCAATTGTATAGCTTTTCATGCCATAAACAGCGTGGCACTGTTTTTTTTCTGTCTGCCCCATTTGGGTTTTTTTTATGGAAATAATTGACTTCTGTTTTTATTTCAGGGTGGAGTAGTATACACAATAAGCAAGAGTGGATGTGGCCCTGTGAGTACTATTTTTACATTTTCTTTTTTGAGCTCAGCATAACTCTGTAGTAACTCGTAGCAYTCAATAGCATTGTTTAATGAATGTTCATGCAGCAGACTCTGTTCCAAATAGAAAATAATTGTGAGAAATAACTGATTTCTTTTTTTTGTCTTAGGGAGGTGCTGCTGGTGCATATGGCCAACACGCCTGYGGAGATGTAAGCTGGTTATAGATGTTTTTACTGATTGGCTCCTACTATGCTTCTTAACTCATCTGCTTATTGCAAATTTCATTTGATTCTCCCCCGGAGAGCCATTGAAATCTTCATAAATATATTCAGAAAAATAGGGATACTTTGATAAATTATTCTCAGATTAAAACCCAAAATTAAAAGGTGTTATTTTGCCAGTTCCCTGAAACCTAATCATTTATGTTATAAGGTATATATGTATATTTAGGTGATACATATCATCTGTTAGAAACTCTTAATTTGTTACCCTTCTAAAATGTCAGAATTCTTACTGTGTAATGCTTTTCTATCAATTAAAACAATTGTCTTTGGATATTGCATATTGTACAATATTATTTGGAGGTTTTTRCAATCTTTGCATATTAATTCTTTGGTAGAGAAATTTAGAAGAGAAATTGCTATTGCTCATTTGTTTCATTTTCACTTGAAAACAGATTTATAATTAGAAAATTATTGTATATATAAGTACCTTATCTATGGTTTTTTTTCAGAGTTCATCCATATCCACCAGTGGTCTTACTTATGGCCAGGTAACTGTGTTTTCTAACATGTTTTTAGCTTCCTAAGGTATTCCAAAGCTAAGCAGTTATGCCCAACCTTTACTGAACAATAATTAAGTTTGTGGAAGGGGTTCAAGGCAAATTGTCTTCAAATGTTTTAGTAGTGATCACATCTGGAAATAACTTCTGTAAATGGGTTAAATATTTTGTGTATGCTGCTATCTCCATTTTGTTAGAAGTTGCGTTTATTTTGCCCCAAAAATTAATAATTATTCTATAAATGGACACAAGTTACTTTCATTAAGGTTTTACAAGAGTCAGTGCTTTCTTTGGTGTTTACTAAGAATTAAAAGTACTTTTTGTGACTTCTCACATTATTTTATGCTTCATTTAAATAATTTATCTGTTATTACATATCCCAGTTTTTCCAGATTCTATTCGAATGGCAGGTTTTTTAGTTTTGAGAAGATGTGTTCTGGAGCTTGTGTTGTTTTTTATGAAAGTAGAAGATCTTAATCATTTTTTCTATCAACAGATTATTTTTACTACATAGAAATTTCCAATTTGAAGTTAGATGAAAGATTTACAGGTTTTATTCAGTGTTCTGTAAAATTAGCAAAATAATTGGGCTTTTAGAAAAAAAAAATTAAACTAGCTGATTTTTTTTCAATTGTTACTTATTAACTGCCAATATATTCATATTTTTGTCCAGACTCTTATTTTGTTTGGTACTTCAGGRGTATCATGGTAGCTATAATATTCTTGTGAAGAATAGCACTATAGTTAATTTGCCACAACCAAATCAACAGATGCATTCTATATTCTTTACAGTCTGTTCCTTCAAGCAGTTCAGATTCCAATAAGAAGGTAAGCACCCTTTTTCAAAGGGAGAAAATTCTTACAGATATAACTTGGTAGGACTCCTTTTAGTTCAGTTAAGACTTTTCAAGCTTTTAACCCAGATTGATTCATATGATTTCATTTGGTTTGGTTCTTAGAGGCGGGAAGAGCTTCTAATAAGAAAATATTAACACCTAAGCAGAAGATACAACTATTGCATTTGGATTAATTTATTTTTAATGAGCTCAATATAAAGTTTCGGTTTTACCATAATATTGAATAAAGGCAAAAATGAATTGAACTTCTAGTTTGGGGTGGGAAGTTGAAGATCAAAAAGGACACACARTACAGGCCAGTGGATATGGTACCAGACACGAAATCCTGCTTCTGCTTCTATAGCTGAGGCATTGTGTGGATAGGGGCAAGTCTTTTATCTTCTTATACTCTTGTGTAAACTGTGTATACATACATATCATTCTTAGCTTGGTAACGTGCATTAAATTTTTTTATTAAAATACACTTTTATAAAAGTGATCTTTCATAGCATGATTATCAGAGTTTGTAAATTTACAGATTTTAATATTCTTCATTTTTATAACATATTTAACAATTTAAATAATCTCTGTGGTGAGTAAACAGCTTCCTCTGGTTTCTCTATAGGTAGTGGTCGTTGCCAACAGCAACCCTTTTCCACCTGTGGTAAGCAGTTTTTCTGTACAATGCACGTTTTCTCTACTAATAATTTTGACTCAAAAAGCTTTCAAATATCTACATTTCTAATTTTTTAGAAATATTCCTGGAGACAATTCTTTGGCCGGCAGGAATTACCCTGTATGTTACTTACCTTCCAGGAAAGCCTGTTGTAACAGGTTCAATCTCATAGTTCYGTGATTGCTGTTAGTACTTACAGAGACAATGGATTAGCTGCAGATCCAGGTCAATTTAGGTCTCAATTTATACAGTCTCAGTGGTCCTGAATAGTTTTGATTTTCTGTTTCTGTTGCAATTTTGTTTTGTAAATTCACTTCATTCTCATTTTTAAATTATTACATTTCCACTCTGCTTACTTGGAACTAAAAGTAAGTTTAGCCTTTGGGTGCTTAAAATGAGTTTTTATAATGTAATATTTTGTAGATGTTTAACTTCTAATAGAACATGTTGTTCTAACCTGAATGAAGGTAAAGATGCATTTATTCTATACCATCCTTTTTATGTAATTCTTTCACATTTCATTGTGTATTGCATCCTAAGTACAAGGGCTCCTTTTCCCTTTCTCTGCTGCAATATTCTGTTTGGGCTTGTGCAATAATTAAAGATTTTTCTGTTTCATTTGCAGCGTCACACCTTCCCTCAGGTAAGCATGCTTTTTTCTTRTGATTCCTATAGTATTATTACAGTTCTTATGGGAGCAAACCAGTTGTCTCAGGATGGTGTGTGTACCCTTTTACATTTGTCCTTCATACTCTAGAATTCAGCAGATAAATGACTGCATGAGGAAGTGGATTGATGTATGTCCAGTGCAGGTAAAGGAAATATGTCCAGTTCAGTCYAGTGAGAGGCTGGAGGGATGATGATGCCTTAGCTTCCCTCACCACATTTGGAAAAACTAAGCTGACTGCTAGTGCAGAAAGGTGGTGCACATAACCCGTGCTCCACTGCTCTCCACTGGAGACATAAATATACAAAATCACTTGGTAGGGTCAGTCTGCCTCCCCCAGCTTTCAGAGCTGAGAATAATCTACTTGAATATAAGGTGTTAAGAGTTGATACACAGTACATTACACATGTGACCTTTCCCTTTATTCTCACAACGTAAATAGTTCAACTTAGTATTTTCTGTTTAAGTGCATTGCCTTTAAACAAGTCAATTAAATGTGCTATATAATGGGGGTTTTGTTTCTGGATTTTTTTTCAGAGTTTGGGAAGTTCTGCTACGAGGATCATAGTACAGGTAGACATTTTTTTCAACATTATACTCGAGTTTTAAATGAAGCTTTGTCTTCCTAAACTAAATAATAATTCTTCTCTTAGGGAAATAAATGTGGATTATTTAGAGATATCTTAGATGTCCACCAACTACTGTGGTGGAGTAGGGCTTTTCTGTAACTACAGCAAAGGGGATATCTTAGCTGGTTGCTAATTGAAGACTATTGCAGCWGCTTTCTATGCTTAAAAATTTGAAAACTTATGTATGTACATTCCATAGTGCTTTCAAAATTGGCAAAATTTTACCATCTCAGTCTGCTCAGGAAGGAGGAGGGAATTCAAGAACTAAAGCTTGAATGTTACTCAAATATCAAATCTAAATTGCAACCTGCATGATTCCATTTTCATTTAAACAGTCTATTTTTTTTAACAGAAACACCCAGTTCAGAATTATGTTCTAAAATCCTGCTCTGGTGAACTCAAGTGTTTCTTTAATATTGTGTTCTCCTCATAATCCATATATTTTGTGGGAATCAAAATATTTTTTTCCAGTGGCTTTCACTTGGGTTAAATTGTAACTGTGGATTTTTAAATTTTGGTTTGACAAAGTCTTTTTCAGAAGTTTGTTGTGCTTATWAATGAAAAAAATCAGTCATAATATGAATACAAATAGAATGAGTTTTAGGCAATTTGTGTGGTACATTTGAAGGGCAGGTTTTAACTCACTTCAAATACCACATTATGACACAGCAATGTATTATACAATGAATTTTCATTTAAAAATTTAAATGAAAATTTAAATTCATTCAAAAAATTATATCAAGATGTGCAAATACTTATGACACTTTATTGGTGAAGAATCTTTATATACATTTTATAGCACATGGAGATGGCATAAAGTAAGAAAAGGTGTAATGAACTCTATGGCTTTCAAACTGTCTAGTGGATTGAAGGATAGAGTTGTTTCTTGAAATGTCTTAGTACATAAGCAATTACTCTTAAGAAGAAACAACCTCCTTTTTTTTTGTTCCTGTGTAGAGTGGACAAAAACAGCAAACCAGCAGCAGTRCTTACATTCAGGTAAGTGAACTTCAGGGGCCAGCAACTTGGAAATAAATTCCTGGATTTCATAAGTGCAGGTATTTCTGTTTCCCTAGCTTTTGTTCATAAAAATACCATCTAATATTGGTGCTGAACTGTTTTTGTTTGTGATGCTCACAAACACATTTCCACGTGTGAGGGGCTGACATGAAATGACTGTATTCTACTCAGTGTCTTCTAAAAGGTGCAATAAGGGTCACAGTGCTGAGAGGAAGTGATTCTAAGCTCATTACCAAACCATCAGCCCCATACYGATAGATTCAGATCCCATGCATATTAAATCTCAGATTMCAAAAGTCATAYGGGGTAATTGCTTAGCCATATCAAAAATGATGAAAAATCATAATAATGGAACTATGTGCAATGTCTTCCAGCATCACTTAAATCCATGAAGATAAAGCTACTTGTGTGAAAAACAGTGTGTGAATTTAACAAATACTAGAACTTGGGAATATTCATAGTATRAACTCAAGTATGAAGGCTCTGTAAGTCTTCCACATCTTGGGTGCTGGGTGTAGCAGGGATGCAAAAGTCTGTCAATATTCTCTACACCACTACATGCAACCATAAAAATGTTTCAAAAGTCGTTGACGGATGAGGGCCACAGGAAGGCCACTACTCAACATCATAAATACTCAATATGCACAAGGTTGGCAGTCATGGCTTCTGCTGGGAACAGGACAACCTATTGCACTGATGTTAGCATACTGATCTGCCTCCTTTCTGCTTTTTGAGAAACACACAAGCAGCTGTATTGCCTAAATATTAAGCTCTTCAAAAAAAACCTTTTTTTTCAAGGTGGTAATTATTTTCTCTTTCTTTAAAGGGTTCCCAAGGCAGCCAGTCTTTTGGCCAGGTGAGACTGTTGCTGAAATGTATTGATCTTTTCCSTAGAAGCCAGTCTTGTAAATGGGCTTCAGGGCATGAGCATGGTGTTTCTGAGTGGTCCTTGATTTTGGTTTTTACCACTGAAACACCATGAAGGAAAACAGCAGAGAGGACCTTTAAATGGCAATGGACTTTTCTATCACTGCTGGGCTAGGACAACACAGCTTTGTTTACAGCTGTCTTCTTACCTTCCTTACAGGGCTACAGACCTCAAGGTGGCAGTTCCTATGGCCAGGTAAGCATCAGTCAGTCACCTGTCAGAATATATASCATTTTAGAAATGGAGCACTGTGGCCCTGTAAAAGCACTCAGCAAGCCCTCAGAATTTTAAACTTAAAGACATTTTCTCTGAAAGTCTCTATTCTCACACTCAACATTTATCCACATGCTACTTATTTATCTAGAATACAAATGAAATCATCACACACAGCATCCTTGTGAGAGCCAGGAGATGTCTGGCTCTTCATACTGTCCTGCATGGCTTTAGGATGTAGTTGCTTGCTGTTGCTAGTGCAGGCTGGACCCCT
The DNA here is from genome assembly GCF_030028575.1 of Malurus melanocephalus. Lineage (NCBI taxonomy): Eukaryota > Metazoa > Chordata > Aves > Passeriformes > Maluridae > Malurus > Malurus melanocephalus. The sequence continues at coordinate 3,509,523 of NW_026623269.1, read as the reverse complement.
TACTGAAATGGTGTCCTTGTCTTAGGGTGGACCAGGTTTCTCGGGCGGTAGCAGCAGTTCCTATGGCCAGGTAAGCAAACTGGCTATTCTGTAGAAGATTCTTCTCTGATCTCTGTGTGACCTGTATGACTGGCAGACTTTTGAGAGTSATGTTTCCCTTGGTGGTCTGTGTCTCAGTTTGGGCCATGGCTTCTGCTGAGAATCAATKTGCTGCATTGGTATTGGCATACTGCTCTGTGTCCTTTGGCGCGGAAAGAACCTTTTAAAGAATCCCACAAGCAGCTGTATCTCCATAAATATTAAGCTCTTCAAAAAGGCCTTTTTGTCAAGGTGGTAATCATTCTCTCTTTCTTTAAAGGGTTCCCAAGGCAGCCAGTCCTATGGCCAGGTGAGACTTTGTTGCTGAAATGAGTTGAGCTTTTCTGTCTTGTAAGAGGGATTTAGGTATGGGATTTTTTCCTTCTTTGTATTTCTGAGTGGTCCTTGACTTTGGTTTTTACCACTAAAATACCATGACGGGAAAAACAACTTACTAGAGAGCAACCTCTAATGAGAATGGGACTTTCTCTCTGGTATTCTATGATTCTGTTTCAGGGTGCTAAGACTGCACCTCTGCAGCTTTGTTTACAAATGACTTCTTGMCTTTCTTACAGGGCTACCAACCTCAAGGTGGAAGTTCTTATGGACAGGTAAGTATCAGTCAGAATRGAACATTTGAGAAAGGGAAGTGCCATGGCCCTGCAAATTCAGCCGATTTGGATATTTTTTCTTTTCAATTCACATTGAATTCTTAATCAATACATTTCTGAATCCATTTCAAATGTTTTGTTGTGAACATGTACATTGTGTTTTTCAGAGATATTTCCGGGAATCCTAGATTTCTGCTGCTATCTTACTTTTTCCATYGGTTTGGAATTTGTTAAGTTTATGGTAGAAATAATCTATCGATGMTGTTCCCATTCCAGTTGATCATACAATACAAATTTATGATCAGTTCTTTGCTTCCCTCTTTGTTCCCAGCAAAGTAGTGTTGAGGAACTAAAGAACTTTGGGTCAGGTTCTCAGCTGAAGGAAGATTTGGTCTCGGAGGATGCAGCTGACAAATGTCTACCTCCAGAGTTTTTATGCAAATTAGGGCAGCCCTAAAATAGCTATAAATTTTGTCAGTATCTGTATGTCAGATAGCAAAAACAGACACCATACTTTCAATACCTTTTGGTAATCCCTGTCTTCATAGCTMTCCCAGGCAGCTGTGGCACACGTCTGCATGTACATGAAACAAATGCACTTTTTTGAGATTATATTGAAAGCAGATTGCAACAGAAAATTGTAACCACAGTAACTTTATCTTGTTAAATTTTTTTTTAAAGATACATTCATCCTTGGTTAATTCATTCAATCTGCTACTTTCAATTGCATTGTTTTGTTTCTATTTTATGGACCTAAATTTTTTCTAAGATTCTTTCTTAATTTTTAAAATTTATTTTCATCCTAATTTTCCCTCCAAGGAAGGGAGTTGTGCAACTGGGGCCAGTGGAAAATACAAATATATGAAATCARTGTTCACCTGCTATTCAGCATTAACCATCTAAGCCCAGTGTCTGAAAAACAGAAGGAAAAATAAACATAATAAGAAAATGTTATGCCCCTTCTCGGAAAACCCTCACAAGACTAGAGTACTGTCTGAGACAAATGTAAAACTACTCTACGACTTTTGTTCAATAAACAGTGTGATCACTATTCCTCCAAATTAAGAAACATCAGAATAACTTTAATTAAGCAGCAAAATCTATACATTGTCTGACTTACTGTTTTCCTACCCCACAAAGAGACATTAGAGAGGCATCTGCTTCACAAATACAGTAACTATGAATCAATAATTAATTTCATACAGGGCTACCAGCCTCAAGGTGGCAGTTCCTATGGCCAGGTAAGCATCAGTCAGTCACCTGTCAGAATATATACTATTCCAGAAATGGAGCACCATGGCCCTGTAAAGGCACTTAGCAAGCCCTCAGAATTTTAATCCCAATGTCTGAAATCATCACACACAGCATCCTTGTGAGAGCCAAGAGATGTCTGGCTCTTCATACYGTCCTGCATGGCTTTAGGATGTAGTTGCTTGCTGATGCTAGTGCAGGCTGGACCCCTTACTGAAAGGGAATCAAATGGTGTCCTTGTCTTAGGGTGGACCAGGTTTCTCGGGCGGCAGCAGCAGCAGTTCCTATGGCCAGGTAAGCAAACTGGCTATTCTGTAGAAGATTCTTCTCTGATCTCTGTGTGACCTGCATGACTGGCAGACTTTTGAGAGTGATGTTTCCCTTGGTGGTCTGTGTCTCMGTTTGGGCMRTGGCTTCTGCTGAGAATCAATKTKCTGCACTGATRTTGGCATACTGYTCTGTGTCCTTTGGCGCAGGAAGAGCATTTTAGGGAATCCCACAWGCAGCTGTATCTTCATAAATATTAAGCTCTTTAAAAAAGCCTTTTTGTCAAGGTGGTAATTATTTTCTCGTTCTTTAAAGGGTTCCCAAGGCAGCCAGTCCTATGGCCAGGTGAGACTTTGTTGCTGAAATGAGTTGAGCTTTTCTGTCTTGTAAGTGGGAYTTAGGTATGGAATTTTTTTCTTTCTTGGTGTTTCTGAATGGTCGTTGACTTTGGTTTGTACCACTAAAATATCATGACAGGAAAAACAACTTACTAGAGAGCAACCTTTAATTGAAACAGGATTTTCTCTCTGGTATCCTATGACTCTGTTTCAGGGGTGCTAAGACTGCATCTGCAGCTTTGCTTTCAAATGACTTCTTGCTTTTCTTACAGGGCTACCAACCTCAAGGTGGCAGTTCCTCTGGCCAGGTAATTGTCAAGACATTCACTGACCATTAAGCAGTATGTACGTGATGTTGCCATACATGAATTGAGAATTCTGTGGCTTGTTTCTTGAAATAAYGTAGGCAAAACTCTTTAGGTGTCATGAACTTTTCATATGGCTCTGGCAACCATAGACTCACTGAAGAAGCACTTTCCCATGTAGGAAGGAGTGCATGCAGGTGTCAGCTTTTGGATGCACTTTAGTATTCARCATACTTTGTACTTAACCAGATAATTCACACTAGGATATAGCTGATCCTATAACTTTAAAGCAGCCTGGCTACTAAAGCTCTTGAAAATTCATATCTGTGTTTGAAATGGAGAATAGGAATATTTGGATAATGAGCTTCTCTTTTTCTTTTCCCCAACAGGGTGGATCTGTTGCTTATTTTGGCAGCAGTGGTTGTGGACAAGTAAGTCTTCTTTCTCCAAATTATTTGAAAACTATAGCCAGCTTTCCTTGAAACAGTAACATTTTTGATAATATCTATAATGTTTGTTAGCTTGAAATCTATTGTTTTCCTTGTTATGTGGTCTTATCTAGCAAAAATCTAATGTTTTCCTTGTTATGTGGTCTATCTAGAGCTCAAGAAAGGCCAGTATTGTTGGCCATTGAAATGGTTGCTGCCATTTAGAGTTACACACAGAAGACAAGTTTACTCAAAAGCATATAAAATTTGTGCTTGGAAATTTTTGGATGTTGCTTCATTACTTTTCTATAGAAAACTATAGGATAAGAGAGTGGCTTTTATGGAATAATAATAAATTAGTAGTYTTCATCCTGGTTCCATTTCAACTTGTGTATGTCAACAATGGTGTAAAGACAATGTCYTCAATGATGAGATCCCAGGTGAAGGGATCAGGAATGAGGCCAATAGTAAATCTATGTTTAAATAAATATATTGAGGAAAGCMACAAGAATAAAAGTTAAATATAAATACAGAGATTTTAAGCAGTATTTAGCAGAAATATTAGGATTGATGTTCGTTAGGCATGGATAGAAATGTTTGTGAAAGAATCATWGGAAGAAGTACAAGGACACAGCCACAATGAAACTGATGAACACTGAAGAATGTGTTACTAAGCTGTATCACAGGTTGACTTACCAAGAGAACACCTGTGCTGTAATAATGGRAGGGTGACAATCAGGGCAGAACTCTTTCTGTTACTGTTCCTCATCTTCTTGTCCCAAAATATACCCGAAATGGGCAAATGAATGTCATTGAGCAGCAGCCTTGCCTAAAATCCATGATGGGTGAATCTAGCAAGAGATTGATTATCAACAATCAGATAGATGGTCACCCAGTAGTAACAGTTTCTTCCAAAAAGACCCCTTCAACCCCTCCAAGTTCATCTTTACCAATCAAGAGGAACTAGGATCATACAAAGAGCCATCAGTTACCAACTTACCTCTTTCCATGTGGCTCACAAGTAGTCCTTTGATCATGTGTGCATGTGCCTTGTGTGGGGGTATGAGAGTGGCAGAGGGTAAAATCACACACTTAAAGGGTTAAGTAAAATTAAACTTACCCTCTGTAAAGTTGTATGTTGAGTTTTGTAATATTATTTCTCACATAAGAATGTTAAGGAAACTAATTATTTTGCAAGAAAAAAGGCATTTACGTTTTTGTTTGTTTGGTTTTAAACAGGGTACTTCATATGATAGCAATCCCTGCCACCAGGTAAATGGTCTTTCTCCTCTTATTTTAAGATGCATCCAAAATTAGTTTTTCCACTAACTCATTTAGTCCAAAATTCACATTCACTTTGCACAAATCCATGTAATGTAATCTTACAAATTTGAGATTAGAACTCACTATCATCCCATACACAGGAGTATCACAGGGGCTGTGGAGYCTTTTTTGCCCCTTTTTCCTGGCATTATGTCTCTAAAATGTCTAAGGCCCAATTCTGGAAAGAAGTTTGCTGCAGAGTTCCTTAATTGGTATGACTTAAACCAGGGCTGGAGTTCACCAGCTCTCTTTTTCTATCAAAAGCCAGAAAATATTTGAAGGCTTGAGGTTTCTGAAACAAACTGGCTTAACCATTGATTGAGTTTGTGCAGTGAATTATAGATAACTACATGCATATTTGTTTCAAGTTAAAATGTTGGAGCTCTAAAAAACACTATCCTAAAAGACGTCAGCTATGTTTAAAGAAGTCATCTCCRTGACATTTAAAATTAGGAAGAAAACAGCCATAGATGACTTCTTTTTTTATTCACAATACTTCTTTAGATTCTTACTGAGTTTTCACAAGAAACAGAAAAATTGTATGGATTAATTGTTCCAACAAATACTGTGTTTTAGCAGTATAAACATAGCCTGTATTTATAAACAACATAGATGTTCTACAACATATTATTCTAATGGGATATAGTGCATACAATGCATCGTATGTAACGTATTATTGTCACTTGATAGAATTATATATTTAATAGCTATATAATTATAATAGCTTTTAATTTTTTTTCAAGGTAAGCTATTTCTTTTTAAGACTATGTGAAACACTTAAATTTTGTTCTAAAATCTTCTGGAACATTGAAAAAAAATACTTTTACCTTCATCTTCCTTTGACTGCCCTGAATGAGCCCTCAGTCCTGTTTTAGTGAATGGCAAATATCCCCCACAATTCAATAGTTCAGGATTTCACTGTTCTTATTAGGCACTTTTGACACTAATACTTCTACAAATGTYTCTTCTGATTTCACTCAGAGGAGTTACGTTCTTTTAAAGAGGGCATGTTGAAACATATTGAGTGTTTCATTTAAAACCTTTTCCTTGAAGCCACTGTATCTCACAGGTCACAGCTTTCTGTGTAATAATTCTACCAGGGAAATTTTTCATTTAATTAGTATAAATCAGGTTTTCTACAGGTGAAAAAAATTATATTCTCTAGAGACAGAGAATGTTCAGAATGGAACTCATCTGTGCATTGGACATTACTTAAATGACTTATGTCCTGTATAGTTATTTACCATTGCACTACTGTCAATCTATGCTCATTACATTAGAAATTATATCTATATTGTGTATCTTCCTCTGCTTCTTACTCTTCCTTAGTGAGTATCATAGCTTTTACCAAAAATATTCCATGGCCAAACAATGAATGTCTAAAGCATGCATCRTTTTTATCTGACTTACAGGGGGGATCACAGGGTGGTCAGGTAGGTAGCTCTTTATTATGCATTGATAAAAACTTTTAAAGCAATTCTAATCCACAGTATAGTTCTCTTATGGGGATACACACTCTTGCCAAGTTACTCCATGTCCAGCCTGCAACTCATTCTCTGCAAACATTTTATCAGCCCTGAAATTCCACTTACATAGAGATGKAAGTTACATGGAACTCCCATAGAACTCAGCAACCTGGGATAGCTGTATGCACTCAGACAAAATTCTGCTCTCTAGCAATTATAACTATTGCTGTTCTGTTTTCACAGGGGGTTCATACTCCTCACAAAACTATGGTCGTAGTCAAATAAGTATTGCCTCCTACTGAGATTCTATGATGGTTTTAACTTACATGATGGTTGATCAATATGTGATCTGCAATATTGTAATGTGAATTCTAATTATGTTTTTGTTGTTATTTCTTAGCAGAGTGGATCATCATCCTCCCAAAGTTATGGTGGCAACCAGGTAGGTAGACCTTGATTTTCTCTAGTAAGAATTTTTATATCTGATAAATTATCTAGATATTTTGAAAATTGTATTTGTTCAAAGGAGTCCTAGGTAATTGCTTATTCCAGTTTTACAGCCTCTGAACCAAATCACAGTTTCTTCTGAACTAGATTTTATTTTTCTTTCTTTTATAGGATGGATCTTACTCACAAAACTACGGTGGTGGCCAAGTAAGTAATACTCTGTTTCACTACTTGTACATCACTGTATATGAACTTTATCCTGTGCTCAAAATCAGGGTTTCTGTACTCTAATTTTCTCTGGTTTTTATTGYGCTTTTTGTTTGTTTTAAAGGGTGGATCATCCTCAGACACCTATTATGAAAATCAGGTAACTAGTTCTTTCTATCTCCTAGTCATATATTATTTGTAGTCTCTGCATCATCTTTCTCAAAGCTGTAATAAGACATAATTGTTTCTCTACTCTTCTTGGTTTGGATTTCTTTTGTTGGGCGTTTTTCTTTACTGAGGATTAGAACATTCCCTGTCAGCAACTACTGCAGCTATGGTTTTGGCTCCTTTTTTCTGATAAAGATCTTAATTTAATTYAACTCAGCTGCCTCTTTGCATAAGCATCTCTTCTATGATGTTTTGTAGAGTACGATTTTTAGCAATTCATTTTTGTAAGGAAATAACTGGTATTTGATGTCCTTCTAGGATTCACAGGATTTCTCAGATGATAATAATCCCAATGCTTGTGATGATGTGAGTGTGCTTTCTCTAATAAATTTTCMTCATAACATTTATCATGTAGATGAGAAAACATTGCTCTGTTAGATGCAGTCTTTGGAGCAGAGTGATCCAGAAAAAAATGTTGAGTTCCCACACTAACAGCTCCTTCAGCAGCTTCATCTCCTCTTGCTGAAAATTGTCATATATATGTTTACAGATACAGTTAGTGCTTTTCAATGCATTTAACTTAAYGAAATGAAATATGAATAAAAATATTTCAGTGGCTTTGTAGTAACAGATGATTTCCCCCAAAATCTAAGGTACATTTTAGATTAATTAAAAAAAAAAAACAAACCTGAAAGAACATCTTTAAGTACATATGATGAATGCAAGAAGAAGTGACAGATATTCCACTGCTTTTCATGTTACATTTCTACCAATCTCAGGTTGTTATTAAAACGTTTTTCAGACTGGAATGGTAGAATTTCAAACTGAATAATTTAAACAAGGCTGTGCAGAATGTGAGAAAATAAGTGATTTTTGTTATTTTTGTATGCGGTATCAGAAACAATTAGTTTTCTGCAAGCATACTTTATTTAAATAATTCTTTAAAAAAGAAATAATATGTTCTTTTCCAGAATGACATTACCTACAATGCCAATAACCAGGTAAGTACTTTKTTTGTTCTGTAGTAGTCAAACTCTAATGATTAATGACAGTGCTAGTAATTGAATACTTCTATATTAGACCTGTTGACCTTGCGTGTATGATTTCTTTATAATACCCTTCAAAAAGTTAATTATATCTCTGTATTCAAGGCTTCTGCACAATTACTTAGAACTTCACAATACTTCTAAGAATAAATACTAATACATTTTCTTCATAATAGATCCACTTTGACTRGAAAGTTGTTTGGAAATTAATCACCCGTGTACATGAGACATGTACAAGCTTTTCTCACTTGTTCAGATTTAAAGTCACTTATATATCCAGCTGTTGTAAAGTAACATTTGTTCCGGGTATTAGGCRGTGTCACTTTCTCTGTCAAGACTTCCCATGTGTCCTACAAGTAGAAACGCTGATTAACATGGATAGATTGTGACCAAGCAAATATATTGTTGTGTAAATAAACCAMATTTTCTCCCATTTGTTTCTGTTTGTAGAAAAGCTTTTTCCATCTATCTCAGCCTCCTTYTGTTTTACTGCCATCTAGAGCAACCTTCTGTCATCAGCTAATTGTCTTTTGAGTTCTCAGCCATCCACAATTCTGTYCCCCTATTTTTCCCTCTGTAGTACTTAAGTACTGCACCAAACATGTATTCTAGAAAGTACAGAAAACATCTTTTGTTTTGGCTTGTATTTACCTTGAGTGCATTGCACTAGGTTTAATTCAAAATGTTCTTTAAAAAAATCCTTCATCAGCAGGCCCTGTTTAGGAGCCTCATCACTTTCTCCTTTATTCACAAAAGATGTTAGTATTCCCTTGGTAATCTCTATCCAGTCTGTATTGCTGGACTTCATTGTAAAAGGATTTTCTTTTGAAGTTTCTCACAAAGAAGGATGTGAAAAAAAACACCCCAAGAGAGAATCCTTATACAGATTRTTTTCTAAACTACAGTGGTTCAGCTGAGGGACTCTCCAAAGCAGGAAATTCCCATTGAAAGGGATTAAGTGAAAACAAAAGATATGCTTCTTTAGACTCTTACTGCTAATAAAATGCAATCTCTGTACATTTTCCTTTCGTTTCCTTTCGTTTCTTTTCGTTTCTTTTCGTTTCCTTTCGTTTCCTTTCGTTTCCTTTCCTTTCCTTTCCTTTCCTTTCCTTTCCTTTCCTTTCCTTTCCTTTCCTTTCCTTTCCTTTCCTTTCCTTTCCTTTCCTTTCCTTTCC